>NC_066356.1:3063557-3395336 GCF_024516045.1 Bombus affinis | reverse complement strand
ACATACTCCTTTACACCATTATGAGTTCTTTCATGTTGATTAAGATTTTGTTGGCTCAAAAATGTTTTGTTACATTGTGAACACTGGTAAGGACGAGGTCGTATTTCATGTGTTTTTACGTGTGCTTTATAAGTATATTTTGAAGCAAAATCTTTACCACAATTTTCACATACATATGGACGTACACCTGTATGTGTATTAATATGTTCCTCCAATAAATTTTTAGAACTACAAAAGTAACAAATTGCAATATACACTAGTTTACACTATGTGAATACCATTTAACACTAGAACTACCGATAGTTAACACAAAGCTATTTCTACCAAAACCAGTCAAAATCACTGGTCTTTGAAATATATAATAATAGAATATTTATAATATTAATTAATTATATTAATTATAATTATATATATAAATATAATATTATAATAAATATAATTATATATATAAATATAATATTAATTAATAGAATATTTATAATATAATACATAATAATAGAATATTTTTATATTTATTGATTTATTACTTTCTTACAGAAGAAATTCTATGTTATGTAGTACATTTTTGATATTATTAATCCATCTGGGACCATGATCTCTAAACGAGGGTTGATACATTTATAAAATTGTAGAACCGGTCATTTTGACTGGTGTGGTATTTCTAGTGTTAGAAATTGTAGTTTATATCTACCTGTATCGTTTACCACAAGTTTCACACGGCCAACATTTCGATTGTGGATAATGTATTCTTCTATGAACCCTAAACAACCGCAAATTACTAAATATTCTATTACATGTTTCACACTGAAAATCTCCTTCCTCTTTAGCAACATGATCATCAAGATGAATAGATAGTTGATTTCTCTTTTTAAAGTCATCTCCGCATACATCGCAAATATATAAACGAGTTTCGTGCACACTCCTCACATGAGCAATAATAGACTTTGCATCTCCTACAGCTTTATCGTCTTCATTTGTACATAACAAACAGCTATATATAGAGCCATCTCTAGTAACAGTCTGGAAAATAAATGAATAATCGCAGATTATCATTTCACAGTAATATAAACTACTGATGAACATATTATTTATCATTTCTTACTCGCTCTTGGGGAGGTTCAATTTTTGGTGTAATTTTTGCTCGTTTTATCCTCTTTCTTTCTTCAGTACTGCTTGTTTCTGGTATGGCCTCAACTTTCAGAATAATTTCCTCTGGTTCACAAGAAGGTTCCTCTTCTTCTTCCTCTATTCTTTCTTCTTCCCCTTCCATCTCTTGAATTTCTGATTCATCCTTACATAAATTTTGAAATATTACATGTATATGTATATATATATAACTGGAACAATCCATAATATTAAAATGACAAAGTATAAAAAAGAATTTCATTAGAAAAAATTTAATGATTTCCAATGATGTATCGCATGGTGCATGTGTCTTCTCTGAAAGTAAAGGTATTTCAAAGATTTTAAGCTTGTATCTACCTTCATAAATAAAACTATATTTTTTTTTTCACCATTCAATGCATTTTTTAATTCTCTACAAAGGAGAAGGTATTTGGTTCAAGAAATGATTCATTTAGAATATATTTTAACTTGATGGAAAACAAGAAAAACATAAACCAAAAGCTAGTGAGTTGTTCTTCTCTGTCTTTCATACAAAAAGTTTTACAATATTAAGATTAAAATATCTTTTAAACCAATCATTTTTGACCCAAGTACCTTAATACATTTTTGTAGAGAATTAAAAAGTACATCGCATGGTGTATAAGAAAAGCAAGTTCCATTTAAAAAAAAATATAAATCATCCTAAAATCTCTGAAACGCCGTCACTTATGTAAGATGCACAGATACCATATGATGCACAACTAAAAACCATTTAATCTCTTTTAATAAAATCTTTTTCATCTTTTACCATTTTAATGCTATTGTTTATTTAAGTTGCACGGATACCCTGTACATATATATATTATAATATTTATAGTATATGTATATGTATAACTAGTTTTTACTTTATTCATTACCTTTTGTATATATCTAATTTCTCCGTCTGTATCCTGACTTTCTGTATTTTCTATGTAATCATGATCATTATATTCTTCTTCATTTTGCATATCAGATATCTTTTTAATAGTTTTCTTATAGTTATTAAATAATTCTAATTTTACCTCTGTCAGTCGACTTTCAAGTTCATCAATCTATAAATGCCAGTTATTTTCTTAACTACCCTTGTATAATTTTCTATAAATCAATAATTGATATCTCATTTACCTCATTAAATAATTTATAGCATTTTTTACATATGACAAGAGAATGTACATTCTCTTCGTTCAAATCTGTTTCTAAGACAGTACAAATAGCATCTACAAGTGATTTTTCTGACGATGTTACAGAATTTTCATTAAAGATTCGTATACTATTCCTAGTAGATACACCAACTTTACTGTTACATATCAAACAATGAGTACTATCTTTTTCTGAATCAGCTGTCATCTTTTTGGCAACTACAAAAACAATGCAGATATTAAAACATTGGTTTAAAGTCTCAATAAAATGATACAATAAATTGCATGTTAGTACTAATGTTGTCACTTAGTGTATATATAATCATTCCTTCCTTTTTAATTGGATACATTAGTAATTTTCAACATCGTGTTTAAAATATAGTATATAAAAAAGTAAAAAATGTTTAACATAATACATTAAATTATACCGTTATTCTATTTAAAAAGAGCAGTTGCGATAGTTTGCATGTCACGGAATAATTTTTAGCTTTCATGATCGAGTAATGTGAGCAGGGGCAAAATATCCGTTAAAATAAAATTTTCTCGATAATCTCTTCTTATGTAATAGCACGCACGGTGTATACCGAATATTGAGAATAAGAATGCAACCATCGATATCGTTGTATCCTCGAACAATAAGGTATCTGACGATTCATTCTGCAAGCGAAGGAACAAGAAATAATGTGTCGAAGCACAATACAATGAGATTGCTTCCGTTATAGCATGGAACGAAGCATTCTGTTCTTCGCTCGCATCGATAAGTAACCGCTAAAATCCAATAACCCTAACAATAACGTGCGAGGAACAGTAAACAAAATATTTGCCTGCGTTCCTCGTCAAAATGAAGCCTTATAATAAACGTAAAAAGTTGCCAGCACTGACTTGAAATTTTCGTGTCTCTGTTCGAACGATTGGCAGCGAGCGAAACGGTAGATGGGTGTTGATGCCAACGCCATTTAGGTCCTCATGACAGATAGAGCGGTTGGTTCCGATGAAAGTATTACGAAAAATACACGCCAAAACAGTTGCCACTTTTTAAAACGCAAACGACAATTTGATGTCGTCTTCGCGTTAGGTGGAGGTGCGCGATTGCGTATGTATGCGTTGAATGCCCTCTATCGGATCCTTTCTACGCGTAATCCAGCCATATTTTACAAAATTTCCAATCTTACAAAATTCATAAAATTTGAAAAAATACACTAACAATATTTAAAAATATATATATTGTGAAGTAAACGCTTATTTAGCAAAAATTTTTCATTACTTTATAAAGGAAAAGCTTATTCGCTTGACTATTTATTTTGTATAATACTACTTTTTATTGAATTTAAGTGATCTAATTGGAAAATTTTCAATTGATATAACAAAATATTTTTGTTATTCTCCTTTCTATTAAGTTATACAGATTAGTAACTATATTCGTGAAATGTATTTAGTATAATATTTCTGCATGTAAATGAAGAAGGATCATTTTGTTCTCTTGGCGCTTTATCAAAACATTCCATGAACCAATCACAGTATTTTCTTCATAACTCGTTTTTTACTCTGTAGATTGACGTTCAAAATAAGATATACTTTATGAGATATCTTGACCACCGATAGTTTTTAAGTAGTAGTGCACCATTCTATGTTAAACATATCCATGAATGGAAACCGGTAATCAGTTTGTGAATGCGACATACATCAATGCATAAAAGTTGTTCTTTGACGAGAAAGCGATCGATGAAAAACTGTCAGCAACGTGCGAGTGGTTGAAAGCACTTATTTTTATCGAATGATTCCTTCAGTTACCTAACTTTATAATGTCATATTAATCTGAAACCTTTCACTTGCTAATTTCACATTCATGATTGTGACACTTCATTTAAATTGCCGGCTGATAGCGAATAAACAAAAACCTGTGATTACTAATAAACCGTTCGAGCAGTCTTTTATGAGATGAACAAAAATGAGTCGACAAGTAGATATGGACCCCTCGTCGGTGCAATCGATGAAGGGACAAGTAGTGCTAGATTTTTGGTATTAAAAACTTGATTATCATATAATTAAATTATTCTAGTGTAGTATCTCTAATGTAATAATAATTTGTAATATTTGTAATAAACAAAGTAATATATCGTTTGGGTCATAATATACATTATATTTATTGAATCTACTTTTACTAATATATTGAGAAACGGCGTGGTGATTAATTGATCCTCCCAAAAAATATAAATAACGCATCATTCGATGTACATTCTTTATATTTCTATCAATGATTTACTAATGTGTGTACTATTATTTTAGGTTTTTGCTGCGGATACTGCCGAAGTATTAACATATCATCAGGTTTCGATATCACAATCATGTCCAAAAGAAGGATGGGTCGAACAAGATCCTGCAGAAATATTACAAGCAGTCAGGGAATGTCTTAATCAGACTATATTTAATTTGAGGCAACTTACCATTGATCCTAGTGATATAGTTGCAGTTGGTATAACAAACCAAAGAGAAACTACAGTTGTATGGGACTCTATTACTGGAGAACCATTATACAATGCTATTGGTAATCATTGATTCAAGATTTTTTACATACACAGTTTTCAATCGTATATATCAATATCAACAAATCAATAATTACATATTAAGAAGAATAAAATTTAAATTTATTATCTTATAGTATGGATGGATATGAGAACAACTTCGATCGTGGATGACATATTGAAAAAGATACGTAATCAAAATAAAAATTATTTGAAACCACTTTGTGGCTTACCGATTAGTCCATATTTCAGTGCTTTGAAATTAAAATGGTTACTAGAAAATGTGCCTCGTGTTCGTGAGGCTCTAGATCAAAAACGTTGTCTGTTTGGTACAATTGATTCTTGGTTAATTTGGGTCGGTTCAATAATAATTGTTTATTGTGAAACGTATTTTAATATGAAACATAAAAGCATTTTATTTTTTTGTAGAACTTAACTGGAGGGACAAGTTTTGGTGTCCACGCCACTGATGTTACAAATGCTTCGAGGACAATGCTAATGAATATTACAACTTTAAAATGGGATCCAACATTGTTATCATTTTTTAATATACCTCCAGAAATTTTACCTGAAATCCGTAGTTCGTCAGAAATATATGGATATATACAAGATGATATTTTATCTGGAGTACCAATATCAGGAGTTAATATTTCTTATAATTAATGTGTTTATCAATAAAATAGTAATTATAGATAGATATTTATACGTAAATATTTATACACACACAGTGTTTAGGTGATCAGCAGTCAGCGTTGGTAGGTCAAATGTGTTTACAAAAAGGACACGCAAAAAGCACTTATGGCACAGGTTGTTTTCTCTTATACAACACGGGAACTGCTGTAAGATTAACTTTAATATTTTTTAAAATATTTTCCTTCATACCTTGTATATTGATAAATTATTTTGAAGATTGTAGATTCGTCTCATGGATTATTGACAACAGTCGCCTATCAGTTAGGACCACAAGCAACACCGGTATATGCTCTTGAGGGATCAGTAGCTATAGCTGGTGCTGTTATTCAATGGCTGAAAGATAACCTTGGTATACTGTCTGATGTGAAAGAGTCTGAATCTCTTGTTGAACAAATTCCTACTGATAATCGCGTTACATTTGTGCCTGCATTTGCTGGATTATATGCTCCATATTGGAGGAAAGATGCAAGAAGGTGAATAACATGATAATTAAACATTATAATTATTCGTTAATATCAAATTAAAAATCTTAATTAATTTTGTTATCACATATCTCTTGCAAAGTATTTAATATTTCAGTGTTATATGTGGAATTACTGAAGACACTAATAGCACACATATTATAAAGGCAGCTTTGCAAGCCATTTGTTTTCAGACAAGAGACATTTTAGAAGCTATGAAAGAGGACACAGGTTTAATTTTATCTAAATTGTTGGTAGATGGTGCTATGACTACCAATAATTTGTTAATGCAAATGCAAGCAGACATTTGTGGAATTCCAGTTGGTAAGTGGATTCATTTTTTATAAAGACTTTACCTTTTGGGATTAAAACAAATAAGAACAAAATATACGAGCAAAAGAAATACCTGATTAATTAAAAAATTTTACAAGAAAGTGAGGCCTTTAATGTGTGAAACTACTGCACTTGGAGTTGCAATTGCTGCAGGAAATGCAGATGGTATACGTAAATGGGATGTGAAAATAGACGCCGCTGTACCAAGCGACACCTTTCTACCTTCGATAACTGAGAATGGTATGTTCAATATCTTTTCGAATTTTTGGCTCATTTAGTTCGTTAAAGATATGAATCATGTTTTATTTAGAACGAGATATATTATATTCTCAATGGAAAATGGCTATCGATCGTAGCTTAGGTTGGGAACCAGTAACTGATACCAACGGTACGTTTTCATCTTGGTCTCAAAATTTGATTTTGTTAATTTACTTGAAACGTTACGTTATTTTACAGACGATACAAAGAATATCCACAAAGCAACTGCTCCTGGTATTTTTGTGATAAGTACGATACTTTTGCTTATGATTGCCAAGTATCATTCTATGTTATGACTGAATGAGTACAGTACTATGTACTGTATTTGTCTCAGATTATGCATTTAGGCAGGTCCTGTTTGCTAATAAATATTTGGACTCTTATTTGATATTAACTATACTGGTCATATTAAACCTTGTAAGTATGAAGAATGAACTAAAGAACAAATACAAATAAAAGTGCCATAATATTGTGATAATTTTAATATTAAACGAAATACGGAAAATCAAGAAAATGTCCTTTGGAGTTTGGAGATAAGAGACTTGAAATTTATTTCAAACAACGGTATCGATTGCTGCTTTCATCTGAAATGCTGAAATTAGATGACCGAACGTCGGTAACTGACGCTCCAATACCAATCGCATGCCTTTTTGTTCCTTTGTTCTTTTCACTTGCTATTTTCTTTACACTAGGTACTGTAGCAATATCCTTCGAAATTATATAAAATATATTACTAACCATTAGCACAACATATAAAACAAAGAATTTGAAATATTACTGTCAAAATGTCGCTAGTAGAGGTCTGGGCAGTAACAAGAGACGTAGCAAGCCAAACATCATTTCTTATGTGATCAATATCCAACCGTATTCGTTGCGATACAAGTATTCGTGAGATAAGTGAACGACAAGCTTGAGATACGTTTGGTTCTTTAGGAAATATAACTTTATTTTGTACTTGCTATATCGTAAAAGAAAGAAAATGAAATAATATGGTAGAATTCTTACTTAAGCATATAAAATTTTAAGTTGAACTAGATTCTATTACTTTCTCTTTAATGTACCTGGGTACCTTTAGAAGTTGGCTGTAATTTGTATCATCAAATGGTAGTCGACCATAAACCATTGCATAGAGTACTACTCCCATGGACCATACATCAGACAATTGAGGTAAATATGGAACACCCTTTAATATTTCTGGTGAAGCATAAGCATAGCTACCACAGAAAGTTTCACTTAACGGAGCTATACCGTTCTTCGATTTCATTTGTCCACGTGCGAATCCAAAATCGGATAATTTGATATTGAAGTTCTGATCCATTAAAAGATTTTCGCATTTGATGTCTCTTAAATAAAATTATGTAGTTAAATGTGATATGCGATATTTAATATTTTTTCTTTTCGTTAAACTTTTACCTATGTACAACACCACGTCCATGACAATAATCGATAGCTTCTAATAATTGCCGAAACCATCGACGGCTACGAAATTCATCGATAAATGTATCACGCCTTATCATATCCAATAAACTACCGCATTGAGCATATTCCATAATTATATAAACGCTAAATGTTAAGTATTTATATAGATTATATATATGATCAATGAAAAATATAAGACACAATTATGTTTTTAAATGATATAATGATAAAATAAAAAAAAAGTTAACTAAGTATTTATATAGATTATATATATGATCAATGAAAAATATGAGACACAATTATGTTTTTAAATGATATAATGATAAAATAAAAAAAAAAGTTAACTAACCGGTGAGTTGTTTCAATTGCTTGAAGAAAACGAATTAGATTTGGATGTTTTAAACCTTTAACAACTTCTATCTCACGAGGCAAAAATTTTTTTAAATAATCTCCGGGTGCTTGAAACTTTGAAACAATTTTTACTGCTACTTGGCAATCATGCCGATTAGATTTGGCAATCTTTCATTACAATTTTTTTTATTAATAATTGACTAGTTATTTAATATTGACTTTTTTAATATCAATAAATGGTTTACATAACATACTTTTACAGTGGCATACGAACCGGTACCTATTGTTTTACCAAGAATGTATCCATGCGATTCGAGAATAGTTAATTTCTTTTCTAATTTTTCATCATTTTTACCTTCCACGGCTTTTAATAAGGATTTCGGAGAGTTATCTGTTATTGGTGCAGTTGCCATGTTATGCGTAAACAATTACTGTACTATATTATAAATTCAAATAATCACTATGAATACATGATTATGTTATTTTCTTTGTATTTTTACGTCGGTTTCAGTACACGTAACGACGTCATTTTACTTGTTGAGTTACATGTTTTAATGGATTTTTTAAGGAAATTTGGTATTCCATAATTTGTCAATTTGAACGCTAATGGATTAAAATTTGGCATGATGCTCGTCATATATATATCCAGTATAGCAAACATTTGAAATACGATTGTTATTGATATTACGATGATTTTATGAAAAATATCATAAAATAATATTTTTTATAGTTCATGGGTTTATGAGTTTCATCATAAGCAATTTTTAGAAGATTATTACATATAGTTTATAAAATAGTTTTATCTTATTATCAATAGTTTAATTTTTTTCAAAATAAAAAAACAAAATTAGGGATATTTATATCTTACATAAATTGTTTAAGGACGATGTTTTCTAAATGGTAGAAATAAAAACTAGTAAAAACATACATCTAGAATCTAGATAATATGTACTTAATGATTGTCGACTATTGTGTCTAATGTGAGTCGTGAATCATCGTGATTTGTATCCATTACATGGTGGTAAATACGGTGATACGGTATTTGATCAAGGTTACTATTGTAAGAAAACATTTAACAATTTAATTATGGCAGATGTGTTGGATATTGATAATGCAGAAGAGTTTGAAGTTGATGATGAAGGCGATCGTAAGTTTAATATTTTATCATGAGTTATACATAAGCGTGTGACATTTGCTATAACCTCTTTACTGCGTGATTTCTTTTAATATGATTTAAGTATGTCTTTATAGTAATAAATAATAATTTTTGATAATATTTCTGCTTTCATTTATTAGAGGGTATTGCACGTTTAAAAGAAAAGGCAAAAAGGAGAAAAGGTAGAGGACATGGTGCAGAATTGGTGTCCACTCGTGATGATGTTGGTCATTATGAATCAATGAACATTGTTGAGGAAGACGATGATGAACCAGGTCCACAAAGATGTAAGAAAGCATTTTAAATACTTTATATTTAACAGAGTACTTGTATAATTTCCTAATAAAAAGCTATTATCATAATAAAAAATAATAAAAGTGAAATTATTAAATATTTAATTTTGAGACATTTATAGAGAATTTATTATAGCTGTAGAAGGATGGATTTTATTTATAAATTCAGTACATGAAGAAGCACAGGAGGATGACATTCAAGATAAATTTTCAGAATTTGGACAAATAAAAAATTTACATTTAAATTTGGATAGAAGAACAGGCTTCTTGAAAGGATATGCTTTGGTAGAATATGAAACGTTTAAAGAAGCTCAAGCAGCAAAAGATGCTTTAAATGGGACAGAAATCTTGGGTCAACCTATTTCAGTTGATTGGTGTTTTGTAAAGGGACCAAAGAAGTAAATATTTATTAAAAAATTTAGTATAAAAGTATTTATTAAATTTAAATTTGACTAATAAATTAATTTTTTTATTACAGAATTAAGAAGAGAAGCCATAGAAGACGATGAAAAAGAAGATTATCAAGAAAGATTTTTATTTCTCTTATGTATGATTACTTTGAATAAAGATCGTTTTGTACTTGACAGATATTGTAAAGACATAAAATATTATAAATATAGTTTGCAGAAAATTTCATAAATTGTAGAAGTTCTATCCATTTATAATTAATTATTGAAAAGGATTCAACTTAGATTTATAAAGATAGGAGCTTATACAATTTAAACATATATATATTTATTTAATATAAATTTGCCAGTAACTAAACTTTTAGTATCGTACATAAAATTTATGGATTACAATAGCAGATAATTAAAATGACAAATGTAATTTTGTTTTCCCATTTTCAGCAAGCATTTTTAAATTTATAAATCGGAAGTTAAGTATATAGGGTGGCTCAGCTAAATCTACTTTATTTATTGTTGTACAAAAAAACTTGTCAGGACAAAGTTGTAGTATTTCAAATGTCAAACTATAACATTGTCCTCAGAAGTTTTTTCGTAGAACAATAAATATGAAAGTTATTTGGGTGATCCTATTTAGCTGGGCTTTCCTATACATATAAAAACATCCACAGGAATTTTAACATGCTCGTATTGAGTCGTTTATTTAATAAACGAGGTTATTTTGTTATTGACATTTAATTTCATTTACAGTCTCTATAGTCATTTATTATAGAATGTAACTTAATAAATAAAGCACATTAGGCATAATAGTTGAGATTGGCTTTCTTCTTTGCTTGAACTTCATTAATAGCTTCCATTAAATCTTCGTGTGTAACTGCTGTTGCATTGCGTCTTAGTGCTATCATACCCTATAAAAAATGAAGAAAAATTGATCTATGTCTGAATTATACTATTACTATTAAATATCATAATGTATGTACCGCTTCAACGCAAACGGCTTTACATTGAGCGCCATTAAAATCATCGGTAGATCTTGATAATTCTTCAAAATTGACGTCCGGAGACATATTCATTTTTCGCGAATGAATTTGCATTATACGAGCCCTAGCTTCTTCATTTGGATGCGGAAATTCTATTTTTCTATCCAAACGACCGGATCTCAGTAAAGCTGGATCTAAGATATCTACCCTATTTGTAGCTGCTATCACTTTAATATCTGCAGTAGAACTAAATCCATCTAATTGGTTTAATAATTCCAACATAGTACGTTGCACTTCTCTGTCACCAGCTTTTTCAGAATCAAAACGTTTTGTTCCAATTGCATCCAATTCATCTATAAAAATAATTGCTGGTGCCTTCTCTTTTGCAAGCGAAAATGCATCTCTTACTAATTTTGCACCATCTCCGATAAACATTTGAACTAGTTGGGGTCCAGCTAATTTCAAAAAAGTAGATTTTGTTTGTGCAGCACAAGCTCTAGCTAATAAAGTTTTACCAGTTCCTGGTGGTCCATACAATAATACACCTTTGGGAGGTTGGATACCAAGATTTTCAAATTTCTCTTTGTGTGTCATAGGTAAAACAACAGCTTCTATCAATTCTTGAATTTGTTTGTCCAAGCCACCAATATCTGAATATTGTTCCGTAGGTCTTTCATCCACTTCCATAGCCTTTACTCTTGCATCATATTCAGCAGGTAATGTTTCAAGGACAAGATAGCTATCTTTATTGACACCAACTAAATCACCAGGTTTCAAAGCTTCCGCATCAACCAATCCAATTACAGGTAGAAAATATGTTTGACGAGTAGAAGTTTTAATAACTGCACATTTGCCTTTCCTTTGTGCATCTAAATCAACAACTGCACCATCTTCTTCTCCCATATTTTGGGGGTCCACATCTAGCAACTCTATAACATTAGATACTAAATATGGCAAAGTTTTATTTACTTTAATTTTTTCTGTATTCTCTTTAATTTTGTCATTTTGTGCCTGAAGTTCATGAGAAATACGCATTACTTCGCTTTTCATAATTTTAATCTCATTGTCTAATAAACGTGTACGGGATACAATTTCATCTGTAGACATTCTCCAAACATCTTCACCCAAAGCTTCCTATAAGAACAATTACAAAAATATTCATTTTCACCATATATAATTAACTTGATTTTAGATAGTGTAAATTGAAAGTACTTTTAGAAATAAATTTATAATAGTTTTTTAATATTTATCGGCTGAAATTTTTGAATATAAATAAAAGAAGATTGTATTTTTTGCAATATTTTCTTGTTTCACAAATATTTTAATAAATGTAATAAATCTAATTTGTATCAAATCTTGTATGTTAAATACTATACGAATCATATCATATAAAAAGTATACGATTCTGGAAGATAATTTAGATATGCTTGTCATTCCACCTTAACCTATAAGAAATAAATGTGCGATCTATACCTCTCCATCCTCCCAGAGAGATTTGTCCTCAAGGGTAGCCATTTATTTAAATAAATGTATTATTTTTAAAACGATAAAAGTTCAGAATCTTTTATAAATTGATGCGATGCGGAAAGTTTGCTGAATTATGAAATTCACTAACCACTTCCACTAAGTTCATAAGTATTTACAATCTATATATATGTAAATATAAGCAAAAAATCAGCTAAAAAATGCACACTAAGAATAGGGCCCTCTAGCAGGTAGCGGCTGAACTATATGCACATTTCTGACGCTCTTGTTGGGAGAACATACATGTGCACAACGAGAAGGGAAATGACTAGTGAAGGATAAGAACGAAAAAACATAAATTGTTTAAAAGTTTAAATAAATATTACAGATAAATTGTTCTTTTTATTGTAATAATTACGGAAAAGCCACTTTGAGATCATCTTGAAAATGATTATATAATACGATAAAAATGAGATTATTTATTGTAAAATAATAATATAAGATGTATTTAGAAAGAATTTCAACAAATCCGAATAGTTTAACAGCATTTTACAATCTTGTTATCTATTTTATAATATAAAATGACTATTTTGACCGATAAGTTTTTGCTCTCGAATTTTCTCAGAAAATGGCTCCGTTTTCAAAAATTTCAAAATGTTTCAAATATATTATTTTACTCTCTTATATTATTTTACTCTCTTAATATTTTTAAGTATTTACCAATTTTCTTGAACGTTTCTTAAATAACTTGTTTCTTAAACTTGCAAGAATTAGAATGAATTTGAGGTTTATGGCCGTTGGAAGAATTTAAAATGATTAAACGTTTTATTCACTTACAAACTAAGTATATTTTAGTTATTCAATTCAATTTACAGGTTTACAATAATTGTACAATTGTATGATAAGTTTATAATTTTCTGTATAATAATTTGTGTAATTGTGTCAATTTAAATTAATTTGTTTCCGTTACTTGACTAATGGAGCTAAAACAACTTCTCTCGTGTGAAAATAACATATTTACAAAACTTATAAGTGTTCGTGATACGGCGCAGTATTTTGCCGCTGATTTTCGAATTGTCAATTCACCATTAATCATAAAATACTAAGCACCTGCTTTCCGGTCAACTCTATATGGTTCAGTACGAAGTACGAACGCACATTTCCCCTGTCGCCATACATTCGCACGTTCCCCCACCATTAACCGTTAGAGGCAGTAATTGGTGAAGCTTATTTTTGTCTGAATTTTTCCCATGCTCGTTGGCGATCTTCCTATTCACCTTGAGATTCTTTCTATGTTGATGGCGTTTCTATGTTTTCTTAATCTATGCTTCAATAAAAATAGAAAAATTTTTTTATAAGAATATTTCTACTGTTTTTCGAAGGAACATGAAGGACCACAAATACTTACATAAAATAAAGTATTTATCACTTTATACTCTTGTATAGCAATATAGGAAGAAATATAGGTAAGAGGAATTTAATACTTTTCTATACGGAGTAACGAGATACATCGACCAACGAATAAAGAAATGTAATTCTATTAAAAAAAACATTGTCCTCCATGTATTCACCTGCAAAGAAGCTAATAACATCAAATTATGTCCTTTTCGGCGTCATTCAACTCTTGTTTGAAAGTTTCTTTTTGTAATAATTTGAAATCATGAAATTAGGCAAACAATTTTGTAACAATTTGAAATCATGAAATTAGGTGTTTTATTCTATTTAAGTCAGACCACCATACGTGCTAGGGAATAATTCTGTTTATTTATTAATATCGCGTTATTTACTTTGATCTGACCGCGAAATGCAGATATATTGTCCATAATGTTAATGGAAAAGCTAATGGAGTTTTAACAATATTTTTCAAGAGAATGGTTGAAGTACCACCCATGATTCCTGTGACAAGCTTGGTTTTCGTGATAAATAGAATACGATGCAAACGAAAAAAAATTTGATCTTGAATTTCAAGAAATTTTTTTCAACAGATTCTCACCGACCCGAAGGTGTAGAAGTAGCCTATGTCAGTGACGACAACATGTATTATTCTCTCCTGTACATTTTTTAAAAAATGTATTATAATTTACTTATTTGTGAAACCTAGATATTTCTATTTAGAAGATAACAAGATGGACGAGGTGTAAAATATCATTTTTTTATTTTTTTATTCCATCTAGAAATTTTGGGAATTATCGATAGATCTGACATATTCAATGCTTTTTCATATCCCACATTTTGTGAGTCATCTGATCCTCTTACCATTATTTTATCTCGAACTCATAATTATTATCTTTATGTTTTTTGTATATTAATCAATTTTTTTTAAATAAAATTAAATTATGACACGGATATTAAATTTCTAAGCACAGGTATCCATCATAATTTTTGGGTTTATATTTCTCACTATTTCAAAGGTTGATTAAGGAAACTTTCAATTTTTTGGTTACAATTATTTATTTTCAGTTGTCCTCTGCGGCTTCAATACATGAAATACTTGATATACAATGATCCAATAATGTTCATTAAATACGAAGTACGAAACCTATCTACGCTAAATTCGTCTACGATCGATATCTTTTGCCGTATATCGTTGATATAAATGAAACGTTCGGTAATAAATTATCGCAGGTAGGTAAGCGTTTTTTTCTTTAAATTTTCAATATTCTTTCTCATTCTCTCTCTCTCTCTCTCTCTCTCTCTCTCTTTCTCTCATTCTCAACTATTACGTAATTTCACACATAGTAGCTTAAAGCATAAAACCGAACCTACCATGGATAAAACGAACCTTCTTCTATTAAAAAAATCTACAATAGAAATCTCATATCTCAAACCTTGCGGCTGTTTCTTCGACCACTCGTGTCCTTATTACAAATTAATCTTTCAACGAGGAAACATTAAGCATCGTTGGGAAGACCGTATGAACTATGAAGGCGTGTGTTCAGACGAAATTATACGAAATATTTTATAATTCGCAAGTTTTCGTCGTCTTTGAACGATCTATTTCGCTAAGAAGTCACGGCAAAGAACGAAGCGACGCTGTTTGAAAAATTTACCCCACATCGTGCTGGGGCCATTTTATTCTTTTCTTTGTATTTTTTCCTTTTTGGTTTTTTGTTTTGGTGACAATCACAGCCCCGCGTTGAACAGTCGAATGAAGAGAAGAGAAAAAAATTAGTGACAGACTCGATAATACCTCTTTTTAATGGCATTTGATTTCTCACCTCTGCTAATTTAATAATCGAACCGAACCCGTATAATTCAGTGATCGAACGATCGCAATATTATAGGTTCTTAAATTGATCGAATTTCACGACTTAAATTCCTGATGCGATGAATCGTTAGAACTGGGAAAATTAACTGTTAAATGAGCTCGATCCATTATTTCTTTAATCTATTTTAGAATCAAGTTGGAATATTCTATTCGCACTAAATAGACGATACAGATTCTTATTATTCGACTCTCACCGCAGACTATACAGAGACGAACGGTAGAATATGGAAGAACGGTAGATAATATCGATTGAAAGAAGTAATTGAAATAATATTATATTTATATCATATCTTCGTTGTTGTTAATGACAAAAATATTATTCTTTTCACTTTCTTCAAATAAAATAGAGGAGAGTAAACTGTATGAAAATATGAATATTTAGTCATTCGGTTAAATCTTCCTACTAAATTGAACGCTGGAGGTTTTACTATATATCGGTAAAAGAAGAAAAAATTGTTAATTAATTGTAAGTGAACTAAACATCAGTTGTTTCGTGTAGGCAACAAATGGATCAATTTGACAACTTCCCGTTGTCTCTGTTTTCTCTAATTATTCCTTTGTCCATTCCTGAATCAAAATGATCACTTCATCGACGTAAGATCAGAGATTCACTCGCGAGACATAGGACTACGATACCTTGCTTAAAGATATACACAGGTATAGATATCAAAAAGAAAGATTCTTCATGAAAAAGTTGTCGAAACATAAGTTTATCCTTTTTTCTTTCTGAAATGGGTGATCAGATTCGTCACGAGCTGGGGTGAAAACAACGGCGTGCGCTTTTCGATTCTTCGTCATATAAACGTTCAAATGCATGTGGTTTTCTTCTTGTATT
Organism: Bombus affinis; assembly: GCF_024516045.1. NCBI lineage: Eukaryota > Metazoa > Arthropoda > Insecta > Hymenoptera > Apidae > Bombus > Bombus affinis. The sequence goes on along the minus strand of NC_066356.1, from coordinate 3,378,617 downwards.
TGAACACGATTGAGTAGAAAAATTGCACAAAAAAATGGAAACTTAACAAGTTAAAATGGCGAATGTAGTAAATTATTTCTATATAACAAAAGAAAAAGAAGTGATACGTAGTTGCAATTTGTTAAAAAATGGCATAAGTTTTCGTTGAAATATATATTGGAATAACGCACGACTCGAATTGCATGTAATTTTTAAATATTATCACCGCTTGCCGCGATTAACGTTATATACTCTTGTCGAGGGGCTCGAAGTGGACACTCGGTATGAAAATGATTAGGCAAATATTGAAACATCCGAAAAATACGTCACACGATTTTTTTCTTTGTTGTCAAAAGCGTTACAGAGAGAGAAGAGATTCTATACGACTACGGCTTCGTGCACATTTACTTCGTTTTCTCAATTGACCGTCTAGTGAATACTGAAGTTTTGTCAATCCCCAGAGAAGTAACGTTAACAGCTACGTATACATATGTATATACATATACGTATATTTTTTATTTTTTGTATTTCTTTTCCTTTCTTCCCTTTTGCTTGTAAATCGTGTTGCGTAACATATGTTCGACGACTTTAATCGCAGAAATTGCAATTGTGTTTTAATATCGATCAGTCGCAATAATAAAATGTAGAAAAATCTATATTTTATTTTTTCGCACTGAGACCACGCGTTGTATAATAATACCTTTGCTCTTTTTTCTTTAAATGTTAAATAGTTACGCATAAAATTGAATAAAGATAAAGCTTACGACTTATTTTTGGTGTTTGCGCGCGCGTCTCTTCTTTTTCCTTTTTCTCTTTCAATTATAGATTAAGAATCAAATCTGTTGAGATACATCAAGTAGAGACAGATTTAGCTACCGAACGAACTCTATTCAATAATCTATCGATGTTTTTTTGTAGATATATTAATTATTATAAGCTCATAATATACACGTATAGTATATATACTTGAAGAGAGCTTTCGAGTGATTTTATGAAATACGTTATACAAAGAGTTACAATTAAAAAGAGAGGATCGAATAGTATGTCTTATTTGCTTCTTTTTCTTTACATTAATTAATGTCCGCGTTACTGGTATATTATCTTTTTATGGTTACAATATACGGTCAAAAATTCAGTAGTATCTGGTATGTAGTTTTTTATGTGGGAAGTTGCAAGTGAGCGAGAAGCAAATTTCAGAAATTAAAAAGTTAGCGTTGTTGGCGCAACATCACCGATTCTCTTTCTTTTCACCTCCCTCCCTTTTTTTTAAAAAGACTATGAACTATATTTCAACATTTTGTCCGAATTCTTATTAATACATTAACATACTGACAATTATGATGGAACAATAGCTATAGTTATACCTGGTTTATATGTATATTGAATTATTTAGAACAAAAATTATTTCTATAATACTAAAGTGATATCTATACGTTTAAATTTATCTTTTTTATTGGATATTTAGTATATCAATTGTTATATTCTATGTTAGTTTAAAAGACTATTTTGTATTTTGTTATACAATTACGTGAAGCTCTTTTACATCTTTCTATTGTAATATTCAAACCATTAAAACTCCAATTAAAAGAAACACGCTTGTCATATTTGTACTCACTGTTCAAAGAAAACTATAAAATATTATTAAATGCTCATAAAAATAATAGTCAAATCATATATCACATTTCTTCACATTTTTTCATATAGTTCATAATTTCTTAAGGAAGGAGAAAGAAATAGCACGATCGTCGCATCAATAACACTGACTTTACTTTCACGTCGTCTACGATCAAGCAATCGTTCGACTCGACAAAAATTGTCTTATTCGACCAGAAAAATATAAAAAATTCCTGGGGAGTCTTAGATCGTTTACGATCTTAACATCGTCCGGAAATTCAATTATGTCACGATTGAATAACGTCAAAAAATATAGACATGTTCCTGTTATCAAGTGCGCACGTTCTATTAGAATCTCAAACATTTGCTAGAACAAACGTGAAAGTAATTACCCGAAATTATTGTCATCGATATTTATCTAAAATCTGACTAACGTAGGACCAACAGATCAGAATGACTGATGTACGAAGCATGGTATCTACATCATCTGCTCGATCGTTAAAAAATGGAAAGACTAAGATTGTAGAATCGATTGTTCGCGATTTAAATGCGATTGTCTAGTAATCTAGTGACTTTTGTATTAATAATTATTTAAATGTTCACTTGGTTAATAGTTTGGATGTAACCGTGATCGATCGAATACTCGGAGAATAATATACCGATTGTTCAGAAAGTTTTTAATCGTCTCTTTCAGTTGGAGTTTTAATACATCGAAATGAGTAAGAAAATGTTTTTTATTTCTTTAAAAATCGGCACGATCTTTCCGGACAAACAAAACATACAACGTAGATTTGAGTCGGGAATACGCTAACGGACAAATTTATGGAAAACAGATTCAAATAAAAATAAAAAATAAAAGATCTCAAGGAATTTATAAAATAGAAAATTGTGCGATAATTTAGGTATAAATGGACAACTTTTACCTGTTTTGTTTTTAGAGTTATACTAATGGATCGATTAATTGAAAAGACGAAGAAAAAGAACAAGGAGAACAACAACAACTCGGACAAGAAAAACATGCGAATATCTGATCGTTCACTTTTTAAATCTACGAATCACGTTTTTCTTCGGTTCAGATGCTTGTCACAAGGCTACTTGGTTTTTTCATACCGGCTTTCACTCATATTATCTTTCAGTTTCTTTTTTCTTTTGTCGTTTTCTTTTCAAGAAAAACAGGACACAATGAAATATCAATCATCGATAATATTACACCAGAGGCACGAAATAGTCCAACTAACAGCAATCGTCGGTATTTAGTATTTAGTATTCACGTAATGGTACATATTATGTGTATTATGTATATATAGATTGACATTAAAATTTTCACTATGTACATTGTTCGTTGCCAGTTTTATGTTCTGTTTTCCTGTTTTTGTCGAGAGCATAAAACAGTTACAAAACGAACGTCGTACAGGATATAAATAAGTACATACGTATGTATTTTGCGTATACAGACGTGACACGCGCGTGTGATTTCCAGTAAAAACGTGTTAACATTTAGAAGAAGATAGGCACAATCGATGGGAACGATGAGCTCCTAGAAAATGTGTCTCGCGCGTTGCTTCGTGTGACAATCGTTGTTTTCGTCAACGAATTGGAACGAACCAAATCTAATGACAATTAACGAATACCTCGTTTCTCCTTTCCTATCAGCTTTTCTCGCCGATTTTTTATTTTTTTCTAAGATGTTGAATTCATTTTAATTTACATATATGCCGACAAATTGGGATTGATCAATGATCGAAACGCAGATAACACCTAAATACAATATCGTTAATCCACGAGTAGAATTTTTTCCTTCTTAGGGAGGTATCTAAGCTACGAATTGAGGTAGAATTACATATGGATACATAGAATAAAATTACAAATTCGAGACAATGTATAAGTACACGGGGGTGGGGAGAGAGAGAGACTAATGAGACGTTCGAACAGCGATGAACGAGAAGGGTTCGTCAATCGTTTCTGGAATACGAATGCCAAGCTTCTGGAATATACAATAGTGTCACGACTGTGAATGCTAGCCATATAATCATTATTGTTGCTGTTAATATACTTAACGATATTATCGATACACGTTACACTTATCAACTGACCTCTATACAACAACTAGAATTTCGATCAACTATATATTTACTATCACCATTGGTATTAATGTTAATGTACGACGAGAACTCCACTTCAGATAGGAAACAACGAAGCCGATCCAACGCAAAACTGTGCTATCAGATCTCGAATGAACGCACTATCGAAGATCATCGTTTCGAATAATCTTAATGTAGAAACCGAATTTACAAGAGATAAAGATGTATCTATACTCTGAAATCTGTTGGATTTCTAATAGAAACACAATAGAAGTATAGAAAGAGATACAAGGTATATGTATACGTATAACGAAAGTTGTAGAATTGGCAATTGGGATGGTCTTTAGTTGCGGTAATTCGGCTAGAGATGGACGTTGCCCAGAAGAGATAGACCGCAGATGACTTTGCAAATTCGCAACTAAAGAAGTAAAGTCTCGACAGAAATTCGTTTTGTCCTCTAAATATTTTGGATACTTTTGCATATTTTCTTCGCGCAAAACGTATGAATCCAATGTTGCGTCTAAGTTCAATTCTACTTGTCAAAGATCAGTGTGCGTGAAACATATTCCTTCGATAGTAAGGACTACAACATTCGTTCGAACTTTAAAGATATAACTAACGGTGGAATTATTTGAAAAGATTCAGATCAAAATTGAAATGCTTTCCTTGAAAGCCTTGTATGTACGGTAACTCGATCGACAAAACACCTTCATGCCGAAGGGAAAGTTTGGTTTCCTCGACCTGAGACCTGAGACCTGAGACCTGACGATAGAGCTCCGAAAATAGTTTCTGATTATTAACGATATCTATGATTCACACTAACTTGATTCGATAATGAGATGATCAACTGAACGCTTACGCGGAAATCCGCTTCTTTCGGTTTCCCCTTATAAAATATTTGTGCTGTTTTATAGAAAAGAAACTTAAGCTTACTCCTTAACAACTGATCGAGCTCTATCATTATCATATACTCTAAAAGACCGCGGATAAAGTATGATACAGAGTTTGTACAAACGCGTCACGTACGTGTGTTACAACTTATAACAAGTCGGTTATTATATTCCTGCGAGGTTACGCGTACGCAATACGAGAACGCGGATTCGCGTAATTACACCCTAGGAACATCTCGAGGATCTATCAACGAATTCTCATCGATCGGAGGCTTCGTCGATATCGCATGCGTCTCATTCGCCTACGATCGTTCCGAATCCTTGTCAATTCCAACGTTACATCGGTCATATTTTCAATCTCTTTTGATCGGTGAAGTAAAGTCGATCGATATTTCCGTAAAGAGAATACATTAATATCGTTTCAAATTATCGCGATTACATTCGTATCTGGAATATAGCACGACTTTGCATCATCGACATCTACGACCCTTTTCTCTTCATACTCTTCAACTCCTGTGATCGGTCACATTCTTTGTGCCAACTCTGTATAATACATACAGAATCGATCTTCTATATATATATATATATATATATAGATAGATATATTTGTAAGTACGAGAAATGCATGACTGGTCGACATTTAGCCTGCGTATAACTTATGGCTCTATGTACAATTGATTTTTACGTTTCAGTCGCCTGTTGAATGCAACGTTACTAATGCTAATGCTAATCGTCAAAATCGTTACTTCCGTGGCAGAACGACAGGTTCATTTTTAAATCTCTTTGGGCTTGGCTTCGTCTGGTTCGTTGAGAGGAAGCTCGTTTAACGTCGTTCTGTGGTCTGTATTTACGAATACGCATAGAGATTGGCGGAAGATGACGGGAACGGGTTCTGACTGTTAATCGGATCCAATGAAACTCTGAGCAACGATTCATGCCCGCGTCTTCCGATTTCTAATGTCGACTTTCATAGCGTACAAAGAACGCATGGGACAATATGTCGGTTCAATATTTATACGGTACAGCGTAACTGTATATAATCGTAATGCATAATGTTCAATGTGGATAGAAATTTGTTGGACCGTCAACTGATGAAATAAAAAAACGTAGCGAATGTTGCTCGTGTACAGTCATCGATCGCGATGATTCTTCTCCATTTCGATCCGCTTCAGGCCAAACCCTAAAGTCAGACCCCAAAGTCGAATCTTGATTATTTTCCGTTTCTCCGACGAGAGGGAATGAACAGACGTTTCGTCAGCGGTTTCAAAGACGACTCTGCGTGGAAGTATTACAATTACCAGCACGATTTTCATTTGTGACACCTTCGTCAAGGCGGTTGGCTTGGCTTGACTCGACTCGGCCTGATCAAATGTTAATTTCGACACGACACACGCGTTTTCGGAAGAATGAAGAAATATGTTGACGCATATAGGGTTTGATCGAGTGGAGCAATCGATTCGTTTTAAGTTAACGGAGCTCGAGCCACGAGATTTCGGTTATCGTGCTTGTCTAACGGCGTCTTTGCCACAAAGTACGTCCCTGACCGCCCTGCTGCCGCCCCCAGGTCACCCTCGATAACCACCTCCTGCCCCATCATTCAAGCTGTGCTCTTGCTCTCGTGATTTCATCATTCGCAAAATCTGCAGCTTACATTCGACAGTCAATTATTAAATTATTTGGTATTCGAAAGTGTAAAAAGCAAAAGTCTCGGATCATGAAACGAATAGTCTTCGTTCTCGCGCGATATTTCTTTGCGTGGAATTTGATTATCCCGAGTTATTTTTATCGAGGCTTTTAGCGTATCAAATGTGCGAAGTTGAGGAGAATACCTTTATACATATGTAGAAAGAAGCGATTTGAATTTAAAGCATAAAGAACAATCTTTTTGTAAAATTAATCCTGTATAACTTGAAAGTAATTTATGTTTAGTAACATCATATCATTTTGATCTGATGACTATTGTTATAAGTAAACCGTTTCTTTAATAATGACGCCGAACGAATATTTGGTATAGTATTATAATATAAAATCGCAGAGGTTTGCGTTCTCCTTAGCTTCCTAGTGCGACGGTGTAAAAAGTTTGAAAATTCAAAGAATCAGATTCCAGGCTTCGTCACGCATAGCCATTGTTCAGGTAACAAGCGAGACTGTTTGTCTATCGAAGCGTTTAATACCTTGCCATACGTTAATTGGCGAGATATTAGTTAACTGTTGAACGTCAAAAGCGAATCTTGAGAAGCGTAATGTCTCGCAGCACGTTGCGTTAACGGTGAAAGATACATAACGTGACGTGACGTAACAAAGAAAGAAAGTGGGGAAATTTGTTGAAAAATCAGTTGGTGAGACGCGTAAGCGGATGTTTAAAAGACATTTCGATCGAGTTTATTGTCGTTGCACCAACTTTTCTACATGGAAGAACGAGTTTCTTTCGTTTTAGAATTTTCTTTTCTTTTTTTTTTTTTGCATATGGAGTCGTTCAGAAATTCTCGAACAAAGAGACAGAGAGATGATTAAAGTCAGTGCAGCAAAAGACAAAACGACTTGTTAACGATGAAACGTGCTGCGTTGAAATTTTTGCTTCGCTGCCACTTGAATTACACGTATGTATATCGTTCGATAAATCACACGGAAAGTTGAATGAATTTTAAAGCAGCGGTAGCAGCAGCAACATATATTACGATAGATGTACGCATACTGTCACGGACGAAGAGAACAAATTACCTACGCAGATCGTTGTTTCGGCGAAAGGATTTTTCGAATAAAAGCCGCGTAAAGCGACTTCTGTTAACGGCGTTAATTATTTCAAACAGTTTTGCCGTTCGCTTATCGGACGTCGATTTTTCTGATATGGCTGCATTATTGCCGCTGTAAACATTGAATTCATCGCACAACTCGACGATGCTTTAGAGTCTAAATCGCTCGTCTTGCTCGTTTTATTCATAGATACATTGCAGGATAAAATTTACCGTATGATGAAATTCTAAAGAAGAGAGTAAAAAGGGTGCAGGAAAAATTGTTCGTTTCGAGTGACGTTCATTTTACATTTCGTTCAGCTGTAAATGGGTCGTGTTCGGAGCAAACACGATTAAACGTACGCGTCGAAACACGTTTAAGATAATTTTATGCGATTACATGAAAATTTTGGAAAATCGAAATAGCCGTTACTTTCCTAAGGAAACAGTTTTTTCGTATATCTTTTAAAATGCCAACGAACGCGCTTTAACGTTCTTTGTGTTCTTGATTTTTTGCACGGTTTGACGCGTGCGCTTTTTTGTGTAAAAGCGTACCTAAATTTCTTGTGATTCCCTATTGGTTCCTGTCATGCGTTTCATGGCAGTCACGCGAAGCGACACGGAACCGTTTCTCGAGCGGAAAACCCGTTTCATTTTCTATATTGAGCAACGCAAAGATTACGCGTGTACCGTAACTAATCAGTGGAATACATGTAGCTTGTGCTCGAAGCAAATTACGATTGAGAAACGTACACGTCGATAATCTAAATTCTAAATATTCCCTTTGAAAAGCAAACGCGCTTTCAAAGTCCACTCGTCGGATACAAATATAATGTGCTCATAAGAAATTACACGGTCAGCTTATCTCCTAGACAATCCTTAGTTAATCAAGGAACCAGTCGATTGGTAATTTTGGATAGCACCGGTAACATTTGAAATAAGATTGAATTTCTTTCATTCGTTAATCGAAACCTGTAACTTGTAATGAAGGTTTCATCGAACTTTATCGTTCGTTTCGGCCAACATTTCGGAACGACCAACATTTCATTCGATCATATTTGTTTGTTCGATATTCGTTCCTCGACGTGATTCGATGAACGTTTGTTCTTTGCTAAAAATTGCAGACTAGAATAATCGCGTGTGTTCTAAAAATATTGGTTTGAAAATATTCTGTTCTTTCGATGGGATTTCTCGGATCTATTTGTAATATTTTGCTACAACATGACTTTAGATAAACATATTTTTTAACAAGTAGAAGATAATTATTCAAACGTAATAGAATTTTTTAAATTCGGCATTTCTCTCGACGAAATTGACATTTTGATGCTACGTGTATCATTCGTGAAATAAGGCTTAATAAATAAGAAACTTTAGGAACCGAATAAACATAAACGATTGGTTGCTAAGATTGGAAATCCCGTCGAAAATCTGTAAGATTCCGTTGGGATCTCGAAGGGAATCGAGGGAGCCCGACGTGTACGTTTCGGTGGGGCAGGCGAGGGTTCTTCCTAGAAAAGTAGAAAGGAAACCCGAGTGCGGCGAGCGTCCCCCTTGGCCCGTCGGGCCATCCCAAACTGTCAGACAGACGGGTCGCTGCCGGGGGCGGAGCCCGCCTTGCTGCCGTCGACACCAGCACCACCACCGTCGCCATCGGCGCCTGCACCCTCTCCGCCCCTGTACGGCGAGCCGCCGGCCCCACGCGCCGACAGACCTCGGAAATCCAGGTTGTACTGAAAAATAGATCCAAAACTACAGATTATCCACTCTGTACATTTTTTCTTCCTTTCCGTCGATTCTTCCTGATCACGGAGATAAGCATTGGACTAGCTTCTCGATCGATACGTCGGACCAAAAGTACTTTGGCAATACACCCTTTAATTATACTCGCGTGTCTATTTATCGCAGACATTCGCAGACATTCGTAGACATACAAAGTGTATTTATTGCGCCACCTCTCTTCCATGATCTCCAAGTCGATATAAACTACGAATCTATACGTGTAAAAACAGTTAGAAATACGTTGCTCGGTAAGATTCTTGTTCCTCATTGTTAATGGAATGTCATATCTACGCCAATCGAGCGCATAGATGTTTAAAATGTTGACTTAAAGCCTTTTGACTTAAACGTAAAAAAATAATCAAGATATCGACTCGCAACAAAAAGGCAAGTCAATAACAACTGGCTGGTTTTTATTCGTTCGTTTTAATCATATGTAAATTCAAAATACTTTTGTCCACCGTATCGATATTCCATTTCATGATCGTTCGAAGTGTTTTAGTTGCAAATGGGTTCGTTAGCGGTCGTAATTGTTAATGATGCACTGTGATCATGAAGAATGAATCGTTACTTGTTTATAAAAAGTTGATGATTTGGAAAAATCGGAAGTCGTTATGACAAATTGTTACTCTAATGAAAATTGTGTCAATTAATTTGGTATGTTAAAAAACAAGCGTTATATTTTACAGTTTACGGTGTGTCAGATATGATATCGATAGAGAAAGAAGAAATAATGAATTCCGTTACACGGTGAAATATGGTATTGCATCCATTCCTGTAAAGATAGCTGAAAACAGGAAACTAGATTGATTAAAAGTTCCTCTTCGTGCCGTGAACTATGCCAAATCGATATTCGACGGTGTCACTGTGTAACTTGTCGATCGAAGCGAAGCTGTTCAAAAATTGGACCATGAAAAAAACATCTGCAAAGTACAATAAGAAAAACAAGAAATCGAGCCAACTTATTAGAGCAATAAAACAAAGACTACGCGTAAAATGCATCGCATAAGAAAAAGCGGCGCCGGGAAAGGGGAAGGGGAACGCGTTTGTCGAACACAAATGATGCGAAAACGATCGATCGTACTAGATAGAAGATGGAACAATTGGATCGTTTGGTTAACGGCATTGCAATGTCATATCGCGTTAGATATTTTACCGTTTCATAGAACAATTTTGATCTATAGCCGTACCTCGAGGACTAAATTCGAGGACTAAATAAATGTCATTTTAACTTCATGGAAACCGTGGAAATTCAATTAACTTATTTCCCGAGCAGAGTGTACATATTATTCGAATTTGGAAAAGTTCTTCGGTCGATCGTAATTCGATCATTGGCGTTCGTTCGAATACATAGTAGCGAGGCGAGAAGCAGGCTGACAATAAGCGAGAAAGTGAAAGGGAAAAGAATGAAAACAGAAAACGGAAAACGGAAAACGAAAAACTCAATGGGTGGAAACCAAAATCGAACCTGTGTACAACAGAAAGAACAGCGCTTCTGTAGCTGTGCGTGAAGAACACGTGCGACCTTCGGGGTGCGAACGAAAGTCTGTGTTATCTCGGCAAGGTGGCGGCGTGTCTTAGGTGCTGCAGCTGTGCCTGTTGTAGCTGCAGCTGCAGCAGCTGTAGATTCTGTAGGCAATACGGAGCCTGCGGCCCGCAAGTGGAAGTCGTGATGGGTGTCGAGTATGGAAGGACCGATGGATGAACGAAGGATGCGGAATTGCGTGTAGCAGTACTGGTGGAAGTGGTATTTGGCAGGGTGTTGTAGTTGAAGAGTGGAAAGCCCAGATTCGCACCTCTTAGAATGTTGTGTAACTGGGCCGAAGTTAACGGATAAGGTTGTACGTAGGGACTGGTGGATGGTAACAATTGCGGACTAACTGGATACAAGCAATCCTCTTCAGCTAGGCCAGGTATCGTCGGACTGAGCTCCATGTACTGCGGCATCGTGACATTGTGCTATTCGACGAATGCATGGAAGGATACATAGAACACACTTTACTGCGTCGCTTACTATATATATATATGTATATTATAATACTGTGTAGTTCGCTTGTGCGAATATTTACGTTAGCTTTATTTTGCCTCCCAAGCAAATAAATTTAAAATCTGACGAGTAATAATTATATCGGAAATACACAAGGAATACAAACTGGAAAATTTTCTGATAGGAACAAATGAGGTGTAAATAAATTGTTTTTGTTGTTTCTTCTTGTTTGAATCCTCGTGAGAAATGCTCCACGTTAAGCGAATATAGTTAAAAAGACAAGTATTACACAGAGATATCTTCTCGTAACTTTGCAGTATTACATGACATAATAGCTAAACAATTATGTAAAAATGAAAACATATCACTTTCACTATCGCAAAGCCAGCTATGATAAAAAATACTGCCCAGTCTTTTGTTCCTTCGTTCAACGAGTTATTTCTACAATTTTAATCAAACAAAATACCTCCTACAAGTGCGAGGGAACGATAAAGACTGAACACACACATACGTATTTCGTTCTCGAGCAAAAGAAAAACAGAGAAAAAAGAAAAAGAAAAGATGAAAAGTGAGGGAAATACTAAACAAAAGATAAAAATGTAACGTGACTAAAAGGGCCAATTGATGTGGTCGACGCTAAAATTTTTCTTGTGCATGGTATAAGATGAAATAACGCGCGAGCGTATCTTACCTTTGTGGCGCAGACGAAACACGTGGTCACCACTTTCGAAATCACGTTCATTAAATTTTTTGTCTCTTGTATTACGTTATCGACTTTGGTAAAGGTGGCGGCTTTTCCAACGGTGGGATTCTTCACGGTGAATTGAAGCTGCTGCACATACGTTGGCACACGATCAAGATTTTCCAAGAGTTCTTTCTTGTGCGGTCCCCCTGGTACCTGCACCCATGCACAACATCGTATACAATCTTACGTCTTCGTTCGTATCGCAAGGCAAACGTAATCGTGATTCGTTTCCAACGACGTGATCAGATATTTCAAATCTAGAAAATTCATTTTTTCAATTTTTATATTTGCCATATTAGCATGTTATGTATATCTATAATTCGATGTTGATCTAACTCGAAGCATGGGTCGTGTTTTGAAGATAAGAGAAATGTTATACATATTTGTTATTTCTGTGCAAAATCTTCCTTTGTTATCGAGAGCGCGTAATCGTTAATAAATTGTGTTTTTTGTGTTGAAAATTTCTGCAAAATATAAATTAGAGTAATTTTTTAGTACCTAAAAATTTTTGCACAAAATACAAATTGATTGTATAGGATCGTATAAAAGACGATTCGATTAAATTATTATTTTTGTATTTTCGCTATTTCATTACTAAAGGAAACGACGCGATACGATACGATATAATACGATCCAATTTCTGTTGGAGAATCGTTGAAAAACACCAATTACATTTGCCCTGCGAAATCATCGTTATACATTTGTAGCGAAGTCGAATAAATCTTTAAAGCAATGCCTGATTCTATTTTTTATCGATTGACTAGTATAATAAATACTTTAAAATACGTATATCTTGGATATTTGTAAAAAGATTGCATCTAGTAAAGTTAACAAAAGACATTTTCTATTCGTCCTAATAGAACACAATGCAACAAGTTTGAAAAAAGAACGTGTCTGCTGTTCGAGAACATTAGAGAGTGACTGTGTGAATGACAGTGAATTAGTACAGACCTTGTTGTTTTTGCAAGCTTCTCGAATGACAATTTATTTTGAATCATAATTAAGATCAAGCGATACGCTTTTCTCAAACGATCGCAGCTAAAATGAACTTGAAATAAATAATTAATCAAACGTATTTCTTTTTGAATTTGAGAATTTCTTTCATAGAAAATTATTTCACGTACTCCTTTCGATGATAGAGTCTCGAAAGTGACGAAGAATGAGTGACTTTACGTGTCCTTATGCGAGTAAAATGCGTAGTAGTATTAAGTGACGCGCTTTCAATTAGAAGCAAGTTACATGCGATTAAAATACTTTTTTATACGACTATGTGTCATAGTCGTAAGACTTATCTTCACATGTATTTTAATCTTAATTTTTTGTAGCGAACAAAGTAACAAAGTAATATCGCTCTAACGGGGAGATCCCACGAAAATAGAACAAAATTTCATTTTAGCTGCCATTTAATAATAAAGTGTAAAAAAAGGTCGAATCGGAAGCTGGCAAAAACTGAGACATAATAGTCATGCCCCAGATAGTGGAAGGAGGGGGACCACAATGCACATAGACGTCGTCCACAGACGGAAGCATTCCCGTAGCATCTAAAACACACCTTACTAATCGTACACAAAAAAAGTCGTAAATGTACGTATATAAAATTGGTTTTACCAACAAAATAACGATCATAGTTGATTTGGTGGTATGAGACGTGAGAGATTCAACGGTATGTCTACGTTTCAAAATGAGAATCACAATCCTGCTGCAGAACTTATACATACTTCGTTAATTATCAGAGTCTGAAAAAGTTCTGGCTATTGAACTGATTAATCTAAAGAACTTTTATTTTCTCAGCTGGAGCTTTCTTAACGAACGTAAAAACAAAACACGAAAAATATTATAAATGTAATCGTAGTTACGTACACTTTCAAACAACGAAACTCGAATATACTTGATCATTTCAAATCTCGATTGTATGAAACTTGACATTAAGAAGAATACATATCTACCGATGCGACAATTATCGTATAGCTGTTTTCAATATTAATCCGTAACGGTATAAACACGCGAGCTATAGAAATTATTTTCGATTACCAAATTGGGAACAACGTAATCGTTTGATTGCCTAGCGAAAATTATTTTACCGCCATGTAAGTCACTATGAAAAATGCAACGTCCTTCCTTGTAACGAGAACGAACAAAAGCAATGTATGAGGTACAAATATACTACGTCATTCGAGAAAAACGATTGTTTGGGATAAATCATATCAGGTATCATCGCACGATTTTGCATAGCACAGTACTGTTGCGTATAGTAAAGTAATAGAACAATAAAAAGATAGTGTGTAGTGATGTAAAGAGAAACACGAAAACACTTAACAGCAATTGATGAACAATGAGTTCGCAGAAAAATGAGCGGTATAATGCACGGCAATGAGAACGATTTATACAAGGCGAACGTAATCTCTATTAGCCCAACAAGGGTCTAAAGTAAAGAGAGAAAGAGTTACCTGGATGGAGGCATTCAAAGAGCGAGGGTCAAAAAAGGGTTTCATAATACAAGAATATATATTACAAGGTTAGCGTTTTTGTTGACTTTTGTTTCAAGAAAATATAGAAAGATCAAAATGGTTTTGGGTAACTATATATATATTCGGCCTAGCTAGGAGGGTCGAAAGGGCAGCAAACGTGTTAATTCGAACATGTCTAATGCTAATATCTCACGGCCGAGCTACCCCCAATCCATTTCTAACATTACTCCGTACGTTACATTTTTCCCATCGATTAAAATATTATTTATTCTTGAAAATATCGATCAGACACAAAAAGAGAACTTATACAAACGTATGATACACCGTAAACAAGAAGAGGAATTTGTCTGGATTCGACGTAGCTCTAGCGTAGCAATTACATAAAAATGAAAATCAATTAGCGAAATCGAAGTAAAAATATTTCCAATATAGCGAGGATCAAAAAACTCGGAATCAAGTCCAGTATAGAATCCGTAATAATAATGATGATGATCATGAGAATAATAACAATAATGATAATAGTAAACAGTAATGATAACAAATAATAATAACAATAGTAATAATAATAATAATAACAATAACCACAATAGTAATAAAAATAGTAATAATAACAATAATAATAATAATAATAATAAACAATGATAAAAGAGTATGATTATAAAGTAAGAGTGATGATGTTCGTGTATACGTGTACGTATAGGTGTTTCCTGTACTCATACACGTATATACATAACATCTGAACATCAGACCAATTAAAAAATGTGTATCAGTTTTGTTCTGAATCTACGCTGCCTTAGTAACTGATACATACCTGATAGCTGAATTGTCTCACAACCTTGTACAATCTGTTCGCCTCCTCGGCGAAATACTCAGCTTGGGTGAATAGATCTTGGGTGGTTTTCAACGCCCCTTCACCTCTGGTGAATTGGTACATCGAGAATGCCATCGAGGACATGTTCTTCGCGCGTTTCACGATGTCGTTGTTCTCTTCTAGGGCGCTTCCACTTTCCTGCCATTTCTCTGTTTCCGCATCCATCTCCGAAGTGATCAGCTTCATCTCCAGACCTGCCTTTGCGATCTTAGCCTGCTCCTCGCTGTCCAATTTTACCGGTTTCAGTGGTTTGCTCGTTGTACCGTGTTTCTGAAATAAACAAAGACATTAATCTTATGGGATGCAAATTCGAAATTATAGATATTCAAAAAATATTAAATAATAATAATAATAAACTATATCGAGTCAACGATTCTAAATCATAATATGAACAAATTAACTTACTCCAGGTCGTGGTAAGGACATATAAACTTGTTTTTCAGGTCGGTTTTGATTCAATTCGAGTACGTCTTTCGCCACGGTGGTCACGTCAGTCATAAGCCATTGCCACATGTCGGCAAACACTGAAACACGTATCGGAATGAAATCCAGTATTTTTCTCCATGTCCTAGAGATTCTAGAGAAACGAAAATGACTTTGGATTCAAGGAAGAGTATCTAAATATACGTATCGTTACGGAAAAACAAAGAGTGGAATAGAAATTCCTGAGCGGAATACTAGCGATTAATATGTTACGAGTAATCTACCTTCTAGGTTTTCCTTAGCGATTTTACTGGTAGGATGTCTCGCTAAAGTATATGCCGCTGTCACCACTTGGGGACCGTATATTCTCAGGTTAATTTCGGTAAACTTGGCTGAAACTTGCAACGATTCCGAGAGCGCAACGTGTCTCAGCATTTTGCACACCTATTAATCGATATGTTCGAAAACGTGAATTATCGATCGCTAATGATATCGTTTAGATTTCGATTGCATTTCAGAAAAAGACACTGCCGATGATGAAGATTAAACGAGCTTTACCGATTAGCTGATTTTCAAACACCTTTCATTTTATGTTTAGTATTTGATCTTAAGATCGTAGAAGAGTAAATTTTCTAAAGAAAACTGTAGAAAAGCGAAAGGATTCGAAATCTAAAGTATGAGAATTTTTCAATGAAATATTCGATCTTGACGTCAGAATCGAATACTTACTTCGAGAATGTGTTCAATGTACTCGCGAAATTTTTCGTTGCTTTCTTGAAGAAGATATCTGTCATTGGCCAAAGCGACGTTCCTGATCGTTGAAACAAGTTCCTGACCCGCTTTAGTTACCTGTCCAAGATCGGCCGCTTGTTCCATCGTGGTCGTGCATAGCTGCTGGCGAAGATCCCTGGTGGTACGTAATACTCCCAAGACAGCTTGCTCCATTTCAGAACTTGGAGAACCACTGCCACCTTCGTAATTCTAATACCAGATAATAATAGTAGTAATAGTTTTACTATTTTTCTACTCCTTTGGTATACGTACAATTATGATTTTAGCAAAAGAAATTGTCTCTTTGGAGGCATTCGCGATTTTAATCAAATTCAAACATCATTACTATAAATCCAGCACCGAAGTGTCTTGATACCTTCAGCGGTAGAGTATTCCTTTCTTGATGTATCTTTTTTTTATTCATATGATCGATAGAATGTAAGCGAGCATAAAATATTTCATTTAACGTATCCTAAAGATGGATGGTACGTGTTTAAAGTAATTACTAATTTTACGAGAATATGCGTTGCGATATTTCTCACAGTCAGCGACAAAAAGAAGAGTACTTTCTCTTTCTTTTTAAAGAGGGAATCGCTCGCATGCTTCCTCGTGCCTATTCGCCGGTGGTAGATTCGTAACTGTGATTCAGTTTAGCAGTGTCTTTCGTTCAGATTTATAGCGGAATGTCAGCCATTTTTCGGATTATTTTTCCACGGGAGTGAATTAATGAATGAATTAATTAAACTTTTTTCTTTCTAGGAAATCCACGACCATGACATCATTTTTTCCTTGTACTTTTAGTACTTTAGTAGGTAGATCAAAGAGACTTACAATTGGTATTAAACTTTTAACAAGAGATCTGTTAAAAAAATTGACCCTTACCATACTGTTGCCGATTCGCAGGAGCGTGTTGAGTTCGAGTTGCGCTCGATCGCAAAGCAAAAGGATGTTTTCTCTGTGCTCGTGGCTCGTATATGCGCTATCAGTGAAATCCTGCGTTCTCTCAATAACGGTATCTAACGCGGCGGTGAGAGTCTCTCGACAACCTGGTCCTAGGAGAGTCATTCTTGTGGTTTCAACGAGTCTCTCGAAGTGTTTCAACGCAGAGAATGCCGTGCTACTATCCCAATCCTCCTGCTGTGGACTCTGGAATCAGTCATCGATTCAGTAAAAGATTTTCTCTGTTCTTCCAGTAATATACCATACGTACTATTTTCCGTCTGTGGATTTACGTTAACGATAATTCAATCTTCGACGTACGCTATCGTTCGAAAGTTTTCAGTCTGTTTTAATATTCTTAATATTCAACGTTTCTTTTAATAAACAATTGCTACGCGAGTATGTAAATGTACATTAATACGACGCAAATAACGCGATGTTCGATTAACTTTATTATTACGGTATTTATGTTTGTTTTTTATTCATACGTTTGCGAATGTTGCTTTTAGAAAAACGCCTAAAAAAAGAAAAAACATGCTTCGAGTTTAATTGCGCATGTAACAAACAGTTGCTATATTTACACAGGAGTATGACCTGTATATATGTACTTGCTGTTGCTATGTAGTATCAAGATATCATGCGAAGCTTTAATGACACGCCATACCTAAATATACTCTTGCCCTAAGGTCGGCATAGATACGTGTAGCTGAACCGATTGCACTTAAGCAAGGATAGAGAGCATTCGACTATGTAATATCCCGATGGCGTCGATTAACTATGAATTCTTCTAGATAGCAATTACTTGCACTAGATTCTTGAACGTGACCGAGCACCTCGATCCGCATTTCTTTTCAAAACTTCTCGATTATCGGTCAATCTGGACGTATTATACATTTTTCGCTGATACTTTAAGCTTTCATCCATCCTCTAGTTAGCTCTTTTACGAATATCGTGACTTCCTTCCAGCGGGAAGACGCTTGAAATACGTTAACACACGTATACCGTTTACGCGGTAAAATTGGAATTTTATGGTATTTTCGATGAAGAATGATAGAAGTTTTAGGTAAACCCTTTTATACATCGTGGTAAAACTTGCATAAGAGTTGGTCGGTGCTTTAACACCTTTTTCGGAATCAGCAGGTTTTGGTAAACTATGCTAATGTAGCTCTATCGTTATTGCGCGAGATATGTGTTTGGAGTCATTCATGTGACTTTATTATTTTTATATACAAAAAAGGTTTCTCTTATCGTTTGTTTCTCCTGTATAAAACAATGTTCATCGTATTTTCTGCGGTCAAGGGTTGTCGTATTTATTAGGTCATCCCATAAGTTCGTTCCGTTTTTCGAGCGGTTATATATATGTTAATATTGTTTACATACCTTTCTGTTTCATGAAAAAATGTAATCCCCCTCTCGTTGTACAACTTCTTCCCATTTTTCAAGTGCATTGGTCCCTTATCGCCGTATGTTTATAAATCGACACATGAAATGTATACACTAAAGTCGGCACGAATTTATGGGATGACCTAATACTATCAGCTTAATAGCAGAAAATAAGGTGATCAAAATGAAAAAGGAATTTAACCTTCGACAAAACAATTCCCTATTGTTTTATTGTCCCAATAGGGATGAGAAGATTTGGCCCGCCTTCCATACGTAACTGGCGAGAAATTGAAATTAATGCGCTACCTGCAATTTGGCACGTGCCGAAGAACATATCGCAACGTCATTTACGATATTCACTTCGGCGTCGTTTGCTATGCATGGTTCTTATGTGTGGTACGATATCAATTCGCATCACTGTCAATTCACCGCATTAATTCCATGCTGAAGATGTTCCTTAAACTTCGAAAATGCAACGAATTTCGTTCATGCAAGAGCATATCCGCCGATCCGTCGATGGTGCCGATATATCGGATCATACATGAATTTTGGAATGTTTGTAACTTTCTCCTATTTTATCGAATCCTATAGTTTGAATACGAACGTATTGGGGAAACATTTCTGTAATACGAAATATACGAAGTTGCCGATAGTGATTTGTATTTTGGTAAAAAAGATTTCTTTGAAATGTTATTTAAAAAAAAAAGTAATATTTAAGATTTCTATTTAAGATTTAAGATATTATTCCAAATATCTGCATTAGCTAATACTTCCTTAAAATGAACAAAAACTTCTTCTTTTTCTTCTTCTTCTTCAGAAATGAATTTAAATACGCGACAACCTTAGGAAGAGACTCCTCTGTCCGTCTTTGTACAGATTTCTTCTACTTACGAGAGAAATTTAAGCATGACCATCGTTACTTCAGTTTTTACAATTTCTGGCGAAGATAATAATTATTTCGTTGTTTTATCGCATACTGTAAGATGGCCAAAGTTAGTCAAGGTCTCCAAAATTTTACTCGATCGTATATTATGTGTTAAACATGAGTCAGAATTTGGCAAACGAAAGCTCTTTGGATTCGTTCCAAACTTTCGAATGTATTTCATTATAAATGTTTCTATCTACGTCGTCGTATGTTGTTACATCAAATGTATATTTACGTTTATAGGTGATGAGGTATAACAACATTCGTGGTTTCGTGGTGTCAAAATTCCATGAATATATAATCGCGGTGCAACAAATCTTTGTCGAAACCGTATTAGTGCGAATCTGTATCATATATGCATGCAACGAACCTTGACCTTGCTGTGTGTCAGATTTTTACAAATCTGTACGATCTTTATATGAACGTATTTGCATCTAAATATGTATACCTTTCTCAATAAAAATAATTGTATATTAACTAATTGTTTACCTGGGAATTGGAATAAGACTGCGATTCACTGCAATCTAATACTCCGTCTTTGACCACGTAGTGTATCAAGTCCATAGCTCTTCGCATCTGGCAGAAAACGGTGTCTCTGTTTTCTCTGGCAGATGGACATTCCGGATGCCTTAAGCAAGTTTTACTAGACGTGAGCAACATCATAGTGCTTCTCTCCAAAACTTGGCGAGCCGCAGCCATCTGTGCCCTTCGTCTCTCGTCTTTCAAGTCATTCTGGAATTTTGAAACGTTCCGTCCATTCATTCCTGTTCCACGTGTTGCTATTTACTTTGTATATCCGTAACATCGTGAACGTTATTCATATAATTAATGCGACTTTGTAACATCTAACGAACAAATGTATTTAATAACAATTATTGGTACGATCGTGCTCTGTGACGCCGTGATCTAGTGTTGCCCATTCGTTGATAGTGAATCGAAACAGACATAATCCAAGTGTTCTCTATCTTATTAGTGAAAAAAATTCCAACGCTTCTAATCTCTACCCGAATCATAGCCTCAGCCTCTCGACTAGTTATTCAACTTGAATTAACTAGCTCGATGATAGCCCAAGAATCGCGACCAGGCTCTCTCGAGCAAAACCATAATTGCACCGAGCTACCTCCTTCGTGGCAAAAGAGCATTATATCCATCCGTACTATTGACAACAAAAACACTAAAAAATGTAAACTGAAAACAACTAAAACAAACACAAACGCAAATCAGAACGAACAGTCAATAAGCGGTGTAACCATGTACAATAGATATTCAATACTAGAATCCACAAATGACTCCATGGACGTTGCAGATTCACCAACTAACCAACATATGCAAAAAAATTCCCCTCCCCCACCTATATTCGTTGACGATGTCATCGATATACAAACAATGGTAAAGTCCATTGAGAAAGAAATCAACAATGAGGAATACAAATTAAAAATAAACAATAACCAAGTTAAAATTCTGCCGGCTAATATAGAAAGATAACAAAACTGTTAAAAACCTTGAATGCTAACTTTCACACCTACCAACTTAAACAGGAAAGACCTTTTCGAGTGGTACTACGCAACATCCACCACTCGGCTAACTTAGACGAACTGAAGTTCGAACTTCTTAAACTTGGTCATGAAGTAGTTAACATCAGCAGCATTAGACATAGGATTTTTAAAAACCCGCTATCCCTATTCTTCATCGACTTAAAACAAAAAACCAATAACAAATAAATATATAACATAAACCGATTAATGAACTCGGTAGTAAAAATCGAACCTCCTTTAATAAACAAGGGAGATAGTACAATGCAAAAGATGTCAAAGGTACGGTCACACGCAGAAATACTGCAATCATAATTTCCGCTGCGTCAAATGTGCAGGTACACACCCCACTGATCAGTACACTAAATTACCAGAAACCCCAGCGAAGTGCATCCACAATCAAGGAGACCATCCTGCTAACTACAAAGGTTGCTCAGTCTACAAAACCCTATACATAAATAAGTATCCTAAACTCAAAGCCAAAGAGACAACCAATCAAATGCCCAGTCCTCCAAAATTCATTACTACTTCAATCTCCTATGCCCAAGTAGTACAAGGAAATCAAAATAACCTGAAAATCCATAGGGACCATTCCCAAAATAGTGTTCCCAATCCACAAAACACAGACAACTTCTCTAGACTCGAAAAATTAATCGAAAAACAATCAGAACGAATAAACAACTTACTATCATTATTAACACTCATCATGGATAAATTAATACGCCCCGACGCAAAATAAAACCAAGACGCATAGCTCTTTGGAATGCCAACGGTCTAGCTCAATACAAATTCAAATTAGAACTCTTCCTAAAACAACAGCAAATCGACGTAATGGTCATATCTGAAACCCACTTCACCGACAAAAACTATCTCAAAATAAACGGTTATAACTTCTACCATACCTAATATTCCAGTGGAAAGGCCCACGGCGGCACCGGAATCATTATCAAATCCAGCATTAAGCATTACGAGCTTCTATCATCCCAGAAAGACTACCTACAAGCTACAAACGTAGCAATAGAAGACTGCCACGATACAATTACCACTTCAGCATTATATTACCCTTCCAGACACTCCATTACTAAAGAAGACTTTGATAACTTCCTTGACGCTCCGGGCAATAGATTCATAGCTGGGGGAAACTATAATGTCAAACATACCCAATGGGGCAGCAGACTTGTCACAGTAAGAGGCAAAAATCTCTTGAATAGCATAATCACCAACAATTTCAACTACCTCACCACATATGAACCCACATACTGGCCCACTGACACTAACAAAATACCTGATCTACTTCACTTCTTCATAACTAAAAATATCTCGCCAAGATATGTCCAAATCAACTCCTCGGCAGAACTCTCTTCTAACCATTCCCCCGTTATAGCAAACAATCAGTTCAACAATAATCGAGAATCCAGCTAATGGCTTTATTCATAACCAACCCACCAACTGGCAGGTCTTTAGAGAAGTCTTTAATCATTCACCTTCAGCCTTAATTTCACTAAAAACAAGTGAAGATATCGAAACAGCCACGGAATACTTAAACACGAGCATAATAAACGCTATCCGCTCCCCCACACCTACTAAGACTTCTATCAGCAACCATGAATATCCCCATTACATATTAAAAAAATCGCAGGAAAACGTAGACTAAGAAGAGTATGGCAGACCCATAGAACACCGGATGACAAACGCAAACTAAACAACGCAACTAGGAAGCTAACAAAAATCATCAAAAAATATAAAAATGACTGTATTTAAAAATATCTCGCCAATTTGTTTCCCACAGCTGACTCCAACTATTCAGTATGGAAGGCTTCCAGGAAATTCACACGCCCCCCACAAATAATCCCCCTGATCCGCCGTCCGCAAGGTGGATGGGCGCGTAGCCCTATAGAAAAAGCCAACCTGTTTGCTAAATATCTATATAACGTATTTAAACCCCATTCCCCCAAAATGGCCGCGGTTATCACTGAATACCTGCACTCTCCCTTCCAAATGTCTCCTCCTATTGAATCATTCACTTCTGTAGAAATTATAGAATTAATCCGTCGCCTAAATCCCAGGAAATCACCGGGGCATGACCTAATATGCAATAAAGCAATCAAAGAACTTCTCATGAAAGGGACGTACTCATCACATCAATTTTTAACGCAGTTCTTCGCCTTGAATACTATCCCAAGGCCTGGAAAATATCACTGATTAGTCTCATCCCTAAACCCGGAAAACCAATATTTGAAACTAGCTTCTATCGCTCAATTAGTCTTCTACCTACTTTGTCAAAACTATTCAAGAAGATGTTAACGATTCGACTCCTTCCACTCCTAAAGGATTTGAAAACACTCTCAAATCATCAATTCGGTTTTCCGAAGACAACACTCAACAGTAGAGCAAATCCACCGAATAACACACAATATCAGCCAAAGCCTAGAAAAGAAAAAATATTGCTCAGCGGTATTCCTTGACATTCAACAGGCATTCGACAAAGTATGGCATGAAGGGCTTCTATACAAACTTAAAAAAAAATCCTACCACACACCTACTACCCCATCCTAAAGTCCTACCTAACCAAAAGACAATTCATGGTTAAATACTTAGACGCTGTTACCACAACTTTCCCAATAGAAGCGGGCATACCCCAAGGTAGTGTCCTCGGACCCCTCCTGTTCTCCATCTACACTGCCGATTTACCAATATCAACAGAAATAACTATAGCAACATTTGCTGCTATTAGCTTCCTACGCAGACCCGATAATTGCTTCATCCACTCTCCAGCGATGTCGAGACAGATAGAGACAGATACAGTCGAGACTCTATGGAAAAGTGGTTTCATAAATGGGGCTTCAAAATTAATGAAAACAAATACACTCATGTAACATTCACGCTGCGAAAACAAACCTGCCCTCAGGTCACCATTAACAATATAACAATTCCTAACAAGGACACAGTCAGATACCTGGGAATGACTCTAGACAGGAGATTAACGTGGAAACAACACATTACAGACAAATCGAAGCAACTCAAGGATAAACTTAAAGATTTTATTGGCTCACTGACCGTCGCTCCAACCTAAGCACGCAGAACAAAATTACACTCTATAAGTCCGTAATAAAACCTGTCTGGACCTACGGAATCCAACTATGGGGAACAGCAAGTAATTCCAACATTGAAATACTTCAACGCTTCCAATAGAAAACGCTAAGATCCCTAATAAATGCACTCTGGTATGTCACCAACGAAGCAATACATCGCGACCTCAAGATACCCACAATCAAAAAAGAAATATCAAAATATAGCAATAGATATAGCAAAAGAGTCATCAAACATCGAAACCCCCTAATTACTAAATTACTTAACACGCCGAACCAGATCCGCAGGCTAAAAAGACACTACTCGTTAGACCTAAGCACAAGATTTAACTAGATATTTAGATCAAGTAATATTTACTTATTTATAATAATTATTTATAAATTATACTTATCTATAATAAGTATTAACTTATTATAAATAATTAGCCATGTCACTGCGCCACGCCAGAGAAAATTACTTATAATTCTCAATGCGAGAATTGATAGTAAAATAAAAAGTAAATAAAAAAAGAAAAAAAAATGTTGCGAGAAAGCCTAAGAGCCGACAGGCCGAAAGGGTCGGGAAACTTGAATGGGCCAAGCGGCCCATCAATATATCCTCGATCCTTCAGTCAAATAGTTACTCGGAAGAAGACGTACGTGACCATGATCGTGGGCGGCTACGGAACATGTACGTTGTGGAGGTATGAAAAGACGACAAAGGGATGCTTGAGGGAGAAAGATGATTAATTGTTAGTTGTTAATTGAGAGTTTAGTCGCGAGAAGTTAGTTGTGAGTCGTCAGTTGAATGGAGAGAGTTGAGTGGAGAGGGTTGAGTCGGGGGAGAGTTGAGATTAATCATTAGTTGCCGAGTTGTTATGAGTTGTTGATTGTTAGTTGTGAGTTGTGAATTATCAATTTAGTTGTCTTAGTTATATCACATTACTGCATTAAGTTCACGTTAAATAACCATCGTTTCCTGTTTCAAGCACTGTATATAGATCCATCTATCAATAAACTTATCATATAGGATCATGATTCACATTATGATCATGATAGGATGATAGATATGACATGTAATGAATTTCGCTATTATTGTAATTAAAAGAAACATGTACCGGAAATTAAAATTTTTAGATTTAATCGATATAAGCAAATATATATATATATATATATTATAATATAGATATATATATCCATTATATTTATTATATATATAATAAATATTTTATATTATATTTATTTATATATATATATCATATTTTATATATATATAATAAATATAATAGATAATTTATTGACAATTCGACACCTTAGGGTGGCTGAAAGATTACAGAAAGTAGCGAAAGATATTCTCGGAATACTAATTATAAAACTGTCAAGAACATGATTCACGGCAAACGAGGCAAATAAATAAGGGTTAATGTAGTAACGATCAATGTCGTCCTGTCTCATAATCGTGCATCCTGTTTAACGTGACTAACTCAGGAATATTACACATCTTAAAACGAGCCTTCAAGCATTTATTGATAACAAAACAAAGAAGAAGAATTCTTATCGTATCCATTCCATGAAATACTATCCGATGGAAGCAAACGCGATAGCAAGATTAGAAAAACTTTTCTAACACAGATATTAATTAGATATAATTTATACATCGTATAAAGTTACGATCAAGATAATTACTTACTTGACGATCACCTGTTAAGTGTGCTAATTCCACCATCTCCGCCCCGAACTGGCTAAACGCCTTCACAAATTCGGTAAAGTTTGAAACACTTTCGAGACGGCCAAGACTACGAGCCACTTTCTTCTTTGCAAGAAGAAGTTGTTTGACCACGACGATGTCAGCCAGAAGGAGGACCTTGGTTACAGAACCAAGAAGGCATCTTGCAGCTCTGACAACAGACCCTCGGTCAGCTAAACTGTCCTCTGTGGCGCACTCGCATAATTTTTCGATCGCCGAGCCTGCAAATTAAATTACTTCCTTCGTTGAATTTATTCTGCAATTATAATTACCGCTTATTATTTTTTGAGTATATAAATTAATAAATTTTTTACATATTTGCACTTTATACTATTTTTCTATTCGATTTTCTTTTAAATTAATAACATTATACTTAATACACTTTAGATTTTTGTTAATTTAGGATAATGATATCACGATACAATCATATTTAATAAAATTCGAAGAATACATTTTTTTATCTTTTTTTTTATCTTTTTTATTTTTTTATCTTATTTTTTATCGCGAAAGATAACGTTAATATAATAGATTTAAATCTATTCTGAAAATCGAAGAAGACCGCAGAGATGAAATGCCTAGGTTTACGCAATAGATATAGCTGTTATTATATATATTAATACGTGTTTGTCGCATATAAAGATGTCTAAAATCAGAGTGGCATAATTATGCACAATTAATCACTTATTCATCAAGCTCTTTTCTTTCAATAACGTAATTATACAATTAATTACAACTTCAAGCGTTCTATCCATATTTTATATAACTATGAACCTGATTTTAGTTTTAACAACTTTGTTATCGGTATAATTGCGAATATTCAATTTTTTAAAATGATGAACATAACGATGTGAATTACGAAGGGCGAGTGAAACTGGAATTGAACATTTAATCGAGCATCTATGATGCAATCGCATCGAATACAAAGTACAAGGTTAAGATTTGTAAGGATTGTATCTACATGTTCTCGGATATATACGTAGGATGTTCTATGTAAATCAATCTCTTGCACGCGCACACATTATACCTACGATTTCAAGTCGTTTGGCTGTTGCTACTATACAGTTAGCCGCTGATATCATCGGCCTCCGACAATCGAATTTCCTTTCATCTAACACGATGAATATTTATTATCTTGTAGAACGTGTTCAACGTGTGACGAAGAATATCGATTACATTTGCTTTTCTCATTTTTCACTCGAAAGATAAACTGAACGTCGGCTGCTATAATTGAAACTTCGAATTTTGTTCTTTAATTCCTTACCGTATATTTCTATGTCTGCCGCGTGTCCATTTTCATTATGTCGGCAACCAAATAGTTAATTTTTCAACTAAAATTTTGCAGATCCAATGACCACTATATACGGCAACAGTCGGGTCTTTTTCTGAAGATTATGCAGTCAATTTGTATTATGTAGTAGATTTTTTTTTACCGAAACCCAGTTATCACAAATATATCGCGGAATATGCAAAACGATTAATCGCAAAATTTTACGGCTATAACATTTATAATCAAGTGCTTTTAATTATCTGCCAGACGCGTCGGTGTCTGTAATTTCCTGTAAAAGCAACATAGCATGACCAACTTTATTCTTCTCACGAGAGAAACGAGATTTCTCAATTTAAGCTGATGTCGTGATATATCCCTTGCCCGCGTTATTTCTACCCACAGCTTCCCTGCTTTCCAATTAACATTGTAAGAAACATAACTACAAGTTTACGATCGTTAAATTGTTTTTCTTTAATGTTAACTTTCATCGGTAATAAATCGTGTGCATTTCATGTTCTTTAATGCGAATTATGAAGCTTGCGCTTTTTCTTTTTTCCTTTCAAATCTGATGCATTTTGGTGTTCTAAAATAGTTTTTAGTTTCTTTTAAAATTTGTGTGTAGAGATGTTGATTCTTGATGAAATGATATGCAAATTATAGCTATATAGCTATATAGACTATTACGATATAGCGTATGACGTTATGTAGTATTACGATATAACGTATAACGTTATATGATATAACGATATAACGTATGACGTTATGTAGTATTACGATATAACGTATAAAGTTATATACTATATCGATATAACGTATAACGTTATATACGATAACGATATAACGTATAATGTTATACACTATAACGATATAACGTATAACGTTATATACTACTACGATATAACGTATGACGTTATGTAGTATTACGATATAACGTATAACGTTATGTAGTATTACGATATAACGTATAACGTTATGTAGTATTACGATATAACGTATAACGATATATACTATTACTATATATCGTATAACGTTATATACTATAACGATATAACGTATAATGTTATGTAGTATTACGATATAACGTAAAACGTTATGTAGTATTACGATATAACGTATAACGTTATATGCTATACCGATATAACGTATAATGTTATATACTATTACGATATAACGTATGACGTTATGTAGTATTACGATATAACGTAAAACGTTATGTAGTATTACGATATAACATATAACGATATATACTATTACTATATATCGTATAACGTTATATACTATAACGATATATACTATATCTATTATCTTATATCTACTATAACGTTATATACTATAACGTTATATGCTATTACGATATAACGTATGACGTTATGTAGTATTACGATATAACGTATAACGTTATATACGATAACGACATAACATATATCGTAACATATATCGTTACAGGCGTGTTCAACTTTGGTTATAAATAAATTCCAAAGTCATATCTACACGACACGAGAACGACATAAATTCTCTGATTTTGGTCTGAGATAGAATCTCGATTCTAAAGATACGAATTCTGAAATCCACTTTATAAATCTCCATATAATTTCTTTCAGTCTTCTATTTATCTATTTCGTCCATGTACAATTTTATATGTGTTACCGCTTTTTAATTTCTTCAGGCATCGTTTTATTAAGACCGCTAAAAATTAAAACATTTAAGAAAAATATACGCGCTTATAAAGATTGTATTTGTCTGAAGTATATCTTATCTTTGATCGTGTTTCGATCAGAAAAGAAGTATTACCTAAAAGTACAAATATATGTAACTCAAGGTATTCTCCGAGTGGTTAATATATTAATATAAATGATATATAATAATTAATAATATATAATTATATATACATATGTACATACATTTGACAAATATTCTAGATAACGTCAAATATATAGCAACTTCTTTATAAATATTCTCTGAGGAAATTTACTTCGTAAACTATTTGAAATTTAATTTCTTTCGCTTTCTAACATCGTAAACCAGTTGCGAATCTTTTGAATGTGTACTGCTATACAGTATTGATCGATATTCCACGCAAATATATATAATAATACAATTTTTAATTAATCTCATGTTCCATCAATGTGACCTAGTTGCAACGAACGATTATCGTGGATATTTAATCGCCGATTGTATTAACGACTAATCAATTATCAAATCGTCGATTAGATGAACGTTTCGCTGTTAAAAATTTCTTCGTGAAGTTAATATTTAGATCTGTTCTTAATCCTAGTATCAATCGGCTTTAATCGTTAATAACATTCGCTTAATATAGTATAAACATAGTATGCGAATAAAACAGGACGTTGATTGCATTTCGATCAGAAACCAATGACAGACGATTAATATTTTGAAACAACAATTTATTGCGTAACATGTTGAAAAATGAAAATAGAAAAAATACTTTATGACAGGATTAATGGTTTGATGATAAAGAAAAACGCGTAATAGTTGTTCTTATGAAACAAAGTTCAATTTTTATTTTATTAAAGAGTCATCGCAGAAACTATGTCATTTTAATATCGGAATACATACTTTTTTCGAATCTTCCTCTTTAATTAGAAAATTGTATCTTTTTGTCTCTCTTTTTATTTTCCATGGCCGCTTTTCGCTTACGGTTCACTGCAAAGTAGCGCAAAGTTTCACGTTTCACGGACGCCGAAGTTAGGATCGTTGATACGGCCATAAATTTTCACCCCTAGTCAATGTCGACAAAAATAAAGTTTGAAGATGTGTCAGTTCAGTTGAGAGGAACAGGAACCATCTACCATAGCATACAAAACTTTTATAGGGTGTAACGTTTCTAATAGAATTCGTCTCGTGCTACAGTTTTGCCTCGTTATTTATCGCGCTCGATATACTTTTGTTGGCTTATGATATTATTCGCGTCGACTTATACTTCTTTTTTATATTGATGAAAAAGTCTGTTACTACTTTCGTATAATATAAAAGTTATCCCAAAGTTCTCTGTTTACTCCGTAATCGAGAACATTACAGTTATTATAGATTCTTTTAAATCTGTGAAATAGAAAAATCCGTGCAAGCATATTTTTAATAAGGAAGAGATTCGTATCTGAATTTCCACGTTTTATCATTAGACTATCGATCGACAGTCACATAAAAACATCTTTTGGTTTATATTGTCGAAGGTGTTTAACGAAGCGTTAGCAGACAGCGTTTTTATACTTGACCATTTTATCCAGCACTCGAAAGCACGAGCAGCAAACGAAGTAGAAGACTAGATATGCTGTTGAATCGCCGGCTAAATCTATCTTGTTGTCTCCCCTCGACATTTTTCGTTATCTATGATTAAATCCTAATTCGATCGTGCTCGATTTTCACAAAATCATTTCATCTTTTAAACTATGAAGATCTTGAAATTTTATATGTATTGTTTCTTAAACTTTAAATTTGTGAATATATGTATACCTAACATTATCTAATGTATACAGGATGAGTCACCTAAGAGTTTAAGCTGAAATACTTTTGATACTACTAATTATATCGAAAAATGTTTCAGATAAAAGTTGAATGGCATATTCTGATGTTATTAGTTTTACAGTAGGTGTGTGCGTGAAGATCACGTGAAGGTTAACTTTGTTTTTTTAAGTGAAGTCATATATTTTTTAATACATATTTATCGATGCAGCTCGAAATTCTCTATAAAAAACTGTTGATCTATTTATATCGAAAAACTATTAGTTTATCAGATATTCTAACTTTTATTTCGCAAAACTTAACGTATGGAAGGCAAGGAGAACAAATACAAAAGTGGTGCCTCGTGTCTTTCCATATCTTTCATGCGATAAATTTTACAAGATAAAAGTTAGAATATCCGGTAAAATAATAGTTCGTTGACATAAATAGATCAATAATTTTTTATAGAGAATCTCGAAGTGCACCAATTAAAACAACTTAAGCCCACTTAAAACAACAAAGTTAACCTTCACGATATTTTTCTTATTTACGCTTATAGTTTTATACCCGACACAGTTTGCCCGGAAGATATCGCGACATTCCATAATGTATCGTATTTTTTTGTTACATATTCGTTTCGTTCAAATTTAGCGCGACGTTATTAAAAAAATTTGACGATTCGTTGCGCGAAATGTTTCACCGTTTATACTCTGACAGTAACCTAGAAGAGATGACTTCGCGTAACGTAATCAGTTCAGCTGCCTTGATAGAGAAACCTTAGGACGCTTTATGCAGATCGAAAATCAAGTACGCCATGCAATCCCCCTTGACCCAATTTAACAATCGCACAAGTGCATTGCATTGTTCCGATTCGATATCGTTCGTACTATTTTCTATCGTATCTTGCGAATGAGCACATTGTTCGACGGAAGGGAAAGCTTGCGCATACCGCAACCAATGTATCAATCTAAAGTGCCTACACCATCCTATGTACATACATATTTTTTACGTATACTCGTCCCACTAGTTTCCAATTGGACTACGTTCCAATGTTAACGAATTTCGATATGTAATCGATACAGTTGGAAAAATTTACCTTCGTTGCTCCCTTTCCGCGTACATTCTATTTCGATTTTATCTACTTTATCGATTTTATTACAAAAAATTAACGCTTTTAACGATCATGTATGTAGGAGTAGGACGAATTCAGTGTACAAATAAATATTAATTCCTAGTATCTGTTCATCGTCGGTCTCGAAGAGCGACGAGACAACGTTTGAATATTCGATTTATCGAGCGATCGATTCGTATGAACTCGTGTGAATTGAATTTGATGTCGCATCGAGAATTAAAAAATGTATATACATGTCGGAGATGGAAGGACACCGGAGCCTTCCCTTTGGAACTTTGGGAGAACTCCTTAATACTATAATCTAGATTCTAATCATAGCCGTAATTAAGCAATTGCCATCATTCAATCCGATTGTATTTGTTCAAGATTTGTGATAATGAGTTTAGGCTCGAGGCGACAACCAGTCGCCGAACGTAGCCGCGGTCAAGGGATGAACGTTTTGTCTAACAAAGGCATGGAGTAATTCTATAACTCTCCTTAAAAGAAATACTTGGGACGGGGCACGACGGTAAACATTTCAACGATTTCTGTCCCGTGGCTCGCCACACGTAGACCCTATTCTTCGGGTAAGATGATTACCAGACGTCGAAGCATCTCCACAGTACATGTTCAGCTAGCTTGAGGACCCGTTATGAATCTTAAGATTTAGTTAACTAAAGTCCTTCAAACAGACAAACAGTCCTCGTTCCAATTACGAGAAGATAGGAGAAATCTATTTTTCCACGAACGACGCTTCTTGCTAGCAACTTTCCCTCAAGGGCGGCTAGCATCCTTTTCTAATCACCAACATGGAAATTGACCAGTTAACAGTAACGTCAATTTCCCTCACCCTCTGAACGAAGGCTTTTCTCCACGAATCCGATGATCTCGTGCCCTTAGACACACCCATCATAGTTTTCCTCGACAGCGTCACCTTGACGGAGACTCGGTACTCTCTCGTACCGAAACGAAGTATCGTTCTTACACGCAGTGATTACTCCACGTTTTAACATTGAGTACAACTTAGACGTTGACGAAAAGTAAAGTTCGCTATCCCGTTGACCGCGGAATCGTTACTGAACCTAGGATCATTGTCATTAGCTTCTCGAGTATCTAATTATCACGATTACTTGTCAAATTCTGTAATAATCATATTTGCACTAATAAATATCTCCTCTATTGCATAACGACAACGTCTAATCCAAATGAAGATTCGTTTCACGCCCCTAACCCTAATCATAATGTGAACCTGATATACATATATAGATTTCAGTTCCGCCTGTGCAGGCGACCTAAACGGACGTGCGAAACA
This sequence comes from Bombus affinis, assembly GCF_024516045.1. NCBI lineage: Eukaryota > Metazoa > Arthropoda > Insecta > Hymenoptera > Apidae > Bombus > Bombus affinis. The sequence goes on along the minus strand of NC_066356.1, from coordinate 3,345,537 downwards.
GTGCTCCAGTGAAAGTGCGGCAAGAGAGAAGAGAAAGCGGCAAAGTAAACGTCCATCGACAAAACGTGAAACCGTGCAGATTCCACCAATAAAAATAATTAATTAGGAGAAACATATTTTATAAATAGAGCTACAGACTCTACATATTCAGAAAAAAAGGCCGATAACATGGAAATATCACAAGCCAATGACGGGGATAACGAACCAACACACCACGAAGAAAGCTGAACGGTGGCAATTTCCAGCAAAAAACGCAAAGTAACCCCGTTCGCAAGCAGGAGGAAAACCGAAACACTAGAAAAAGAACAATGGCTTCAGGATATCAAACTGCATAAATCATTTAGCGCACTGCCAGAAGAGACAGCAACGGACCCAACGGAAAGTCCGACAAACCGCATTCCTAAACCACCACCAATATACATAGATGCGAAAATAATTGACCCCCTCATTGAACTGCTAAACAACACTGCAGGGAAAGATAACTATGTATCAAACAGATAAAAATAGACCAGGTGAAAGTGCAAACCAACACCCCAGACACATTCAGAAAAGTGACAAGATCACTAAAGGATAAAAATGCAGCGTATCACACCTACCAGCTCAAATCCGACAAAAGCTACAAAGCAGTAATCAGGGGATTACACCCAAAAACAAATGCCGACAAAATAAGCGATGAACTAGCAAAAATCGGACACCAGGTAAGGTCAATAAACAACATTAACAAGTATAATACCAAACAACCAGTACCGCTATTTCTAGTCGAACTAGAACCTAGAAACAATAACAAAAACATATACGATATAGAAAAATTACTAAACACAATAGTAAAAGTGGAGCCACCTAGACATAAAAAAGATATCCCACAGTGCATAAGGTGTCAGCAATACGGCCACACAAAAAACTATTGCAATAGAACCCCGGCATGCGTTAAATGCGCAAAAAATAATCTAACGATACACTGCCCATCCACGGGATAAATAGAGGAAGTTAGATGCTATAACTGCAACGGAAAACACCCAGCCAGTTATAAAGGTTGTGAAGCTAGGAAGCAATTACAACGCAAACTGTTCCCGCCTCTACGAAACAGGACATACACTAACAGTTCAACAGGACAGCACAAAACTCGAAACAATACCAAATACAGAACACGCAATACACACTAAACACATCAGCACCAACACCTTTGGTAGTCGAAGCTACGCGCAAGTAACCAGCCAATCGACACACTCAGACAACCAATATCACAACAATAGTAACAACGACACTACAGAAATCAAAGAACTTCTCAAACAATCCATCAAGAACACCGAAATGCTAACCAGAATGATAAGCGAACAAAACGTAGTACTTAGACAGCAAACTCAACAAATCACAGTCATGCTACAACTGCTTGCAAACGCGCTAAGCAAAAAATAAAAACGGACACGTTAAAAATAGCAGCCTGGAACTCAAACGGCCTACAACAACGGGCCCTTGAAATTAAAACATTCATATACAATAACAATATCGACATACAACTTGTCTCAGAAACACACTTCACTACAAAAAGCTACATGAAAATACCATATTACACCATATATGATACCAAACACCCCTCAGGAAAAGCGCACAGAGGGACAGCAGTGATAGTCAGAAACGATATCATACATTATCTACACAGCCAAGTTAATAAGGAATATCTACAAGCAACCACCGTCACAGTTCAAACTAGCAGCAACTACTTCCAGTTGTCAGCAGTATATGTGCCTCCACGACACAAAATAACATCACAAATGTGGGAAGAATACTTCCAGCACCTAGGGGACAAGTACATCGCAGCGGGAGACTACAACTCAAAGCACACGCTATGGGGATCAAGAAACACTACACCTCGAGGCAGAACACTGGAAAAGTACATTAGAAATAATAATCTCAATACATTATCCACAGGAACACCGACATACTGGCCGACTGACCTGAACAAAAAACCAGATCTTCTGGACTTTGCAGTTACAAGGGGACTAAACACAAGCAAACTAAAAATAACACCCAACCTCGAGCTTAGCTCCAATCATACACCCATAATAATTGAGTACAGAAACAAACCAATACTTTATAGCAAACCAGAAACATTATGCAATAAAATCACCAAATGGCAAACTTTCAAAGAAATAATAGAAAGCAAAATAAACTGCAACATCCCGTTGAAAACTCCTGAACACATAGAACAGGCAGTAGCAACATTGACAGCAACTATCCAAGAAGCAGCAAGAACAACCACTACACCCGAATCAACCAGCAGACAAACAATAACAATTCCGCAAGAAATACCCGACAAAATTAGAGAAAAAAGAAAAGCGAAAGCAAAATGGCAAAAATACAGAACTCGAGAAAACAAAAAACACCTAAACAAACTTGCAAAGGAAATAAAAAACAAAATAAAAGAGCACAACAATAACGAATTCGCAAAGTTCATAGGGACACTCTCTACACACGAGAACTCCAACTACTCCCTATGGAAAGATATGAAAAAAATAAAGAAGCCAATAATACCCGTCCCAGCAATCAGAAAAGCAGATAACACATGGGCAAGAAACAACGAAGAACAAGCTGAAGAATTCTCCAACCACCTCTGCAACACATTCACACCACATATTATCAACAACAGCAACCTCAAAAGTCATACGGAGGAGGATGCGCAAACCACTATTATCACAACCGACAAGGAATACACCATACCTAAAACAACAGCACAAGAAGTTAGAAACATAATCGATAAAACAAAAAACAACAAAGCACCAGAAATCGGCCTAATCAATGGTAAAATCTTGAAAAATCTTCCGCCAAAAGCGATAAGACTAATGTAGTACCGGGGCCAGAAGGCCTAAGGTATCGGCCGAACTGTAAACAATGTACCGTTGGGTCCTTTAAGTGGACAGTTTACGTGAAAAGGCTGCGTGACCTTGATCACGGGGGTTTCGGGATACCTGTTCCGAAGAACGGGAAAAGGTAGAGCGGGCAGAGCGTGGAGAGCGGGCAGAGCGTGTAGAGCGAGGAGAGCGTGTAGAGCGAGCAGAGCGGGGAGAGTGTGGAGAGCGTGCAGAGCGTGTGGAGTGTGCGGAGTGGACAGAGTTTGGATTGGGAAGCAGAAAGCTGCATGCGAGAATAGAACGTAGAACAGCATTGTAATCATTTCGTTGCTCTTAATAATATATATTAAATCAAAACATCATCACTTGTCCTTTCTCTCTAAGACCCATTTGGATACTACACTAATGACAATAATATTCAATGCAATTCTAAGAATTCAATACTTCCCCAAACCATGGAAATTACCACATATCAAAATGTTACATAAACCAGGCAAAGATCCGCACCAAACTGCGTCTTACAGACCAATATCACTGCTTCCAGTATTTTCCAAAATACTGGAAAAAATAATATATTGCCGGATAAAAACAATAATAGAGACAAAAAAAACTAATACCGGATCACCAATTTGGATTCAGAAACAAACACTCCACAAGAGAGCAAATGCACAGGCTTATCAACGAAATAATAATAGCACTAGAAAACAAGGAATACTGCACAGCCCTCTTTATGGACCATGAAAACCTACTACAAACAATTAGGAAACAATTCCCGAAGCAAATACACCAATTAATAAAATCCTACCTAAGCAGCAGAACCTTCGTAATAAAAATCAAGGACACACATTCTGAAGTTAAAGACATCAAGGCAGGGGTACCACAAGAAAGCGTCCTAGGCCCAATACTATACACATTATACACGGCGAACATACCAACAACTACCAATAGTACACTACTGACATTCGCGGACGACACAGCTATACTAGTTAGGTATACGAACACAGAAACGGCAGTCAAATTACTACAAGAACATATCACAAAAATAGAAAAGTGGCTACAAGAAAAACAAATAAAAGCAAACCCCAATAAATGCAATCATATTACATTCACGCTAAAAAAATACCACCAAACATCCTTCTGAACGGCACGCATATAACACAAACAAATCATGTCAAATACCTAGGACTCCACTTAGATACACAACTCACATGGAAACTACATACTAAATCAATAATAGAAAAAATACAGAAAACAAGGAGACAAATGCATTGGCTAACAAGCCGAAAATCCAAATTAAGCATAGAAAATAAATTAAAAATATATAAAACGATCATAAAACCAATCTGGACGTACGGAATACCACTATGGGGGACAACAGCAATGAGCCATATAAACAAAATAGAGATAATACAAGCTAAAATCCTTAGAACAATAGTAAACGCATCATGGTACGTCAGAAATGATGACATACGGAGGGACCTGGGAATCCCAACGGTCAAGGAAGAAATTAGCAGGTACTCAGAAAAATACAAATCAAGAATAGCAACACACCCAAACCGGCTAGCTGAGGAAACGTTCAAAACCATAAACATGGACAGAAGGCGAAAAAGGAAGCACCCAGCAGACCTCATAAAGGATATAACCTGGCAAACGCGAGGATGGTACCCCGCTGTGGGTAGCCACCAACATATTAATATAACTGTTAAAAAATTCTACCAAATGTCCAAATTGGACAAATTGTGAATTTCAATAAATAAATATATAAAAAAATATATATATATATGTCGGGTTGGCGTTAAGATTAAAGTTAGGGTTAAGGGCGTGAAACGAATCCCTATTGGCATTAGACGTGATCATTATGCAATAGGGGAGATATTTACTAGTGCAAATATGATTATGATAGAATTTGACAAGTAGTCGTGGTAATTAGATACTCGAGAAGCTAATGACAATGATCCTAGGCTCAATAACGAATGCGCGGTCAATGGAAGGACGAACTCTACTCTTCTTTAGCGTCTAAGTTGTACTCAATGTTAATGCATCAGTTTGCTGGTGAGTGCCGAAGCGTGCAGACGTGTGTCCAGTGCTCTGTGAAGTTCACAAAACTACACGTGACGCCCATCTGTCGAAAGCGAATCCAACAAACCTACCTAAGTGTTCACACAGCCTCTCGACTAGTTCTTTCATACTGAATTAACTAGCTCGATGATGGCCCTAACATTCCAAACAGGCTCTCCGGAGCTAAATTATAACACCGCCGTTCTCCTCCCCCGTGGCAAAGGGGAAACACATTTCTCTTTGCAAACGACCAGCACACGAAAAAACGCAAGCTGGAACCAATCAAGACAAATGTAAACAAGAGTCAAGCTAAACCACTAGCTAGCCAAGTGAACACCTACAACAGATTCTCAATACTGGAGACTACGGAAGACTCCATGAATACAACCAAAACGGTAAATAATCTCCATACCCAAAGAATTCCCCCTCCCCCGCCAATATTCATTGACGACGTAATCGACATCCAAACAATGATAAGGACCATTGAAAAAGATATCAGCAAAGAGGACTACAAGTTAAAAATTAACAACAACCACGTGAAAATTCTGCCGACCCACCCAGACGCCTATAGAAAACTAAGTTGCTAAAAACTTTGAATGCAAAATTCCACATATATCAGCTCAAGTAAGAAAGACCTTTTCATGTGGTGTTACAGAATATCCACCACTCAGTCGACCTAGACGAACTAAAGTTCGAACTTCAAACACTTGGCCACGAGGTAACCAACATCAGCAACATTAGACATAGAGTCACAAAAAATCCCCTATCGCTATTTTTCGTAGATTTAAAACAAAAAGAAAATAACAAAGAAATCTACAACGTCAACCGGCTGATGAACTCCATAGTTAAGTTCGAACCACCTCTTGTAAAGAAAGAGATAGTACAATGCAAAAGGTGCCAAAGGTACGGCCACACGCAGAAATACTGCAATCATAACTTCCGGTGCGTAAAATGTGCAGGTAGTCACCCCACTGACCAATGCACTAAATCCCCAGAAACCCCCGCGACGTACATCCACTGCCAAGGAGAACACCCTGCGAACTACAAAGGATGCTCAGCCTATAAAACACTACATAATACTAAGTATCCAAAGCTAAGACCCAAGGAAATGACTATACAAGAACCAAGACTCCAAAAACTCACTACACCATCAATATCCTATGCTCAGGCAACTCAAGGAAACATAAACAACTCGAAAACCCACAGTGAACACTCAGAAAATAGTGTTCCCACCCCACAAAACACAGACAACTTCACCAGACTCGAAAAACTTATCGAGAAGCAAACTGAGCAAATTAACAACTTGCTGTCACTACTCACACTCTTCATGGACAAATTCATACGCACAGAAGCAAAATAAAACCAATGCGAATAGCTCTGTGGAACGCCAACGGTCTAGCTCAGCACAAATTTGAACTAGAACTATTCTTAAAACAACAGCAAATCGACGTAATGCTCATATCTGAAACCCACTTCACCGACAAAAACAACCTCAAAATACATGGCTACAACTTCTACCACATCCAACACCCTAATGGAAAGGTACACGGCGGAACAGGGATCATCATCAAATCCAGCATTAAGCACTACGAGCTTCCATTATTCCAGAAAGACTACCTTCAAGCCACAAGCGTAGTAATAAAAGACCGCCATGGTACACTCACCGCCTCAGCAGTATACTGCCCTTCCAGACACTCGATTGCTAAAGAGAACTTCGACAGCTTCCTTGACGCCCTAGGCAATAGATTCATGGCTGGAGGAGAATATAACGCCAAACATAACCAATGGGGCAGCAGACTTGTCACAGCAAGAGGCACAAACCTTTTGAAAAGCATAACCACCAACAATCTCAACTACCTCACCACATATGAACCCACATACTGGCCCACTGACACTAACAAAATCCCCGATTTACTCGACTTCTTCATAACCAAAAATATCTCGCCGAGATATGTCCAAATCAACTCCTCTCTGAACTCTCCTGAACTCTCTTCCGACCACTCCCCCGTAATAGCAACAGTCGGTTCAGCAATAATCGAGAACCCACCTATTAGGTGGGCCATTAGGCCTTATTCACAAGCAACTCACCAACTGGCAGCTCTTCAGAGAAATCATTAATCGCTCGACCTCTGCCTCAATCTCACTAAAAACAAAGGCAGATATCAAAACTGCTACAGAATACTTAAATACGAGCATAATAAACGCCATCCGCTCCTCAACACCTACTAAGACTTCTATCAGTAAACACGAATATCCCCATTACATATTAAACAAAATTACAGAAAAACGAAGACTAAGAAGAGTATGGCAAACTCATAGAACACCGGACAACAAACGCAAGCTAAACAACGCAACCAGAAAGTTAACCAAAATCATTAAAAAATACAAAAATGACTGTTTCCAAAAGTACCTCGTCAATTTGTCCTCCTCTGCCGTCTCCAACTACTCACTATAGAAGGCTTCCAGGAAACTCACGCGGTCCCCCCCCCCCCCCCCCCCCAAAATTCCCACCAATTCGCTGTCCGCAAGGCGGATGGACACGAAGCCCTATAGAAAAAGCCAACCTCTTCGCCAACTACCTATCCAACGTTTTCAAACCTCATTCCTCCAATTCCACTCCTGAAATAACAGAATACCTGCATTCTCCCTTCCAAATGTCTCTCCCCATTAAACCTTTCATTTCTCTAGAGGTTACTGAATTAATCCATCGTCTGGACCCCAGGAAAGCACCGGGACATGATCAAATAAGTAACAAAGCAATTAAGGAACTACCTGTAAAAGGGATTGCACTCATTTCTTCAATCTTCAACGCAATTCTTCGCCTTGAATACTACCCCAAAACCTGGAAAACGTCACAAATTACACTCATCCCTAAACCTGAAAAACCAATACACGAGACTAGCTCCTTCGCCCAATTAGTCTTCTACCCACTTTGTCAAAACTATTCGAAAAGTTGCTAACGAATCGACTCCTTCCACTCCTAGAGGATCTGAAAACCCTGCTAGATCATCAATTCGGCTTTCGGAAGCAGCATTCCACAATAGAGCAAATCCACCGAATAACACACAATATCAGCCAAACCCTCGAAAAGAAAAAATACTGCTCAGCGGTATTACTTGATATTCAACAGGCATTCGACAAAGTATGGCACGAGGGGCTTCTTTACAAACTTAAAAAACTCCTACCACACACTTACTACTCCATCCTAAAGTCCTACCTAACCAATAGGCAATTCATGGTTAAATATGCAGACGCCATTACCACAACTTTCCCAATGGAAGCGGGCATACCTCAAGGCAGTGTCCTCGGACCCCTTCTATTCTCTATCTACACTGCCGATTTACCAATATCAACAGAAATAACCATAGCAACATTTGCCGACGACACAGCGCTATTAGCGTTCCACACCAACCCGATAATAGCCTCATCCACCCTCCAGCGAGGTCTCGACTCAATGGAAAAGTGGTTCCATAAATGGGGCTTCAAAATTAATGAAAAAAAATCCACACATGTAACCTTCACGCTGCGAAAACAAACCTGCCCACAGGTCTCCATTAACAATATAACAGTTTCCAACAAGGACACAGTCAGATACCTGGGCATGACTCTGGACAGGAGATTAACCTGGAAACAACATATCCTAGACAAATCTAAACAACTCAGGGACAAACTCAAAAAATTTTATTGGCTCATTGGCCGTCGCTCCAACCTAAGCACGCAGAACAAAATTACGCTCTATAAGACCGCAATAAAACCTGTCTGGACCTACGGAATCCAACTATGGGGAACAGCAAGTAATTCCAACATTGAAATTCTCCAACGCTTCCAATCGAAAACGCTAAGATCCCTATTAAATGCACCCTGGTATGTTACTAACGAAACAATCCACCGTGACCTCAAGATACCTACAGTCAAAGATGAAATACACAAGTCCAGAAGCAGATATAACACAAGAGTCAACAACCACCACAATCCATTAGTCACCCAACTACTGGACACGACGGACCAGATCCGTAGACTAAAAAGAAAATACCCTCTAGATTAAATCCTTAGATTCTACTAGAACGAACAATATAAAACTATTATAATCCATGTCATTGTATCACGCCAAATGAAGTTACTGAAAATTCTCGACGAGAATTGATAGTAAATATTCTAAAAAAAAAAAAAAAAAAAAAAATGGTTGCAGCGAGAGCATGAAAATATGCTATCATCACCTACATTTCACTAGAAACGTAGGTTTTGATCGCATTTCGACAGTTATTTGGGCATATATAACAGCGGTACATAAACAACGCAATTGAATCGTCCTGCAGTTTCTCATGTAAATTCGAGAGCATGAGATTACAGATATCGCAGCACCGCAATATAGACGCATTGCGTATAACCCAGTTCACCGATTGGTAGATCGATCCCATTGATCCTTTGCCGTGACAATAGACGTAGACAAATCAATGACTCTACAGGGTCCATTTCTAGATATTATTAATTAACGATAGGTCTAACACCTGCTGACGATGTCGAAAACCATTCCGCAAACTATTTGTGTACCGTTGGGATTGCTGCTACGATAATTAAAATTTCAGAAGAATTGTCGTAATCGATAACTTGGCGATAATAATGGAAAAAATATTGATTCGTCGAGCCAAGTTCCAACGTTTCATCTGGTTCGCCGTCTTTAAATCTCGCGATAAATTTTCAACTTTGTCATTGTTGTTTTGATAGAGGAATACAATCACATAATCATCAATAAAGAAATCAACGACATTAAACGAACAGTGTGTCTCCAATCGTTCTGCTCACTCAACGAATTATTGCATTATCGTATACGAGTTGGACCAGAAATTATGAATATTATAAGTACACGAGTATATCGCAAAAAAAGATAAAGTTACCGAGCTTGCATCTTCGATGTATGCGGAATTATTAAGCCACAGATCTATCGAATGTACATGTATATTTACACGGAATATCAAGTGAAATACGCTAACGTTCCTTCCGGCTTCTTGATTAATCCTTTAGGAACATACATCATATATGTTGCAATATGAAATGCACTGCCAATAGTGTACGTGACGCATGGCACAGATATTAAATGATTTAAGCTCCATTGAAAATTCGTCTTGCATACGAAATGAATCGAACGTAGCTGAAAATATGCAATTGTGTTCACGTTGCGTCTATTCTCGAATTTATTTTCCTTGTTCGATAATAGAAATGTTACATCGTCTAAAATAATTGTAATCTAAAGCAAGAAGGCAATTTCTGAACGAATTACTCGTAGAACAAAGTAGCGAATGGAATAAATCTCTTTGTAAGTTTTAATTTACCTTTTTTCTATCCAAAGCTTTCATTCATGTTTATGATTAAGCGTTTTGTTGTTTCTACAAGTCAATGATAAACGCGCTCGTGATTTTAAATCGTAGAAATATTCGAAAGGAAATTTAGAGAGGGAGAGCGAGCGGGCTACGATTTATAGACGTACGATTTAATTAAAAACGATTTACTACAGGTTCATTTTTTGCGATGTTACGCAAACGTAGTTTTAAGCGTTTAGTATAACCTTATAAAAAATAACCGCTTTAAGCTCCACGCTCGTCCAAGTCTTGCGATGAAAATACTCCATCACGCTTGCCGAGAGCTATAAGTGGAAATTCAGCAAAGCTCGACTTACTTAAGTATCGAGAGATTTAATGATCGAGTCGAGTCGAATAAATTCCTGTCTTTCGTAAGTGTGTTTAAATTGTTGGGTTCGTTAGAATTTTCGCGATCAGTTTCAGTTAAAATCGTTTTAAAAAGATATCTTAAAAAATAACGATCGAGTAGAATTAAACAGATACTGGAAAAGGAAATGTTTTGGAAAGACTTATGTCCGGTTATATCGATGTCTGGGGAAACGATGCTCCCGGCCTGGTTATTAGTTAGAAAATACTCAGGGGTTAATAAATGTTTTGCACGTTACTTGACCCGATCTTAAAAGGTAGACGGGATAAAAATAGCAGAGTGCCGTCTATCGTAAGAGTACACAGACTGTGGAAGAAGTTACCGTTCATCGTTGATCGATGTAGTTATTAGTGGATGACGACACAGCAACCGCTTCCTTCGAGAGAAAGGCAAAATTGGAACTTCCAAATATGTATGTGCTACGCTTTTCGATTCCTTTTTGGTTAAACCTTGACTTGTACGATATAGAGTAAACTTATTATATTTTCAAGAAGGAATAGAACGAAGACGTTAACCAACCGAGAATTTGGTATTGCACGTACTTACTACTAAACCGAATGAAAAGTAATCCTTTTGTTTCACAATTCGTTACGCGTCATTCGTGCAAGAAAATCCACTAAATTAGCCTAAAAAAAGTCGCTAAAAATCATCGTCTAAAATCTAAATGGAGAGGAAAATAAGACATAAACCAAAGCCAGTGATATTAATTCTGAGCGTAATTTATCTATGAATCTACCTATAGAAACAACGACGTTAAAATGCTAGGTGGTCAAGGAAAGGAGTTGGAAGGCAAAGGCGATCGCCTGCCTATTCCTTTGTCTTTAACAAGAATACCAAGGAGATATTATAAGATGGCTTTATTCGAAAAAAAAACGACGCTGTTCACGACGATATATCGCTTGGCATTTCGCCACTTTCTCCAGCCGTGTTGCTGGCTCTGCCTTACTTGCTTTCCGCTCTTTTCGGCTCATTTTTGTCCGTAAAGCACTCCAAGACTATGAAACATTTGATACAGCTCTGTTCCATGGTAAAGACTGCAATTGGAGGTTAAACTGTCTTGACGCTCGCTTATACGCTCTTTTTCCAGGTGCAGACATTGCAATTCAATTCCAAACGGTTCAACGAGAAAATTCTTCTTCTATCTCTTCTTTTCTTTTATATATATAGTTAATCTGTCCATACACGTACTTTGCGGACTTGTATTGTAGGTTGTAGAGCACGATCTAAAAATTTGGGAAACCTCGTATATGGTGCAAAGCTTCCTGCGAAATTGATATATTACGCAGCTTAGCGGCAAATACGAACTTTTCTTTTTACTTTTTGAAACAAAATTCAAGATACGAGTCATCCTGCTATAGGAAAATCACTTTTCTTGCACGTTCTATACTCCTCTGACGTCCGTTTGGTATCGTTCCATCTTCATAAGATACTCGTTAAATTGGCGAAATATTAATTGATTCGTGAATAAAATCGAATGGAAGAAGGGTAAAGGAACGAGTCGTTTAAATCTTCCGTCCAGGTTCTACCATCTTCAAACTTTTTAGCATCTTTGTTTTTCTACTCCTCTACTTTAACTCCACGCCTTTTGCCCTTTCATTTAACATCGTCTACCTCTCGACTTTCGACCTCGTACTACATTTTCTCGCGTTATTCATTTTCCTGATACCAGCTGCCTATTGTTCCACGCTAGATCTGAATTTTTCAGCGGCTAAACGAGCTTAACAAGCGCGAGAAACATGCAAATATTTGTTCCGTATAAAATTTTTAAGAAGATTCTCGTAGCTTCTTTGTCTTTTGGAAGCTCTTATCCTATTGATTCTTGTGAAAAAGAAGCAAAATTAATCGCGCAAACAAGATCTTCATGAAGACACTTTCAGATTTCATATTATACAGGGAAAATCGTTTTCAGGGAATATTTACATATTACCAGGTATGTAAATATGAAACCGGAATTTTTGTATAGAAAATACACGTTTATTATATGAAAATGATTAAAAATATTTTATTCGAAGTATTGCCCATCGCTAGCTATACATTTTTCCCACCTGTCTGGCAATTGGTGGATGCCACGCCAAAAAAACTGTCGCTCTTTTGAAACAAACCAGTCATCAAGCCATTTTCGTACATTTTCGTAAGAAGTGAAGTGCTGGTCAGAAAGTGCGCGTCCCATCGATACAAATAAATAGTAATCGGATGGAGCCAAGTCTGGTGAGTAAGCCGCGTGCGAAAGTATTTCCCAACTGAACGCTTCAATCGTTTCCTTGACCGGTTTTGCTGTATGTGATGGTGCATTATCATGAAGCAAAATTACTTTGTGTTGCCTTTTTTTGATATTCTAGTCGTTTTTCACGCAAAGCTTGATTCAAATCGATTATTTGTTGTCGGTAGCGCTCAGTATTAACGGTTTCGCCAGGTTTTAACAGCTCATAATAGATCACGTTCCACGTTCCACGTTCTTCGTTTCTCACGTCAAAATTGCCACTTCTGAATTTTTTAAACCACTCAAAGCACTGTAATTTACCAAGAGCATGCTCACCGTAAGCTTCGGCAAGCATTCGATGCGATTCTGCAGCAGTTTTCTTCAAATGGTAATAGAAAATCAATGCTGTCCGCAAATCGTAGTTTCCAGGCACAAAATTCGACATGTTCAACGCTATTACAAACTATGCTGTTGTATGAAACTTGTATTGTTCTGAGTTGAAAATGTTTGTGAGATGTCAACAAAGACTTTTGGCATCAATGACGCAGTTTAGTGATAACTACACTATCAGCTAGGGCCATCTATAGGCAAATTCTGGTTTCATATTTACAGACCTGATATACAGGGAAAAATGTTTTCGTTCGAGAAAATAGAAAATAAACATTTCGTTTCGTCGTCGTACGATTAGCATTTAAAAACCAAGATTTTCATTATACGAAGAAGGAATTACAAGTACGAAATTTATATGGTAAATCGGAAAAGAAAGGAGGGACATGAATGCTACTTTTGAATTTATCGACGATTATTGCTAGCGATTTAAACTAACTGGACTACGGGAAATGTAGTTGGTGCCGTATAAAAGTTATTTCACCCGGCATGCAATGTCGCTCGTAAATACACATCTTTAAGAGGCGGTCGCCGTGGCCAGCTGGATTCATCCAGTGAATTTTCGAATCTGTGTATTGTAAATTATCGTTCACCACGGACGCAATCGTTCTTGCAGACGAAATCGCCGCAATTTCCTGTAGATCCACGTCCAAACTCGCCGCCGTTCCTATTAGAGTCCCAATTAGCTATTAATCATGGTCTAATTGCCATTGCGGGCTTTATCAATGCGTATTTTCCAATGGGACGAATCAATCGAATTTTCTCTGAATTTATTCACTAATTTAACAAATTATCTGAAAATAGAATAATCTGTAATTCCAAGTACGTCACTAGCACCGGAACTATTCGGTTTGCTCGGTAAATAACCGCGTATTTGGAGTTGATATGATTTTCAGTTAATTCGTTTTAGAGTTCGCGTCGCGTCATGCAAAAAACATTTGAGCATATTCTCGTTCCAAATATTCGATAAGATTATATAATTTAGTGAACGTTTGCTTCGAAGGATATGTCATGGCATTTATCGGATGTTCCAAATAAAATTAAGCTCGATGGTGTTATTTTACCAAAAATAACGAGGCATTTGATGTACTTTGTTTATTGATTCGAATTAATTTAATTAAAATATTTGGTTCGGAAATTATATTCATTCGTATTAAATTGTTCGCGAAATATTTAGATCCTCATATTCAATGCATTAATAGTAGTAGTAGTGGAAGTATAGAATATATCGAATTTTTTTACAGAAAGATGTTCGACATTTATGAATGGATTAAGAAGATGAAATGTGAAATTGAACCAGCACATGAAGATTTATTTAGATACACTGCGTGTCATGCCGCATCCTCGTGTCATGCCGCATCCTCGTGTCAAACCGTGGCGAATTATTTCCGCGATATCGTTCGTAAAACTAAGATTTGTCGTAATCAAGTTTATGCCTGATTTTAGCCAGAGATTAGCGTTTTTCCATTGACCTTCGTAAATTTTAACATTTTCAAGGTAATCTTCCAATTCCAGTAATTCTCGATTTTACATTTCCGAATTTAGAGTACTTCATATTTCGTGAAACGATCAGAGCGTATCTACGTACTACGTCGGTAGCTACAGAATTTGTTATTGATTCGTAACACGTAGTATAGAGATTGTAAAATTAAAAAAGCTCGTGGCGATATTTTTCTGGTTGTTTTTCATCCAGAGAAGACGTTGCTCAAGGCTCCATTTGGGATAGCGAAAAATCTTTCAAGGACTAAGGAATATGGGTCATCGCGTATTCGCTTTATACATTCGAGATACTTTTTGGCATACACCCTGGAAAAAGGCACGAAGGAGACCTCACGTTATGAAAATATGCTTCTTGATTTATCCTTGAATTATGTATATGGCGTATTGAACGCCATTATTCAAAATGCAAAAATATTAGGTCATCCCATAAGTTCGTTCCGTTTTTCGAGCGGTTATATATGTTAAGATTGTTTACATACCTTTCAGTTTCATGAAAAAATGTAACCCTCCTTTCGTTGTACAACTTTTTTCCATTTTTCAAATGCATTGGTCCCTTATCACCGTATGTTTATAAATCGACATATGAAATGTATACACAAAAGTCGGCACGAACTTATGGGTGACCTAATACGATTCTTTAATGACTTTGTCCAACGTTACACGGGAAAACATTCAACCTGACAAATGTTTTCCATCCTCCCGTGGCTCCATGAAATAGGTGAATGCATTATATTTTATTTGAATTTTACATCGTGCTGTTTTACGACATTTTCATCTTTTTCCATCGAAATACATCTCCATTTCTCTTTGACGATTTTACCAGACCATTCGTTTGTTCTAGTAAAATCGGAAAACATTTACGAATGAGTTCTACAAAACTCGAAGTTAGTGCCACAAAATCAGAGAAATATTTTGGTCAATTATATCATAGATCGATATTTCGCTTAGTTCTTCGGTCTTGTATGTTTTAGCGCAATAAATCAATACAGGGCAAATATGTTACCAAGTACTTTCTCGAGAATTGTTTTGCCTTGAGCGGAAGAGGATATCGCGACTTTTTCTCCTAGTAGTATTATTACCGGTGCTTTCCGTAAAGTTGCATACGCGAGTTTGCATTTATGTTCTTTTAGCGACGATATTCAAAGTTTTCAGCCAGAAGTGTTTTTTTGTACGTTACGAAAAACAGACGCAATGCTTCAATATGGAAGATAGGCAAGTATATATCGAACCATTAATAACACCGCAAATTAAATGTTATTTACGCATCTTACTTCAAACTTACTTAAAACTTAAAACTCTTAGTGATTATGAGTATAGCGATCACAGGGACGTGTAACCTAACAATGTTCGTAAATATTACGCGTAAGTTTTAACAAGACGTGACAATGATAAATGCGTTCCTCTTGCATTATCCTACCATTCTCGCCTATGCTCGTTGTTAGCTTTTCAGGTCTACAGCAGTCATCGCTTCGAAGGGTATTTGCATGGAGCAGTCGTAGAGAGGACGGAAATCTGATCGAAATCTCCGGGAAAACTGGAGAATTCGGACAAGGAAGTTAATCAGAGTGAAGGCCTAGTGCCTGTGGAAAAAAACGCCGAAAGCGCATCGCGCGAGCCATTTCAAAGTGGTAGTGACAGGCGGTAGTGACAAGCGCCGGTATAAGTGGTCATTTTGTGCGCTCAATGGAGGAAAAAGGACACAACCGTGGGGGAGAATAAAGAGGCGGATGAAACCATGAGTGGAGGGGGCGAAGCGGAGTTAGCTGCTGAGCCTACACACGTCGGCAACAGAAGTATGAGGAAGACGGTCCCTCTTAAGGAGGGCCTTTTCTGCTCCGCACTGAACACGGGGAGCCTACGGCTTGAGGAAACGACGGAGGAAGAAGAAACCTCCGCCGTCGAAGCACCCCGCGTGAAGAAAAGGAAGACCGGCAGATCTCCCGAGCTCCCCACGGAATTGGCCGAAGAGATGAGGACATCTACTACGTCGGACATAGGAGCAGAACTGCTCCGTCGGGCTTCTGAGGTGACCAAGGTTGCCGAGACATTCTGCAACCTCAAGGGCACACACGTGAAGATGCTGAGAGAAGTGGCGAGGTCCATTATCGCTGGTGCAACAGAGATGGTAAGAACGATGGACCCCACCCCTGGCGCCTTCGCGATAATGGAAAGATACATAGCAGCATTAGAGGCGCCAAGGACAGCGTCTCTCTGGCCGAGGTTGGCATCAACACGGTAAGGATGCGTAAAACTATGACCGGAGGCGTCGTTCTGGAGGTCTCCGAGGACCCTAAGAGGGAGAAGACCGCTGCGCTCGCATCACGGCTGACCCGGACGCTGGATCCGAGCAAGGTCCTCGTGACGACACCCTTCCGAGCCGCGGAAGCAAGGGTGACCACAATAGACCTTTTGGCCACCAAGGAGGAAATCAGGAACACCCTGGCGAAGGAGAGTCCTCAAAGCGGAAGACGTCCAACTGGGAGAGATCCGCCTCGCTCGAAACAGTCTTGGATCCGTGTGGATACAAGGCCTGGCTGGTGCAGTGAGAAAACTGGCCCAGGCTGGCAAGGTCGCCATAGGATGGTCGATAGCGAAGGTCGAAGTCATCGAGTGAAGACCTTTGCAATGCTACAGGTGCCTGGAGATTGGGCACATAAGCAAGACATGCACCTCTAAGGACGACAGGGGGCACCTGTGCTACAGATGCGGCGACTCGGGTCACCAAGCTAAAGGATGCACTGCCGCGAACCCAAAATGCCTGCTTTGCGAGGCGCACGGAGCACCATTGGTACACAGGATGAGGGAACCGGCCTGCGCCCCCCCCCCCCCCAAAAGGAAACAAGAGGAACCATCTGCGGATCCGCGGTCGGAAGTGGCAACGAAAAAGGCTCACCGTCACAGGAAACCCCCGACCCTAAGCCCGCGAGCAAGGAGGCTGGCACGGAAGAAGCCATGGAAGCGATGACCTTAGGTGATTGAGAAAATGCGCATCCTTCAGACCAACTTGGGACGGTCAAGACGAGCGCAAGACCTGCTCTACCAAATCATTCGGGAGAGCACGGTCGCCCTAGCGGTGGTGACCGAATCATAGAGTTCTGGATGCTCCGGACTGGGCCGGAGATACGGACGAAATGGTCGCTGTCACCTGGACGTCAACGCCGTTCACCCACGGAGTCCCGCTGAAGCGCGGCAACGGATACGTCGCGGTCGAGTGGGCAGGAATGATGATGGTGGTCGTGTACGTGTCACCGGATGAGCATCAGCAGCGGATGGGCAGCGTTCAAGGAGTTCCTGGACGGGGTTGGCGACTGCGTCAGGCGGCACCTTCCTCGGCAGGTGCTCATCCTGGGAGACTTTAACGTACACTCCACGGAATGGGGAAACCCCAGGACCAACGCGCGCGGTAGCGCGCTGTCAGATTGGACCACGAGACTTGGACTCCTGTTGGTGAACAGGGGCTCGGCCAGGACCTGCGTGGCGTGGAGGGGGAGCTCCGTCGTTGACATCACATGAGCTTCCCCCGATGCATTCAGGTGGATTTCAGGCTAGAGAGTGGCCGAGGAGATCGAGACACTCTCGGATCACCTTTACATATTCATGGAGGTGAAAGACACATTTGGACTTGGAACTGTGACCGCAGGCGATGGTCGCGGCCCGCCGAGAAGAAAACGCGCGCGCCCACCACCAAGGTGGAAGATCAAGGAAAGGGATGACGGTCTGCTTCGAGCGGCCGCAATAGTCGCTGCCTGGAACTGGGAGGCCTCGACGACACCGACGGAAACAAGCGTGGAGGACGAGGTCGAGAACCTCCGTCGAGTCATGACGGCAATATGTGACACGTTTATACTGCCAACCACGCTGGACACAGGGCGAAGCAGAGCCGTGTATTGGTGGACTCCCGATATCGCGGAGCTGAGGGCGAGATGTGTCCGAGCCTGAAGACGGTACCTGAGAGTTCGCCGCTGGTGACGAAGCGACGAGGAAGAAGTCTCCCTGCGCTACCAAGCGTACCACATGCTATGGCGCTCGCTACAAAGGGAGATCAAGATCGCCAAGGACCGTGCCTGGTCAGAAGCAGTCGAGTCCGACCTATGGGGAAGGCCATACAGGACGGACACGAATCCTACGCGCGAAGGGCTCTCTGACAACGACGGAAATGGAACCAGCGCTGCTGCTGCAGATCATTGGGACGCTCTTCTTTCTCCAAGTGCGACAGAATTGTCGCGGGAAACAACCTGGACGGTGAAATGGACAGACGACTGAGAAGTCATGGAGGAAGAGCTGTGAGAGGCGACCAAAAGAATGGCCTCGCGCGACGTGGCCCCGGATCCGGACTGAATTCCGGGCCGGGTCTGGGGGAAGTGGTGGGGGTCATGGTTCCCAAACTTCAGCGCCTCTACACAAAATGCCTCAGAGAGGGAGTCTACCCCCGGTCATGGAGGACAACGAGGCTGGTCTTCCTCCGTAAAGATGGCCGACCGACGACTTCGCCGCCGGCGTACCAGCAGATATGCCTGCTGGACGAGGTCGGCAAGCTCCTCGAGAGAGTGGTTGCCGCCCGTCTGGAGCGACACCTGGCGGGGCGGGTGCCGGGTTGGCACGATAGCCAGTGCGGCGTACGGAAGGGACGCTCGACAATTGACGTGGTCAGACACGTAAGGGCACTCACGGAGGACATGGTTTCCCAGGACGGCGTGGCGCTGGCGGTCTCTCTGGACATCGTCAACGCGTTCAACTCCATGCCATGGGACAGGATAGTGGCGGCCCTGGAACACTTCAAGGTTCCCAGCTACCTCATTCGGCTTCCCGCAGGGAGGACTTGTCTGTGTTATCTTGTTATGTGTGTCTATGGGAGCTGGCAAACCCACGATCTCGATGCCAGAGAGGACCGTCGGGACAAGTGTCCGGCTTACGTGAATCCCATCTGGAACTGCCGAGCACGGTTAGCAGGTCGCCGGCCGGTAGTGTCGTGGCTGTACATCCACACGATAGTCCCACCAATGACTAAGGATGGTACCACGGGCGTCGAGTGAAAGCGCGGAGGGAGTAGCGATCCCTCTGCTCGGCCAATTATGAGTTTGGACTCGTGGTGGCAGCGGTTGATGGCCAAGATGCTGGTAAGAAGGCCGATTTAAGAGGTACTTGGCTCCCCGGAATGGCCTTCGGTGAGTGAGCAGCGTCACACCTTCTCCGGAATCGTCCTGGAGAGACGGAAGGCTTAGAATGTGCCCCGTTCGACCTGAGACGAGCGACAGCCCCTGCCAGGTTTAGCTAATCCAGGTGGCAAGGTACTGGGTGCTTTGTGCGCTGGTTAGGCGTAACCCCAACCCCTATATCCCTAGGGGTGGCCGGGTACTGTATAGAATTTTCTCCACGGAAAGCACACGTTAGCAAAGACGAGAATATTACTACTACCTCGTTCGGCTGACCTGCGCCTACCTCGACGACAGGTGGGTATGCTACGCCACCAAGGAGGGGGGGGGGGAAGACGGCCCGTTGAGCGCGGCGTTCCGCACGGCTCGGTGTTGGGACCGATCCTGTGGGTCATCGCGTACGACGAAGTACTGCGTTCCCCGTTGCCTCCAGGCGCGGCTATAGTGTGCTACGTGGACGACACTCTGATGTTGGTCGGAGGTCGCGGGTGGCACGAGACGTTGCGCATCGGCGAAATGACAACGGCCTGCGCGATTCGTGCTGTGCGCGAACTGGGCCTGAGGGACTCCCCTGCGAAGTCGGAGGCCATCTGATTCTACGACAAGAACAGGTGAGGGACTCATCCGCCCGGTCTGAGCATAAGCATGGCAGGCGAAACCGTCGGGGTGGGATCGCGGGTGAAATACCTGGGTCTCGTCATCAACAGCCAGTGGACGTTCGAGCCGCATTTCGACTTCCTGATTCCGAAGGTGTCGGCGGCTGCTAATGCCTTGTACGGCCTGCTGTCGAACATCGGCGGGACGGGAGCCGCGGTGCGCCGACTATACGAGGGCGTCTTTCGGTCCCGAGTAATGTAAGGGGCCCCGGTATTAGCGGACGATTTGATGACGAGTCGTCGCAACATCCTGCTCCTCAGGAGGTTGCACAGAGTAACCGCCATCAAAATCGTTAGGGGATACCGAACGGTGTCCCACGCGTAGGCGACCGTTTTGGCCGCGTCTCCCCCGTGGGAGCTTCGGGCGTTGGTGCTCATGAGGAGATACATCCACATGAGAGTGCGGAACCCGGGAGAGGACTCGACCGAACAGGTGGCCCCAAACGACATAGGAACCGCCGAGGAGGACACGTGAGACCAGTGGCGATCCCAGCTGATCAACGTGGGAGGCGAACATCAAGGCGCGAAGGCGGTCCTCTCAAATTGGGAGACATGAAGAAGCCGTCGCTGCCTTCCGCTCAACCTACAGGATGACCCAGGTGCTCGCGGGACACGGCGTGTTCGGCCCTAATGAAAATCAGACGGGAGACGACGGACATCTGTCACCACTGCGGTTGGGCAGGGACACGGCGCAACACGCGCTGGAGTTTTGTCCGGCGTGGGAGTTGCCCTGTTACATCCTGCGTCACGTCATAGGCGAGAGATTGACACTACTCTGCTGTTGCCGATTATTAGCAGCAGCGGAGTGTCCATGAGGATTTCTCCACACGCAAAAAAGAAAAAGGTCTACAGCAGTCGAATAAATATTAACCATTTCCCGGTTTTCATTGTTTTTCACCTATTACCCGTTACTCGCCTACACAGAACAGCCATTTCCAATTTCAATGAAAATTCCATTTAGCTTACGCGTCCATTTCCTTTTTCTTCCAGGACATTAGATTCTCAAGGTCTCCGAAATAAAATATTAGTCGTTTCACTTGTAAAGATAAAATGCATCGAATAAACTTTTACAAGAGTAAATAGCACAAAGATATTTATACAATAGTACATACCACAACTTAAAAACCTTTATCTTTATACGTACCTATGTCTCTACTTTTTACAGCATATTTAATATATACGTCGATATTTGAATCGAAAGGGCAATTTCACGACATCAGAGAGTATCGTAACGTCTGATACTCGGTGATTATAATATTAGGTCATCCCATAAGTTCGTGCCGACTTTTGTGTATACATTTCATGTGTCGATTTATAAACATACGGCGGTAAGGGACCAATGCACTTGAGCTTAGCTGATCGAGAACAGGCTAGAGCAGATTTTCGTGGGTATAAAATCGTAATATAGTGAACACAGTGACTTCTAACAATAAAAAATCATGAGTGAAATACGTATCCATTTTCGACATCTCATGTTATATGAATTTCGGAAAGGAAGTTCTGTAACAATTGCCACGAAAAACATATGTGCTGTTTACGGAGAAAATGGGCTTTCATCTCGCACCTGTAGGAAGTGGTTCCAACGTTTAAGAGCTGGGAATTTCTGTTTAGAAGACGAGAAACGCTCCGGGCGTCCTCCTCAGACAGACGAAGATAAAATTCGGGATCTTGTTGAAAAATCACGAAGTTTGACAGTTCAAGAGATGTCAAATGTTCTGAAAATACCTAAGACAACGATTCATAGGTGTTTAAAAAAAATGGGGATGGTGTCAAAGTTGAACGTTTGGGTGCCCCATGAATTTACGAAACGGAACCGTCTTGAACGACTGACTGTGTGCATGTCATTACTTGCGCGTAATAAACATGAGCCACTCCTTAAACGTCTGGTAACTGGTGATGAAAAGTGGATATTTTACGAAAACTCTGAATGGAAACGCAGCTGGTCCCAACGAAATCAGCCACCTCAACGCTGTGCAAAGCCAGGATTACATCCACGTAAAGTTCTTTTGTGTGTATGGTGGGATTATAAAGGAATACTCTATTTTGAACTTTTATCTAGTGGTGATACCATTAATTCAGACAAATATTGCACTCAATTAGAAAAATTAAGGGAAGTACTAGCTGAAAAATGACCAGGTTTAGTGAATAGGAACAACGTTATCTTCCATCACGACAACGCTAGACCGTATGTCGCGAAAAGCGTTACAAAAAAATTGTCTGAATTTAATTGGGAAATTTTACCACATCCCCCATATTCCCCAGACATTGTCCTACCTGATTACCACCTGTTCAGAGCATTACAACACTTTTTAGTAGATAAAAAATTTGAAAATATTGACATTTTCAAAAATAGCTTAGAAAATTATTTTAAAGAAAAACAAGAGAACTTTTATCGAGACGGAATAATGGCCCTACTAGAAAAATGGGAAGAAGTTGTACAACGAGAGGGGGATTACATTTTTTCATGAAACTGAAAGGTATGTAAACAATCTTAACATATATAACCGCTCGAAAAACGGCACGAATTTATGGGATGACCTAATATTTCCAAGTTCCCAACTACTTTCTTTTACTTCGTCCCGCTCTGTACATAAATATATTTAATTTTCGAAATATTGCGTGGACGTCGCATCGCGTTGGATCGTACGAAGTATACTACAAATAAAGAAACTACGATATAACGCTGCTTTTTCGTGAGTTTCGCAGACAAGGGTATTATCAGAGATTTTATTTCCAAACGAATAGAGCTACTAGTGAGTACCGATGCGACAGTGTCACAGACTATCAAGAGAGCAAAGTAGACCGAAGTCAAGCTGGAGTAAAACTTGTTGGAAGTAACAATGACTAGGTCTCTCTGAACGTCAGCACGAGCTTGAATGCCTGCTGAGAGATATCCTTTCAACTTTTAGAAGCGACAACTCGTGACAAACGTCTTTACATCTTCAAGCGGCTTTAAAATCTTCGCAGAAATTTTTAGGTCACCTCTATTTAGTTTAGCTTAAAAAGTTTTGGCGATCTCTCGATGACCGGTTACTAACGCGACAAACATGAACTTTCGTTTGTTGCGTGAAAATCTTATATACATGTAGATGGTCTTTAACCCAGTGTTAAAGGACGGAAGAAATAATTTCCTGCATATATGTATTTCCGGCACGTTAAAGTACAGAAATGGAAATTAACAATTTTTTCCTATGAATTATGTTCGATAAAAGTCGAAATCTGAAGAAATAACGCCTGCAACGTGATTTCTCTAGTCTCGGCTCATTCGTTATATGCATATAACGGCAAATCAAGTATAGTCAATAATGGTTTATAGACAGATTGCAGACAATGACTTACCAGCATCTCTTGCTCTCTTGCACGCCTGGTACATGTCCTCCCTGATCTCTGGATTTCCATCCGCGATGGTTTCGCCAACAGTGACGAACCTCTCTACTGCCAGATTCACAGCTTGTCCGACTCTGGCAACAGCACGGAGACTTCTGTCCGAACATAGCGGACGTTCTCTGTGCGACACTAACGTAGAAATCTGAAAACGAAGAAAGACGGATTGGTAACATCGGACAAGCAATGTTTTAAGGATATCGCCACTTTTACAAACTTTGAAGTTACTATGTTTCTTAATTACTACGTTCGGGATCGACTACGATATGTATCTTGAAAAAAATTACAATCGAAGATAAGAGCTATCAGAGAAGTAACTTTGTTTAAACAAATGAAAAAATATAATATCCCGTAGAAAAAACATTTCTTTGGAACACGATAGAATGTTTGCGTGGCTGCATAGATGATAAAACAACTAGTGAATCTTTGCAATCCAAACGATATTTTTCTAAGAAATTATGCTCAACGGACTCCTCCTGTTAACGAGAATAAAATTAGAGTATACATTTGCCTGGCTGAATTCCAGGTTACCATTCTAGTCGTGAATGAAACAGCCATTTAAAAAGCAGCTGGTCATGCAGATTAACTCCGGTAAATTGGTTGAATTTTCACGAATATAATATATAGATTCATGCATCACACTCAAAGACCGATATGTTTCATAGAAACGAACGAGGTTTCTAGTTAATTCCGCACCAACAAGGATTTATTGATGATTTCACTATATTGGTATACCTTATAACGTTTCGCGGGCACGAAAAAATGTCCACGAGGAAAAACTCGTGGATATTCGGTATTACTTGAACTTTGCATAAATAAATGCAACTTACAGGAGCGCAATGCGAGAAAAATATATTTTAAACAACTTCATCAGATACGATTTACGAGTTTTGAAAAGCTAATAATAATGTATATCCGATGCCTTTTTCAGTAGATAAAAATACTATTCTCGGTACATAAAAATGACCGCATCGATCCTCATCGTATCAAGCACGTCTCACTTGATTTGTGCCCATAGAAAGATTAATCGTAATTAAAAAAGGTCACGCAACATCTTGTCCCGTGTTTTTTCCTTAATTACTAACCGTTGCTTTGTCTTTTGTTTAAGTTTTAAATATTAAACAGAGATATGTATGTGTGTATACTCGTATATATGTAAATGTATTTCACAAACTCCTGCGAAGCAATACGATTTACGTACTTCTACTGAATGTCATAGATTTCAAAAAACCATGACACGACGCGAAATAACTAAAGATGCACGAGTACGAGGGGTAGAACCTCGTTATTAACCAAGATTCAAGCTAGCTCTAATTATTAATGTTGCATTGTGGTGTGCGACACTCCGAAAACCAAGCATCTCTGCGATATGCGCGTAAATTCATCCACTGTATGTTTAGAATGGGAAGTATCCACGCTCGGATTGTATTGTCTGCTGGCTAACGACCAGACAGAGATTTTTCATTCTTCGCCTCCGTATCCTCCACGTAAATGCCGAACTTTGTCTGTATTCAGAAAAGCTGCATGAGAGTAACCCCGTTAGCCAGCCTATAGTTCTAGGCTTCGCCGGATTCTCCCTGTATATATCTCACTTTCTACACAATTAGACAATGTATTTTAGTCGACCAGTCCTCTTTAAACGATTTCGCCAACTCCACAATCGGAGACAAGTTAGGAAAAACTATAAGGGTATAGAGAACGGAGCCAGTTTCCAGATCGAAGGAAGCTCAAATCAGAGGTAAATCGGGGGCAGGAAGAAGAAAAACGCAAGGATAAAAAGAAGGGAGGCGAACGAGGAAACTACGTGGTAGGCTAAAGAAACGTATCTAAAGAAATAAAGTGTGAGAAGGGAGAAAACGAAAATTAGGCCACAGTCGGAATAATTGTAGAGATTTACGAACAGTTGAGAGAACAACAATTAAACGCCTATATAAAGAGATAAAAAGACTAAGAAAAGGAAAATAGTGAATCAGGCGAAGACCGTAAAGCATCTGGATGCCAGGCAAAGGGTCGGGGAGGCAGAAGTAGCAGCGATGAAAGAAATGAAAGAGAAATTGACAGGGAGAAAAAGGGGGAGCAAGGGATATTGGGAAAGAGATGAACTGAACTCGGGGGTATTGTTTCGCGACGTGAATGCGCACAATCGAATGATCGCCTATACGTACTTGCGTGTACACATTGATGCAGGCAAGAGTACAAATACCAACACCGAATAGCAAATACCGATGCAATCTCTGCCCACGTATCTACAATCTATATACATATGTACATATGCGGCGTTCGGTTCATGATTCGTATTCGTAGATCTGTACTTTGGAGCATTGTTAAATGTCCTGTATCGAGACAGGTGCAAAGTGACGATGTGCGACGATGTGTACAGCTCGTTTCCTCTCAACGTGTTCATTGTGGTCGACTGCGTTTTTTTCGTTTCAAACCAGAACTTATACCTCCCAAAACTGTCGAGCACGTGGAAGATTTTAATATCGCCGTGGAGACAAAATAAGAGACTGGCCAAACAATGACGACTGTTGACTGAAATTTCAACTGCGAATCAGACAGCCTCTCTGGTTCGTGTTTTTCCCTAGGATCGCGTTTGTTCCCGCAATTACTGCCGTATAGTTTCCATGGAAAGGATAAAGGACATCTCTGTTGTGACATGACAGTATCTCTTTTTTTATTCTTGATACTATGCAGTCTCTAACTAACAACCCTTCCGTTAAATATGCAGGTATTTCACGAAGTTCGGTTGTCATCGAACTTCTCTCTGTATTGCTTTATATGCAACGTCATAAAAAATAAAAATCCGAAATTTTTAAATCAAAATTGGAGAAAGAGATATGAACAGACACGTGGATCAAAAAATTAATATCTTTCGAATAATAGACGATTTCGTTTCCCTTCTTCTTACGATACACAGTTATAATATTAATAAATGATGCGATTATCGCATTGATATTAATATCGATTATTCTTTTATCCGTAATTTTCTATAATATATTATATTAAATTAGGTTCGGGTAAAACTATACGAGGATTGCATACTTTTAATCGTAAGCATTAGTGTATATTTCTATTACAGTTGAAAATGTGTCGTAATTTAAGATCCGATCACTCTGAATTCGGGTAGAAAATTCTAGAGAAAATTAAAAACTAAAAATTGACGAATATACGATCTATACGTCAGAAAATAAAGTCGTCCGGAGAATTCTCCAGAATTTAACATATCGCGTTCTTGAACGCATTAATATCACGAAAATAACGTCGGTTCCTAGTCGGAATTACTATTTAAGAATACTTTTAATCTCTGACGCCATCTAACTTAACATCACGATGAAAATTTTCCACCGTAAGGTCGTACGGTCGCGTGGGGAAGGAACCTCATAAATTCATTAGTTCGATATAAGTAGGCCACACATCCAGCGACAGGACGGAGAACAAATTCTTCGCATAAGTTCATCTTTCCTGCAATAAGAAAGTTATTGCATACATGGAATTATGCGAATCGCGTGTAATTTGTTTATTAGAAATCTTGGATGGGTCTTAGCTATCAATCTCATGACTCCCGCGATGAAATTAATGGAATTAATACCTCGAGCAGGTGCTATATGCAGAGAAAATATTAGAAATTTAAGAATAAAATGATTAGTAAAGAAATAATGCAAAGCAACTAAGTAATTTTAAAGCCAACAGACTCGAACGATATTCTTAAGCTGTTGTAACTTTAATTCGCTTAGATCATTTGCAACGGGACTGGTTATAAAATAAATTCTATTTCCTATTAATATCGTATAAATAAAAATTTCACGAGTCAATTAGTTGGATAGCATTGATCGCATCCCGAATTTTATCTATCGCGGATAGAATATTATTTGATGTTGGATGTGCGATAATACACGGTATTTATGAGAACCTCTATGGCGAATATTTTGCATCGTGATCTTGCGATTCCCGAATGTACAAAATTAGTGCGAACCATTTATCAGACAGTTTGCCGACGTTATTAATAATAGTTTTGTCGTATTAATTCGAATTCAAATCGAACAAGGTTGATGCATAATAATTCCCGTGGTAGTTCGAATTAGCGTTAAATCTTCCTGTACGATGGAACCACGAAAAGGGTTCCACAAATTATGTGAAGCATAACGTCGCGAATCGTACGTTTTAATCAGTTCTCCAACTCTACTCAGTTCATTTTTCTATCTAAAAAGCCAAGTTCACGAATTAACCAAGTTTTCTCAACCCGTGAATTCCTTTTACGAACAAATTTCTAAGACTTCCTAATTAATGTCCCCGATTTTGACGCGTTTCTCTAACGTCCTCGTGAATTATTTCCGTCATCAACCATAATCTTTTGTCTTTCTTCCCTCTTTTCTTTTTCTCTGTTTCGTCCTTAAAAAAAGATATTGATGTTGTTAGAAGAACGACTGATAAGGGAACAATTGTTATACGTATTAATCAATGTGGACGGTATGTAACGCTGGCCGTTTATGTAAAATCGGTAATTTTGCACAATAAGCGATAAATACAATGTGATAATAGTTAATCAGTGTTTACACATGCATCGACTTGATTTATAAATAATGTAATTAACGAATTAAGTAGTTAATATGGAACACGTTGTAATATCGAACATGTCAATGACGCTGTTACTGATGATGATGTTGATATTTGATGATATTTATTTTGTAGCGAAAATTAAGAACAAGACAATAATAGCGAGAAATGAATTAAATGTATTCGCTGTTTTCGTTAGAATCACGAAGAGATTGCACATTCATTTTCGTGTTCAACGTGTAAAAGACAAAGAAAATTGATGTAATATACGTTTAAAAAATGAAAGATATTTTTTTACAAATTTCTTGTGTTCCACGTTAGGTGCTACTTTTTTAACTTGCCGCATTGGCTCTTTTTATATTTTTATATTTCATATTTTTTATTAGCTCAAGATGCTTGAGAAAACATGTTTCTCTGTCCAGAAATCAGGAGTTTTATATTACGTGTAGTTTTCGACTTATAGAAAGAATATACTTGTACTATAACGAGAAATAGTTACCATAAAAAGAAAGCTATTGTTTCTAATGTTAATATATCACATAAAATATGAATTGATTTTTATAATATAAATGAATCCAATGGAAAATTAGTCTTCCTGTTAAAAGTTGTAGATGATGTAAAAAATTCCACAAAAAAATAGAAACGATAAACTATAATGAAATAGAGAAATTTATATGGGAAATTTCGCGGATGCGATTAATCAAACTGGTTGCAACGAGATACGGAGAAAACGGAAGTCAGGGAGAACATGGCGGTTTAGAACGATACCACCTGCAGTGGGTCCTGTGAAACCGCTGTAATTTATAGTGCAAAGACGAACCTTGTTGTGATGGTTAGCTGTAAAAGATCGTAAATATTTAATCTGGCGTTAATCAGGGCTGCAGAGTCTCTCAAAGTGAGAGGTCGCATGCTCGTAAACAATCTGATATTATGATATTTATTTTTTCAATACATTTCTTCTTTTCGCTATGGAAGTCACTGAACTTTTTAACGACTCGCTGCTCGTTACGCTACATGCCTTTTTTATGTGTGCGATCGTTTGATTTTTTCTAATGTTATGCTTTCGTACGCATAGAAAATTAATACGCATTATAGAAAATTAATTCGCAACATATACACGACACCAAAGTTTGATCGTGTGTTTGTACCTGGCATATTCAATTTATACTTTCATTGATCCTTTCGCCTCGATAAATTAAATTTGCCAAATATGCTAAATATTTTAAAACAATGCAACAGCTAAATAGAAAGTGATAATCGATAGTTATCATCAGAAAGGATGGCAACGACGTAGAAATAAAACGTATTCGGATGTAGAGTTAATTAAGAGGATAGAGCCTCTTAGAACGAGTGGCCATTGGCTTGTGCATGATCTAACCTTCGACATTTCCTCTTGATTTTCCCCCTTTGGTCCCTTCTTGTACGTATTATGCGATTACTCACGACAACCCCTTGGTTTCTACTTCTACCCTTATAAAAGATGCATGAGCTGTGCTTTTACATCGTTCACGCCATCCGTCACAGTGCTTCCTCATTTCGCCATTTTCTACTCAATCGCGGTTTAACCATTCGTACGACATAGTTTCAAGACATTCTTTCCTTTCACTAACGTTGTTTATGCATTATTTATCTTGTCGGCGTTTTATTAGCGAAATAACGAAACAGCGAACGGCAGCTTATTAAAGTTTGAACATCTGATATAAATCTTTCGTTTCGTTCGCTTGAATCTTAATCAGGATGAGGATACAATTCTGGTTGGAACCCTGATTTTATTTTCACTTGTTTACTAATTTTGTACGATAAGCGACGATTATATTTGAAATTTCATGTATTGTTCCATCGAGAAAGTTAAAATTCTTATTTATTTATACTTTCATATTTTTATTAAAATACAGTAAGCTAAATAAACATTTCGCAATTGTATACAACTTTTCTGACGTTATATTTTATAAGCGTATGGCATATAACTTTTCTTTGGCGCTTTCGTTGAAAATATATCATAAAAGAAGAAACGTTGAACAAATGGTAATATAGTTTGAGTCATAGAAAATCTCAGAGAAACAGTGACAATGCTTATTCAGTAAATTTTAATCATGGAAGGGTTCAAGCAAATTCCATGAGATTGAAAAAGGTATAGAGAAAAAGTAGGAAAATTACGGAGACTGTAAATAAAAATGCGAAAAGTTTCGGATAATTAAGGATTAAGTACCGAATTATAAATGACGATGAATCTTTTAGCTCTAATTTTTAGCTCTAGTTTTACTTGAAGAAACATTTTACCGACACCAACCTAATAGCAGCAGCTCCCTTGGTCTCGTGCTTTTATTCTACAATGTAAATTTTAGCTCCGTCGAAATGGCACGCGAAGATTTTCCTTGAAAATAGCCGAGCATGATGCCGATTTCATCCAATTTTCCTGCCATCATGAAAACAAACAATCGTGATGGGAGATTCGATGTAATCCATTAAATTGCTCAAATGGAAAAGCACTACGTCAGTTTCACTCAGATAAACGACGGATGACTAGGAGTTAACCAGACGCCGCTCTACCAGTGCAGTCTATTTCATTGCCGTAAAACGAGAGTTTAGGGAATCGATGGAAATGAATTACCCAGTCAATTTACTCCTGTCATGCTTCTAATTTCCGATGCTTATCCAGTACACTGTCGTTTGCTCTTTTTGTTAAAAATCTAAAGGCACCGTTCAAGGGAAGAACGAAATTAAGAAACGACGAAACTATCTCAAACTTCGCTCTATTCCTGGCTAACTAGACCTCACCAACTAATTTCACCTTCGCAGAGTTAAGCATATCATTCCTTCACGTTTAAACTGAACGAGTAGTTAGTATATCACAAGGAGTTTTGTATTGTTCTTTTGATTATCTATATCAAGGGGACAAATAAGTACACGGAAAAGAATACCTTTTTGTCGAGGGTGGAAGAAATGATTCAAGTATAATAATAATACTCCAAGCTTCGTATATAATAATAATAATTGATGATCACGAGACCGACATCTCAATCGCAAAAAATTGCACGTTCATAAATTAAGTTGTAGCACAACTAAAATCGCAGACTATAGTTTTAAATTTATCCACAATACCTTCCTTGTAACAAATGGATTGTTACAAAGAACAGTGTCCGATTGTAATGACAATATTGTTCACATTTACATTAAATCTTGATAAAATCGATTTGTATGAGAAGTAGCCTTGGTTACATATTAGACTTATATGTATACAATGTAAGAAAATACGAAGATCGAACGCCCGGGCTGACAAGCTGTCTTTCATCATCTTCGGCTATGAGAAAAGTAGGCGTCAACATTTAAGAGCGCTATAAATTAAGCCCTCATCCGCATGGTGTGTGGCCCAGCGGTCCCAACGTCTTACGATTGCAATTGCCTGGGTTCTAGGAAGAGATAACGAAACCACATGAGGGTGTCGAAAGTATGCCCTCTCCCTGGTTAGAACACAAGCTAGCGGGCTCTGACCTTTTGCGCGGCTGCGACGCCGAGGGTACTCGACCATTCTTTGTACAATCGTCACCACGGTCGAACGTAAAAATAAAATCACGCGAGTTCATTATTTTCCGAGCTTACAGAACGTGCTGTAAGCGGGACTACCGTGAATTCACTTTTAGTGCTTCTTACATATCAGAAGTGAGATTCGCTTACGTGCTATAATGCGAAACATTTCACAGTGATCGCGTGCAGTGCGGAGTGCGAAAAAGGAAAAATAGAGAAGAGGGAATAGAAAAGGAAGAAATGAGCGAATCGGTATTTCGCGGTGCGTCCGTTGCAAGTTCAAGAAACATGGTTCTTTCCTGAACGTCTCGTCAGTACGACGCGAAAATGCGGAAAACGTGAAAAATGAAGACCGAGGAGCACGGTTGGCATGGCTGGAACGATTGGTGGAGATCCTTTGTTCGCGTCCGCGTTCTCGATTGTTTGCGCGCTCGCAACCGCGCTCTTGA
The DNA here is from genome assembly GCF_024516045.1 of Bombus affinis. Taxonomy (NCBI): domain Eukaryota; kingdom Metazoa; phylum Arthropoda; class Insecta; order Hymenoptera; family Apidae; genus Bombus; species Bombus affinis. The sequence goes on along the minus strand of NC_066356.1, from coordinate 3,313,098 downwards.
TCGTCCGCGCGTTCGCGTCCACGCTCGCCGCATGGGTGTCGTAGGACCCCGGACAAGAACGGTCGATTAGAACGCTTGGAGCAAATGCTCGTGCATCTGAGCCACCGCTCACACTCGCGGCCACATACCCGACTCGCCGACGAATCATTAATCTCCGTATTCGTCTTCATGAAAGACGAAGTTGTAGTGATTGAACAATGGGTCTGACATGTGGATGAACTTGTCAAGTGGTATGATTGGGACGACTTGTCGGTAATGCGGTTGATTGCCACGCGACTGTGACCTCAGGAAGTGGCGTGACACCAATATCATCATCACCTACGCGCAGACGAAAGTACTGCTGGTGGCCCAGTTCTTGAAGACAGTGCCATTTAGCCGTCTGTTCAAGGAGGCAGCATCGTATGAAGCACGGCCTGGGCAGAACTTAGAAGATTATTGTTTCCAGAAGCCATGCAAATTGCGAAACTTAGATATCGATATACCTGATAAATATCAGGAGAATATGGTGATCGGCGGTATGCCGGACGACGCTGTTGCCCGCACCGTGAGCTCGGCGAAGCATTATGACTCCAACGCGTTATACGCATTTATGAGCACCCTTGGCGACATGCAGTCGCGAGGGCGGGTAACGCGGGGTCGTCCAGTGTCGATCACGTCGAGAGAATCAAGGCTGCGTCCGACGGCCATCGACGGGGACCGTCGGAAGGAGGCGGAACGACCGGCGACGACCAAAAAAAGAGGAAAAGGGCGTCTATTGACGACCAGTGGTAGGTGTCACAGCGGTGCTCAGAGATAGAACACATCGCGAGGCGGTGCCACAAATCCGAAAAGGAGGGTGATACTAGCAAGCAAGAAAATACTCTCGACCGTATAAAACCGGTGCTAAATTTATATGGATTAGCATAAGTGTCAACGGGAATCAAGTAAATAGCCTCGTTGACACGGGTATTGCGTGCACCGTGATGTGCTCGTCGGTAGCCAGGTAGTTAGGTGTTGCGACGAGGGTTATCGCGGATGCACTGCCTCGAATGTTTGCGCGAAAAACGATGGTGGAGAATAAGGTGGCTCGCGTGATGATCGCGATCAAAAACGTGAAGACCAATGTGGACTCGTTCGTAGTTCCTGACAAATACACGCGGCATCTCGTCATCATCAGACAGGACTTCAGATTATAAGATCATGTAGTCATGATCAAACGTGGAAACTGTTTGATATTTAACGAGAGTCCTACGTTCGGGCGGAAGAAAATCACGACGGGGAGGGATATCGGGTTCTGCGCACGTGATCGCGAAATTCAAGTTGTAATTTGGTGAGATTGAGAAAGGAGCGCATCGGAAGTGTGTTGCGTTGATCGACGAGTTTCGTTGTTGCACGTTATCGTCAATGCGCGAGTTAAGAAAAACAGACGAAACGGCGCTCAAAATTAAGCGCGCAATGGACGCGTCCGTGTTGCCTCGCGGAGCTGGAAAGAAGGACCAACGAGAAATGGTCAAGAAATTCTTGAACAATAGAATCATTTTGGAGTCGGATTCGCCGTATGCAAATCCGATTACCTTAGTGAAGAAAAATACGAGCAATTGCAGGATATGTGTTGATTATCGAAAGCTAAATGCCAGATCGATCGATGTCCAAATCGACAAGTTTGGGGGTCCTAAATATTTTACGGGCCTGAATTTGGCATCCGGATGCTATCAAGTTTCGATGGCGGAAAACTCCACTGCGAAGACGACATTCGTAACGCGAGAGGAGTACTATGAGCTTTTGCGAATGCCTTTCAGACTAACGAACGTCCCTGCCACGTTCTAACGGCTTATGGACAAGGGGATAGAGTGGCTGTGGCAGCTATTATAGACATTACGAACGTACGGACTCACCCTCAACTTGGAAAAATGCTCTTTCTTTAAGATGAAGGTTAAGTACCTCAGTTGAGAAATTGGCGAAGAGGGAGTGCAGCCGGGATGATAGAAGGACGAAACCGTGCTGCAGATGAAGGTGCTGGCAACCATCAAGGAAGTGCGGCAATTGTTGAGACTTGCGAGTTTTTTCAGGAAATTCATTCAGAATTTCGCAAGGATCGTGGAGTTGATTACGTGACTGACCAGGAAGGATGTTACGTGGTGTTGGGGGGAAAGGCAGAAACAGGATTTCCGTGAAGCGAAGAGAATGTTGACCACGATGATTTTCGATCCGAAACAGTTAACAGAACTACCTAAGGATACGAGCTCCTTAGATGTAAAAGCAATGCTTATACAGAAGTAATAGGATGGAGGCATGACCATCGTCGCGTACTTCAACAAACAGATCACGGCGGACCACCACACTACCATTTTTACAAGTTGGAAACGATGGCGGTAGTATTGGCGTTACGGTACTTCAGAGTTTACCTACTCGGCCTTACTTTCAAGGTAGTCGCGAACTGCAACTCTTTGAAGACGACGTTCTCGAAGAAAAATTTATTGCCCAGGGTCAAACTTTGGTGGTTGGACGTACAAGAATTTACCTTCGATATCCGCGCCGGAACGAGAATGGCCCTCAGTAAAAACCCGCTACCGATATTGAATTTTGCGTACGTGGATATCACGGAGGCCGATTGGATAATGGCGGCTCAGTTGCAGGACGAGCAACTGGCACACGTCAGAAAGATCCTGGGAACGAATGATCGGAACCCTAAAACAAAACAGTACTTCGAGGAGTATACCTTGAAAGACAACAAGGTATACAGACAATACCTAATGAAGGAAAGGCATGTGTGGTGCCGAAGAACGCGCGCTTCCAGATATGTCGTCTCTACCACCACGACGCGGGACAACTGAGCGCAGAGAAGACATTGGAGCGCATAAAGCGAAATTACTGGTTCAAAATGCGAAAACTCACAATGTGCACAATTAATACACGCTTTCACGTACTTAATGACATTATAAGCACATCGGGGGGAAAACAGTGCAAGCTAAACATTTACATTTATATATACATATATATATTATATATAAAACATACACACACACACATATATATATATATAATATATGTAATATATATAATATACTAATAATATTTAATATTATTAGTATATTAATAATATTTAACCATACATGATGTACATTCTAGTTAATATTCTGAAAATCCCTGGAAACAAGATTATCTGTTAATTAAAATTCTCTAGAAATTTAGGCTCTTCTTATTCTAGGTGTACTAACGTATTCGTCGATGTTCTTGTAAAGAGAAACCTGGCTTGTCACTAAGATGACAATTTTGCATGATGTTCCTGTTCACGATACTACTATGTAAACAAAGATACAGCGTGCAGGGTTAACGTAATCCGTTTATCCATGATTGGATTCCAAGTGATTCCATAGATATGCCACGGAAAACGATTCGCCGTCGCTATAACGACCTGTACCTCGCTGAAATCGATGCCTCTGACGATTCGATGAAATCGTATTGTAAAACGATGTGATCATTAACATGTGACAGTTCATTCGAAAGGTTTGGATTATCAAATCTATACGTTAATATCGAAGAAATGTTAGGAATTTATCGATAGATGATCAAAGATACTTTGATTCTTTGTTCGTGACAGTATTTGAGTTGTTTTGTAACAAAAGCTGATATCAGCGAGAACATTTTCGACATCGTTATGTACGAAAACATTTTTATGTTCTTTAATAAAATAGGATTACTTCCAAATTAATTTTGAATATATAACACAACGCTACTTTCATCGTTTTATCTGAATTTAAAAAGAAATATAGAAATTGTTGTGAGGATTGGTGGAATATTTTTAAAGCGACCAGATTTCTTTTCAGACGTGTATAAGAATAACTTCAGATCGAAAAAACTTTATGCTCAACTTATCGGAGGAGAGATTACATTGCGAATATCTTGAAACATTATACAAACAGTTAATTGACATCAATTTCTTATGGATAATTGGAATGGATAATTTTCCAGATAATGGAAAAATGGATAATTAGAACTTCGTAATGAACTATTTAGAAACTAACTACCTCGTTAAGTAATTGTCACTTTGAAAATATAGGATATAAAACATTTATGTAATTATATCGTCTAGATATAACAATTATAAAACGTTCAATATAAGTATTGTTACTTAAGAGTAACGGTCATGCTTCATAGACTATAAGGAAACGATAACGGATTAAACGGATATTTCTCTACGAGTAATACTCTCTATTATTTATATTCTTTTAAATAATATTCTTCTACGTTTCCTATTATGTAATATGTACTCTCTAGATTACCGTTAATTTTTCGAACGTAAAATAGAGATAAAATGTATTCAGTTAAGTAATTAATAAGATAAGAGCTTAGAATGTAAATGTATTATAAATACGATGCAAGCCAGAAGGCATTCTAAGGAATAGTTATAATAAAAGAAATAAATAAATAAAAAAAATAAACAGTACAGTCTCATAAAAATATAAAATAAAAATAAACTTATAAAAATAAAATTCATAAAACTTCAAACTTATGAGAATAAGTTACAATAAGATAGAATTCCTTTTATTGTGTCCCGTTATTTCTAAGTAAAGATTCTTTACGATATCACTAGATAATTCTATTCTATATTTAAATTTATCGAAAACTTGTTTGTTACGAGTAGATTGATCAGTGCCTATCAACGAAAAACTATAGAAACGCGTAAATATGTATCGATACATGAGAAAAGAATATTCAAACTTAATAATTCAATAATTCAAATATTAACGAGCCTTACGTGTTGTAAATAATAAAGTATCGTAAGAAACTTGATTTGATTTTGCAAGCAACACGTAAATTTTTTACTCGATAAAAGTAATAAATGCGTTCGTTTTAATAAATTGTAATTAATAAATTAATAAATTAGTAAATTCTTTAATAAAGAAGAATAAATATTTCAAATTATATCATGTTTAACCACTTGGAAATTATATAGAATATAATTTCATTCTCCGTTCTTCTCGAAATAAAATGACAACAACAAAGATCGAGCATTAGAACATGTTGGACATAGGGCCTAATAATTTTTCTCGATATGAAAAATATCTGCTTGCTATGTCCCCGAGAGAAAGTAATAAGTAGAGTTTAATGGTAGACTTGGTACGAAATTCACTTCACCGAGATGACTTTGCTATACCAGCTTAGTTGCCTTCTCTCAAGTAGGAAAGACACAGAATAGCGGAGAAAGGGCGGTTTCCTCCGTTGGGGATTCTCCCTAAAAATGAGAGGGTTCGAGGGGTTGGTCGAATCCAGATAGCGGCTGACGAATCTACGAGAACTGTGTTGTGAATAGTGCTTAAAGATATATTTAATCAAGTTTTCGCCATTATTCCCACGATATGAAGATTCATGATGCAATCAAAAGTAGATCAACTAGCATAATTATCGAGAATTTTTTAATTCTCAATTTTGCAGCATTTTGAAACAAACTGTACTTTTCTATCGGTATAAATTATCTTAAGCTCGGAGAGAAATACGAAAGAATCGTTGTTAATACAAAAATGAATGATCGGCACATAAAAATTCTTCCAAAATACTTCGACGGAATTCGCATCGTTGAAAGTTGTTGAAATATCCATAGTTGAATGGATTTTCTACTCGCATCGATGATTACAGATATATCTTTTAATGTGATCTCGTGGTCACTATCAAATCATGTTCATTTCACGTACATCTCGTCCCTTGTTGAAATTCAAAATGTTAGCTGTGTCTCAAGTTGAAATTAGAACTAAATAAATCTTTTATCGCGGTAGATACTATAATATCCTCAAAGACAAAGTTGTTTTAGATGTGAAACGCGATAATATTGACCATAATTCTTAGTGAAAAAGGATTAATAGTTCTAGATTAGAGGTGGAGATTAAGAACGGAAATTACGACGAAACTGCTCGGAAACTGAACTTTCCTCTGAAACAAGACATTCCGTTACCAAGATCGGTAGAATTAGGCAAGCACCTATTTCGTACACTTCGATTTCAAATTCTTAGTGTGTTACACCAATCAAAAGATAGCTTAGAGACGTCGTTATTTTGCAGAAGCAGAGCCGTCGTTTCATCTTTCTATCTTTCTAGATCTGTTTTTCCCACTTTATCTCTTAATCTCGTTTATTTCTACTTTTTTCTTTCGGGTTTTTATTTGATACACGTTTACTGACAAAGTGATGCATCGCATACTTTATGTTCTTTATGATACGTCTAACAGATTTCCGTTAAAATACGGAATTTCTAATAAAATGTTTGTGAATGAAAGTTTCACGGAATTGAAAATATCGAATTTTAAAAAATCAGTATAAATATAATATATTACACAGATCGCTTCGTAAATTTTGTTGTTTTTTATTATCGATTTTCAACGAAGTGTCGTTACCTATTGTTATCATTAGCCATACCATTTTATACCATACTATTTTGTAGTTGTCTATTTTCTCAATTGGTATTTAATTTACGTTAAATGCAAACTTTAATAAGGCTAGGATGCTAAAAGAATAATAGAAACCGAAGACCTAAAACAAGAGCATTTGCGAAAATATTAATTAGAAACATTGTTTTTGAAATCGCGGTAGGGGAATGTTGATTACCAAATTTTAATCGAGTTCCAAGTCATTGAGATTTTAGCTAATTTAGAAAAATTGCTTCCTAAATGACAGGGCTGAAGGAGAATATATCAGTAATCGAATTCGTAATCCTTTAGTCTTAATCCTTTATTTCACGTCAAATTTTTGATAAAGAAACAAAACCTATGAAACTACATAATAATCGAATTGAAAGAATTCCTCTTGCTTGCAAAACCGTTTCATTTCTTATCGTATGTTACGATAATCATGATCAGATGTAATAATTCAGTTTACTCGTGGACTGTATCGAGGATTCAGCAAGAATTTATCGAGAAAGTTTTACCTAACCGATGGTTTCAAAGCTGTTCTACCATTCTAGCTTGTTTTCTCATTCTTGTGTAAACGCTTAAGGGAATTATATTTTTAGATCAATCATCGCGTTCCATTCTAAAATGAACGTTATCGTTACTGGACTTATCGCTGGTTTCAAATTCGTACGAAAAATATTTTAACTTAATTATGTTGCGGAAAGAACAATAGGCAGATCATTTACTTCCAAACTATTAAATAAAATATTAGTTTAAGTTACAAAGAAACATCGCACTTGGATTCGCGCAAAGATCCGCTTTGTGTCACGACCGTGTGATATAGATACAATGATAATGATCGTATAACCATCGCGAATTAATTATAGAGATTTGAGATGATCTTACTGCGATTCTTTTTATCGGTGGAAATCATAAAGGACAGTAAAAATGCTGTTGCTTGTTTCGTTAATGTAATCTACAATCTTTAGAGTACTATTCGATTATACGCTATTCAAAATTTTTTGATCACAGTTAATGGAAGGTATATGCTTCTAGTAATTGTGTTCATATGAAAGAAAATAAGTTTTTCTTTCAGGTATAAAATGAAATTCTTTGAAAAGAAATATCATTTGCTCGTGTGGTACTCGGACGTATTAGTTTTTTATCTTAAAATTGCTCGTAACTATTTTTATTTTTTAAAAACGATCGGGAAGCATTCGAAACTTTATCGATTCTTCCAAATTTCGTTTCAATCTTTGCGACATATTTTTTGAAAACACATGTTTATCGATTTATCACGATTTCCACTTAGATTTCGCCGATACAATTCAATCTTTGTTCGACGTGTCATGAATCGTTGGAAATTTCGATACGGCATATTAAAAGCAAAGTACTAGATTATCGTAAAACATACCTGACGATCAGGAATCATGTCACAGTCGTACATGCTTCTGTCACGTCGATAGAATGCGGCAGGCATGTAGGCAATTATAAATGACGATCAGGCTCGAACAATTCGATTTTCGTCTTCTTTCTTTCCCTTGTTTTATTATTTACGATTTAATATCTACTTTTATCTTTTTACATATATTACGAACTTTTTTTATTATTATTCCTGTCGATTTGCCTGCTCGTTCTCTCGCTAATTTCTCTCTCTCTCTCTGTCTTTTTCTCACTCACACTCTTTGTTTCTATCTTACTCTCCGTATGATCAAAATATACTATGAATCATCAACATCGTTAAGATATGTATACTTTCCATTTATATATATGCATATATACACATATATAGATAGATATACAAATATATATATGTATTTATATACATATATAGATTTCTATATATAGAAATATTTAATCTCTCTCGGTGCAGGTGATGTCGTTCGTTAACAAGTGTGTTCTCTGCTTCTTCGTTAGAATTACGATAATTTTTACTATTTATCTCTTTGCTTCGCTAACATGACCAGTTCCGGAAAAAATGGGCTCGGCTTTCGAGCCGAAGAAGAACAAAAATAGGCGTTCATGTATATATATGTATATCTACAGGAAGATCACTGTTTTTAGGCTACTACCACAGGCTCAGGACTTGTCTCCCACGAAAAGTGGTACGATGAACCCCACTTTTAAAGTTTGTCGTCGCTCTTCAAACAGGGTTCATGATCCGCAACACGCAGCAGACTAACTTTCCACTGGTAACTTCTCTTGCGTATTAACAGTTTGCCGTCCACTAGATAGCACGATGCCAGGTTAGCGTGAACCGGTTACCAGATTTTCACATGGTAATGGAAGGGCACTGGTTTTAGGCCTCGTTCTTTTTCTCCTATGATTCAAGATGGAACGACCAAGTCATTGACGATATCGCGAGTTGTCCAATTTTCGCCTGATCGATTTCCCACCGATCACAATAACCAACGGAATTCTTCGTTTCTCAGAAATGGTGTCAGACACCAGTGGTCGAATATCCTTGACTTCCGTCGGCTATGATGACATTTCAAGTAATCTCGAACCTCTATTTATTGAATTCCTAAACAACGGTTTCGCATGCAAGATCGTAGGTTGCCGAGTCTCGATTGATATTTCCTGAAGCAGTGAATCTTTTTTGCAGGGAGGAAACCGGCACAAGGCTTAACTCCCTTCACGGGCCATAATCTCCGTTTGCCACGCAATTCTTCGTCAGCCGATCGTGTGTGAGTTATTCCTCGTTTCTTTTACGATGTAACACGCCTGGTTTTGTTCGTTTCCTTCTGTAACTGTGCCGTGTGATATAGAGGGACGAAGCGACGACAGAGTAGAGAAGCGACCAGAACTGCGATGACGACGATGAGGAACAAGTTGAAAACGAAGTCGGCAGTGACGATGACGACAAAAACGACAAAGATGAAGGCGATAACCACTCGTTGCGTGTGTGCGGCACGGTCTCTCGCGTACGCGTGTTCACAGTGTGAGTAGACATGTGGGTGCCTCTGCGCGGTTGGTATTTTCTACGTGTGCGCCCGCGTACGTTTCCTCGCTCTATATTATGTATGTTATATTTTTCTCTCCGTATGAGTATATCTTTATGTATCATATATACAGATACACCGTACGTCGTGGCGAATTGTTTTATGTGTGTGTAGACTCATACGTGCAGAAGAACCGTGTCCACGAATGTATCTGCGTATGTGTGCATGTATGTGTGTATATACATATATATATATATATATGTATGTATGTATGTATGTATGTATGAATGTCGTGTGTTTGACGAGTGTGCTGCGAGAACGACAGACAGAGTGCGTGTCGCTTCGAGAAACAGGTACCGGCCTGTCGAGTGCCTAGGGGAAGACTGGACTGGAAACCGACACGGTGGCAGCAGGACCACGGGGGCGAGGGTGTTTCTCCCTCTTCCATACCCTCTCTCCCTCTGTCGATGTTTCTCCGCCCTCCGTGTGCCCTCCGTGCGCCCTCGCTGCTTCCTCTCTTCGTTACTGGTGCGCTTCCTCTCTTGTTCTCTCTCCCTTTCTCCCGTGGTCTCTGCGTGAAACGTTGGAGCACAGGCGCGCTGACTCTCTCCACCGACCGACAATCAATACGTCGGCAGGCCCGCACTTTCGCCCGCGAAATCGTAATTTTCACAGTTCCATCGTTCTTCCAGTTTCCGTATGCCGATTCCCTTCTGCGTCGCTGGGATTCATTTTCGTTTTTCTATCGCCCTCCACCACCGACCATTCTCTATACCAGATTTCCACGTTCAACGTTTCTATGGTGATTATATAGACCGGAATCTTACGTCACTTTTTAATTTTTTCACTTTTTTATTAACTTTTTTCTTTTCCGTAATGCTCACTCGAGCGTAAAAGCGCGGGAATGTCTTGGTTACGGATCGACAGCGACGAGGATAGGAACATTTGCACCGCTAGTTTCGAATCTTTTGTTGGTTCGTCAACAATAGCCAGGCTTGGTTGTTAATTTTTCTCAATATCGATCTTCTACCTCGATATCGCCTTTCGTTACAGTCGAATCTTCGATCGGACCGAATACCGAAATTTCAACACTGATTCGACCTATATTTCTTTCTTTTGGTCGAGAGATACGATAGGCGTTGTACGTTGTATAAAATTACATTTGCGTATATCGGTGAAGCGAAGTAATTTTGACAATAAGCTATTTTCTATGCGACTAAGCACGTTCTGTTCCTAATACAATTCCTGTAAGCAATTTGTCCAAAAGGAAATATGAACAACAAAGTCGCAACAAATCTTTATTAATCGACATCGTGCAAAGGATCGTTATATAAATTATACAAAACCATAATACTTATTTATCCAACTAGTGTTCGTAAATCTGGAGCTGCAGTTCTTCACATGTTCGATGAAAATCTGGTGACAGATATTCGATTATCGAACCATTAAGAGTATTTTGCGTCACTGGCGTGGGTCAAACCAAAGATAAACCATTTGGCTCGCTGATTTTTTCTTATCATAAATTTTCTTATAGGCGATACGGATAACTTAAGAAAATATCAATAAGAAACGAAAGCGCGCGTTTAACGCTGTTTGACTCGACTTTCGTTGGTGCAAACTAATTATTATCGAGTTCGCGTATTACTAGCACTTGTTTGATGATGATTTAATCGTTTAGGAAATCGAACAAGTTTGAAAACGAATTAATCTAGAGGACGACTTACATAAAGCATTTAAAAAGTTCTGCGACCAATTTGAAGCTCTAATAACTTTCACACTGGTATGTAGTATATACTAGTATATATAGTACATAGTATACTTTTTAACAATTATCTAAAACGATCGAAATATGTTGACTTCATTTTTTGGCAAAATAATGTCGGTTTTTTTCGTGCTAATGTACAATTTCAAATCGCTCACGCATTACTATTTGTAATAGATTGAGATTACTACCTTTTACGTTTTTTTCCAAAATTGGTTAATTTACATTCAGCTTCGCTCAGAAGCTTCTGAAATTTAAATGTACCTACCATGTATGAAAGTATCGGACCATAAAAGTGAGTTCTCTTAGTTGCCCGTACAAATAAATAGGATTTTAAATAGCAGCGAAAGTAGCGAATTTATTTAATAATTTCTATACAAGAAGCGTCTTTATGAAGCAGCGTTAGATAATATTACTACAGAACGGGAATTATTATAAGACCAGGAAGTGCTATATTATTATAATCATGGAACAGCGATCTCATATATCTCCTTGCAAGGATAAAATGGAATCGTAGAAGCCAAGCGTTGCGAAGGAGATTTCACCGCAACGAAATACGAAGGGAGTATCACGTAGAATTAAAAATATATTTTGCGAATAGAGGAAAAAGAAATCACATGCAAAAAAACTAAAAATTCAAGTCTAGTCTCTTTAAATTATACGAACTACGTGTATACCGTCACCATACAAATTACCAAATCCGTTCTGTTTCTTTTTTAATTTTTTTCATTTCATGTTGAAGTTAAATACGAATAAAAGAGAAAAGAAATTTATAAAGTCGTAATACACAATAATACGTTTTCCAAGCATTTTCTTTGGCGATAACATATTCAGAGATATAAACAAAATTTCATTTACATTTTTAAATTGGTACAGGAAATCAATCTGTACAATTCAGTAGAAAGAGATTGTGCGTGATCGGACATATGCAGTTACAAGATTCATACGAGACGAAAATTTAACACATTTTTTCTGTCTAGTTTGAAAAATTGAGTTTTAAAATATATCTAAAATTATTCGGTTCTTAAAGAATGGTCCAACTAAGAAATGACGTATTTTTATCATTCTCTTTCTCTTCGATGTAAAAAGGTAATGAAAAAATACGTATCAAATATCTTCCGTAAAACAACATCACATACAAATAGATTCCATCATACATTCACACTTACAAAGCTTCTCTTTCTCTCTTTTATAATTTCCAATATATGTATTTCGTTACAATACTTTTGTATTGTTTATAGGATCTTGTTTGTTATTTTGATAAGAGAAAAAATGGATCCTGTACAATTGGACCGGTAAAGAAAAATCGCAAAAGGGAACGAAGAAATTTCAGAAAAGAAAGCGAAGCTAAACGCCAAAATGAGACAAAAGCGGTACGATTTGCAGAAGGAGAACACTAAGCAGGAACGTGACTGTTGTACATATTTGTGGTAGCTTTACGGCTCGAAGGTTTCTTCCACTTGTGGAAGCACGCGAGAAATAAGAAAAGAGTTTTCAGAGAACAGTCTATCGCAAAACTAACGCTTTTATTGTAATTCATCGCAAACGATAATGTCTTTTCTCTTTTACGATAACAAGAAGTTCAATTTCTTTGTATCTATCGAGGATTAATATTTTAGATCCAATAGCTACTCGATTATACAGTAAAAAATACATGAATAGAAAATATGTTTCGGAGTAGTAATGAATCAGAAGATGTGAACTTTGCAGGTTTCGTAGGGAGTAGGAAGTCGGTTTTTGTTTGATAGTGTAATGATAGAGTGCCAATGTATCTGCATCGACTAGATATGTACGTACCGTGCCATGTGAAAGATTAGGGGAAGCAAATACCTTAAAGCAAGTCATCGAAAACGTCTTTCCACGGAAATCTATGTGCGACACTTTCCTACACACTTCGCGCGACACGTGAGAGAAAACGAGAAATTCCACGCAGTTGGCTTACCTATCACCTCTACTTAATTAAAAAGAAGGTACATATTGTGCGGAATAAAATTAATACCGTTTTATATAGGTACATGTAAACTGTCATGTTAGCCATCTTCAGAACTTTTATTAACAATTCTAATAATGCATAATAATACGTGGGGTGAATCGATCAACCTTAAAGCGAATAAATTGAGGTTGTATTTGAGAAAAACATTTCATATGCTCCAACTTAATATTACATGTAATATTTAATTAACTTTCCAGAGTAACAAACAGCTATGGGCTTTGCATTCGCGCTTTCATTTTCCGAATTTCTACTGCATATATGTAATATGTATACTATACGGTGCCACGGCGGCTCTTTTTTATGGACCTTTTATAGTTATAACATACTACGTATGTATCACATACAGTCGATGTTTTATGTGTCACTAGGAAAATAATTAATGGAGCACGACTTCGAATCGCCAGTTAATAAGATACTTATTCACAGGAGAACCCTTCGATTCAATCCTTTTCGAAGCATTTACTGTTTGCGATCGGTGCTCTTTTGCCCACTGTACTGCATTAGCTAATTTGTACGAAGAACAAAAAGGAAAAGCTTTCGTCTTTTACAAGAAGCAATTTTTATAATGAAATTTCCCTCGAGCAAGACAATGGACGCATTGAATTGTATGATAATTTGAGGAAACATCGTTTGGAAACGGGACGTGCTCTTAACGGAATTTTACTTTTTTATTACATAGATCTTATGTTCTAAATGAAAGAAAAGGAAAGGAAAGAAGAGGAAGGAAAAGAAAGGAAAGGAAAGGAAAAGAAAAGAGAGGAGAGGAGAGGAGAGGAGAGGAAAGGAAAGGGGAAAAAAGAAGTGGAAAGGAAAGGAAAGAAAAAGAAAGGAAAGGAAACGACAATAACAAAGAAATGAAAGTAAAGAAATAGTTAAAACGGTTGTAGAAAAGAGCGCAAAAGTAATTATAATAATAAGAATCGACAGGATGTTAGATCGGAAGAATATTTAATAGATATTCAGTTATTTCTTATAACTTTGTCAAAAATTGAAATTTCACGTAGTATAAAACGTACGCAAGAGTTCCATTTGATCAAATCCATTTTACGAAATTACACTAAGAAAATCGAATTTAAGGGGTTTTACGAGTATATCTTTGAAAACATATTCTTAAAAGAAATTAAAAGTTGAAAACTTTTTTCGAGAGAATTCAAATACCTTTCTGATTACTGATTTTGATTTTATATTACTCTTAGACATTACTGCCAGGTATGTTAAAAAAATATATTGTTACACGAACAACGACTATTAAAAGTTAATGATATGAATTCTGTTTCAAAATTGGTCGCATAGCTCTGAGAATTTTCGGCTACTTTCCAATTACGATACGACTTGCGTCGAAGTAAATTTTAAAGACATAAAATTTGAGAGGACAAAAGAGGAAATTAATATTTAAAAGTTGTACTACTTTACCGAGGAGCATCGAGAAATCTCTCCGGCGAACGTAACGTAACAGTATAGCAAACCGAGCTTTATATTGAAATCATGCTTCGTTCGTCAGATAGACTACTCGAACAAAAGTAGCGAAAACAAAAATATTCGATAATATATTAGAAAAACACAAATATGGCGATACAACGGTTACAATTTTCTCCCTCTTTTTTCTAATCATACACAACAATCGACAATTAACGCTTTCTACGGATCTCTATGCCAATGTAACAAACCATTTCCAACCATTTATGCTTTGTTATTCTTTTTCGTCTCTAATTACATCGATCTAGAACAGTATTGCAACAAATTTTTGCGAAAGCTTGGAAAGAAATATTCAGTTGAGTTCGGTTTTCTGTCTATTCCTTTCTTTCTTTCTCTTTCTCTAATACGTACACGTAAACAACATCATTGGATAATACCTCTAATCATCTAGATAATTCTAATAGTGTTACACCACATGTAGGTAGCGATTATGTATCGGTGGAACAATGTCCACTAAACACTTACCATGGAAGAACCCATTATACCTACGAACTCAATTCGCCTGTCGAAGATTGAGAAGAAGTGCCTAGAACACATATATCGTACATTCACGTTGAGTGAAAAATCATGATCTCGTGCAACCGCGCTGATTTCTTGTTCGCTCTACTTTCTAGCGTAAAAACAAAAGCGACGCTATTTTCCCCTGTACGGTATTTCTGGCCGTCGTCGCGACGCGTTGCGGCACGGCGCGTTGCGCCACAGAGCATGAGCTTTGATTTTATTTTCGCGACGAAGATTTCGACATTCTCCAGAAATAACGTCGTATATCCCTTCTGAAATTCGCCATAATGTGAAATGATATTACCCCAGTATATCTTTGCCGCGTTATCATGGAATAATATTTACGGTATTATTATTACGTGGAAACACACACTTGAGATACGTCAAATACTCCATACGCGACAAGTGATGCGATACCTAATAAAGTAGCCTTCCCTTTGGAAATGAAGGGCAATAAAGTACGAAGGGAAGCTGTCGCGAGAAAGTTTCATTATAAAAATATTAATCGCCATAGTAAAAGGATTCTTACATTTAGTACTTGCTTCATGTACCGAAACATGAATATATTTTTGCAATTTACACTTACTCGTGTTGTTTTCTGTTAGCATGGTAAAATGCTATTAAAATATTCCGCTAGAAATAATACCGAAGAAGCAAACAGCTGAACATTTTTTTTCAAAGTCAAGAACAAATTGCATCTAAAGAGAAGAAGCGTTAACGGGCAAGGCTTCGAAGAATTGAAGAATGAAAATGCAAAATTCAACTCGTCGGGAAAATTTATTCGCGATAAAAAATGGAATGCGAATTTCATCGGATGAATCTCATATATCCAAAATCGTTCAAAGTTTATACCGACACCGATGATGTTCTGATAAGTGAGTTAAGAGTATGAAGTACGAACGAAACATAAGAAAGTTTCGAGTTTTCTCTTTCTAGGCGACCCACTTCGCGAAACGAGACGATCAAATTTGACATTTTTCTTGTTTGATATGTTTGTCATCAACGAACACAAACCTGCTATTATTGTGTAAAATAAATCACATTTTTCTCTCTCCGTTGCCTTCTCTTCATTTTATCAATATCCCTTTGTTTCCTCGTTTACTTTTGTTCCATAGCTTATTCATTGCACCACTATCACGTAGAAGAGAAATCAGGCCGTTTCGTTCTTGAGAAACGTCGTCCTAAATAAGACGTCCAAGGAAAGGATTACGTTCTTGACATTTTGATTACACTATTGATTCTTGCAAAAATAAATAAAGCAATAAATAAATCTTGAAAAATATACTTAAACGATCATTTGGAAATCGACGATAATTCTTTAGTAAATCTTTTTCGATTAAATAGTTTGAAAAAGACATTATTGCTCGTAAAATTATACCGGTCGTGTAATTACGAAAAAGGAAATGTCGACAAAATTTTATTTCTTCCCTTGCACTGAAATTTTAGTCATAGGAAATGGTGCCGAATTATCGTTGGATGTGAAAATGAGGATGTAAAAGTTTGCTTAGTGAAGAAGGGAGCTAAAGGCTATTTTAAAATAATTATAATTTCCTGATCCAGAAATTCGTACAACCGTGTTTCATAACTTCACATACTACAACATTTATGAAGTTTCCAATGTGAAATTAATTTTACGCGTACCACAATTTGATGTTGTTTCAACAGGCAGTTATCATTAGATAAATAACATTTAATTAAAGCAAAAGATATAAGTACGAACGGTACGCCGTTTGTGCTCGTTACTATAAAATTAAAATTGTGCAAACTCCGCATAAAAATTTCTAGATTTCCAATTTATAAATTATAAAGATTGTTCGCACTATTAAATTTGTAAAAAAATTAAGCGCGAATCGTTATAAATTTGAGCTTCACCATTTAAAATTTAATCTTTTATGAAAAATAAGGTTCACAATATTGTAAAATATTAATATATCTACGTAATTTATAAAATACTGCTACCGTATATTATATGCGAATGATTGTAAGAAAAACGAATATTGTAGCGAATACTAGAAAATGCAGGTTTTGATATTAAATATGACGTAAAATGCAAAATTCAACCGTTTTATCGCGTCTCATTGATTTATGCGCGATTGATGCGGAGTATTATGAAATCTCTGCAGTCTGGAAATTAAAATAAAGAAAAACAAACAACTTTGATATTTTTCAGTTCGCCAGGAAACTATACAACGGTTTCGATCTCTTTACCCTATTCAGATGCTTTCCTCATTGTCTGTTCTAGTTTATCTCTCGTAATTTATACGTTTCTTTGGTATTTCGCGTTTTCATTGCCAACAAGAGCCAACTTTTTCATTGTTGTATCTTCAAATTGGGGAATGTTGCGGTATGTGTAGGTGTATAATTCGCTTGATTATGATCTGTTTTTATCAAAAATTCAGTGGTAAATTGTTATCCTTAAAAAATTTCTCAAATTTGAATTTGTAAATACGGAAGAATCATTTATTGTTTGAATTCCATGCTAAAGATCATAACAATTCGAATATCGACGAATAAAAGAATAATTATCAAGAATAATTTAAAGTCATAATTCAAGTTTTTAATAGTACATTCTTTTAGATATTCATATAGATTCTAGAGATTTATATTATACTCGAATGCTTTGAAATACAACTAAAATGTCAGATTAGTTTAATGTTAAATGTTATCAAAATAACATTTCGATAGAAACGAAGTAAAAATTGTATGAAAAATGTTAATGCTGTAATTTAGTTGATCGAAAGGTATCGGTGCTTTAATATCAAAACGTGTCTTCTGGACATTCCATTTTAATATTAGATGCAGTGTCAGGTACTCACTCTCGTATTACTTTGAAACTAGTAGGTTCTATTAGGTGAACTATTAGGTTCACAAAATGAAACAGTTTACATTCAACCACTGATGCTTGTACTTTTCTACTCTCGATTCGTATCTATCGATTCTATTTCGTTTTTACACTTAACTTAATTACTTTTTTTCCATTTATTATCGAATACGAAATATAAAAGTAAAAAATATATATATATATTTTACTTTTATATTTCGTATTCGATAAATTAATTAATTCGATAATTTATATATATATAATTGGATTGGTAAATTTTGAATTTGTCAAATTCGTAATTGATTAAAAGATAATGACGCAAAGATTGCACAAATTTTACTTCTTAAGTTACGATTGGCCCATATTTTCTCAGCCTACGAACTTTGCTGCGAACGCTTCGCGCTTATGCAATCTCGATTCAGTTTCCTTTAGAAATCCAGAAACGTCATGAATACGCTTCGGATTTTCATTGAATGATCTTCCCTCAGACGTTATTACGATCGGTAAATCAGTGAACTTTCTCGACAAAACACGTCACTTGCGTAGATTTCTCCTTTCTTTTTTTTATTATTCTTTTCTTTTTATCGGAAAGTAGAAGAGAAGATTGGAGCAGGCTGTCTCAAAATGTGACTTCTTATTTTTTATGTAAATTGTGCTAGAAATTTTTCGAACCCAATATTTTCATTATTTTGTATTCATTACGAAAGAATTTAATAAGTACAATTTTGATTATGTATTTGTAATCTGCTTTATAAATTTAGTAATAGAATCTTTCCTCTGCTTGTTTAGATTAATAGCGATAATGAAATGTTCTCTCATTTATGTTTATTTGTTCCCCTATCTTTGTTATGACTGGAGATCATGCAAAAGCGTTGTGCGACATAAAATCCTTATACGCCATTCATTTTAGATAAGTAGTAATAAGTAGAAAAGGCTGGTAACTTTTTATTCCAGTATAATGGTCTCCGATACGTGCAGTTTATTGTGCTGGATCTAACACGACCGACGATAGAAACGACGATGAACGTTTTGAAGTGGTGCGCGTTGAAAATTGAAATTTGTGGCATTCCCTTTTAATGGACTATCACGCTCGAAAAACTGCATTACACTGCTTTTAATATAATTGCTGCGATGCTATAGTCTGTTTAAAGCCTTTTATTGTGGCTAGGCGGTTAAGAAAGATCTATGTTTCCAATTATGGAATTTATTCCCATTTGATCATGTTTTTAAGCGAAACAAAATCATGTAAGATAAAGAATAGATACCTTTTTTAAACTTCATCTTGATTTTGATTATGAAATGGCGATCGAAACGGCTTACAAGAAATGAACCGAGTATCTAATTTATGAGAAACAAATTTTCCTTAAACTTCGTTAACTCGATAGGCGCGTTGTAGGTTTAGGAAAGCTCGAATGAGTTTTTGTTGGAATACAATTTTACAAGGGACATACATATATGGTAATCTGATAAACTGAATTTAATTTATATATATAGGAAAATAACTGAAAGTATTAGAGTCTATCTGAGAAAATTCAGGTTGTTGTTTCGTACAAACTTTCGCCATACAAAGAGACAAATGAATACTGAACGTGCCACGTGAACAGCTACAACTGGTTTCCTTTGAAACTGTTGCAGAAATATCGGCATATCTTTTCTTTTCGTTTTAAATTACATGATATAAACAATTAACTCTGGCATAATACTAAGATTTTATCATGTTAATGGGGTATGGAATAATTTGAAGTCCAATGTATACGGTGGATATTAACCCTTCTTAGCTCTAGCAAAACATTAATCAAACTTTCACTATCACTGGATAGATAATATAGACCGACGGTCAATATTAGTTTGTTCGATGGCTTCTGGCATGCTTGCTTTGCATGCGGACGAAAAATATGTTTGTTGCATAAGCAGCGAATTATTTGTTGTTGGATGTTTACGTAAAACTTTAAAGAATTGTATTAGATCCAAAGTATAAATACAAGGAGACTACACTGATATCAACTAATTATTTCGTGCAATAAATTCCGTTCTTTATAGACATATTGTATAAATAAAGGACATTATTGGTTTAATTAGAAATTAATGCGATTCTTCAATGGGAACACCATATTGAATAATATTACGGGAACTCTGTGCAAGCTCTGTGTTAAAACTCCAAGGGCAACAGGAACGTGAAAAAACTGGAAACGGTAATGAAAGTAGTGGGAAGAATTTTAATGAATGATTAAACTTCTTGAGCACATAGCCTCAAGTTGGACTCACTGAAAGTTTCTTATGTATTTCAATTTCATCATTGCGCCTCTGAACTTTTCATAAATATATGAGAAAATCTGAAAGGTAAATACTGTAAAATGCTTTAAGGAAATTTCAAATTTTATGCAAAAAGATCAATGATGATGTTTGATGAAAATGCTGCAAGCGCAATATAAGCAAAATAAAAGAAATTAGAGTAAAAAATTGTAATGTCTAACGACATATCTGCAGGTCTTTTGCTTAATGATGAAATTAAAAATCGAAACAAGTAAATAAGTACATCCCTGAAGGATATATTGATTGTCCACAATACATGACAAAACTACACTTAAACTGAAGAGCTCTCTTGTTGACTAGAAGCTTAAAATTTATTAATTAAATCTATTAACAATGTAATATATAATAAAGATATACTTTAACTGTCTATAAACTTAATTGATTTGGAATTCGTATACTTAGAACATAGCTACGTTTTCTACATTTATTATATTTTCTTATGACTATACACACACACACATATATGTATATAAAATATTATTTATATATAAATTACTTTTTAAAATAAAATTCGGACACTTGATGCTCGGAAATAGACAAAATTTGCAAAATTGAGATCGTTTCAATAAAATCATTTAATTACCGTTATATTATACATCATTATTAAATTTTCTAAAACGTTTGGGGTTTATAGTGACTTCGCCGAGAATCTTAACACCAATGACTGCTTTTTGAGGTCGTAAATTACAGTTCACTGCGCACACTTGTCGCGAAAAGTTCTGTCTTTCCGTGTCTTCAATCGCTAACATCTGAACGATCGAAAGTACGAAAAGTAATTTTTCAGTGCAAAATTTACCGACAAAGTCACTGCTTAATGGGATTTGGTATGTGCACGAGAAAATTGCTTCCCGTTATTCGAACCTAATCCATAATCGGTTTGTTGAAAGAGACAGTAGACCGAGGTATTAATTTTAATACGTACCACTTTAAAACTCCTTTAACGAAAAACGTAAATTAAGAATCTGTTTTAAGCAGAAATGTAAATCATACTTTTAGGCCTACGCGTGTTTATATTGCGTCTTTGCAAACAATTTTTATGAAATTCCTATTCCTAATTTTTTTGAGCACAACAGACAATGGAGATTACAATTGAAAAATTCCAGGATGTATTTTAAATTCATCTTCTTATATGAATAAAAATAGGAAACGTGTTTCATAAAATCGTATAAAGATAAAGATATAAAGCATAAGCAACCCTGTTTATGCATGAAAACTTGAAGGAGATATGTCCGTGGTAAAAGAACATTTTAAGAAGATTTACGACCAAGTTAAATAAGTTTGTTGAAATACTGGCAAAATATCTTTTGAGATGTTTTAACTCCTTACGGCACCATTTATCTGTCAGAATTTCTCGTATATATATATATAACCATGGACAGACATTGCGGAAGTCTGTGGTCGTAGTTACTGATCGTAACGTGTCAGTAATGGGTCACTGTGGGGTTAGGTCGAAGATCGAGGTTAATTGAAGTGTTCGAGTATGTCACTCGAGAAACTCTCACCAGATATTGGTGGCTTACGAATGTGTCGCCGACTTCTCCACTAAAAATTCTTTTTTTTCCCTATTTGACAAGTAGAGACTACGATATATTTCTAGTATTATAACGTACTTTTATCAAAGTAAAAGGAGAGGGAGATGATATGAAATTATTAAAAAAGTTATTAAAGAAAATATAAAATTATTATTTTGTAAGAAGTTCACAAATCATAAACAAATGTTATACTACAGTGATAGACATCAAACTAAATATAATCATTTATAACAATTTGAAATAAAGCAAGGATAAAAGGAGTGAGGATAACAGACAATAAAATTTCACATTTACAATGGATTTGAAATATATTACGCGAAAAAAGCATTTGAAAAGATAAATATCGTGGAATAACTTCAAATATGTTAAAAGTATGCAAAGTATTCTGAGAAAATTTCGAAAGGTAACATAAACCTGAGTAATTTAAAGTTCAATCCTATCTTCCTAATCAGTCGAGTAAAACATATTGCAATGACTTCATAAATCTGTCACTTAAAAGTAAACTGTCGTTATATTCTTTACTTACAAAAAAAGATCTTTCAAAGTCGTAAAATAGTTTAATTTTGTAGGTAAAAAACGTACAATAACAGTAATAAGCATACAACCATAGGAATTATCTGAAGTAATACATACAATAAAAAAAGAAAATTGGTCGAACACTTCTTTTAAAATTTCGTATGGAACTAAAATTTTACGATGTTGATATCAGTCGGCAGATTACTCTATAGTTAGTGTCTAATTTGCATTTACAATTGACACGAATGATGGACAGCCTGCAGTCTCAATCTTAACACATTGATGATATTAAAACCTGAGTTCAACAGTGGAACCACGATTAATTGAAGTGTTCCAGGAATTTTTCTTTAATTTACCTTTCGTAATAGCGATGACGTGAAAAATACAACACCCATAATTACCTTTTAACTTTTAAATTTACTTTATAATTATTTTTTAAATAACAACAAAAATTCATGAATTCTTATACTTTGTAACTTGTCAGTTCTTTTAATGAATTTTATTCTTAGATTTGAATGACAATAGAAGAATCATAACAATTCGACGGTTTTTTAAAAAATTAATTGCAACAACCTATCGTCTTGAAAGAATTAAGCAAGGAAATCTATTTTATAATAATGATCGATCGATCGAAGATCCGTGGAAAAACCTGAAATAAGCAGGGGAAAGTGAAATAAAAGAAAGGAATGGGCATTAAAGGAAATAATCGTGATTACCAACGAATAAAGTAGGCGATGGTCAATAAAATATTGACTGCAGTTCGACTATCACTCTAACACCGGATGGGAAGAATAGACTGTACGAAAAGTATAGGTCGAAGGTCTCTGTCAGAGGATAGAAGTAGATAGAAAAGGGAAAGGGAAAAGTAGAAGAAAGATAGGAGAAAGAGGCAGGAGGTGGCTAGACGGAGCTCTAACAAGTGGCTGCAGCCCGTAACGATCGCCTTCTGTGTCATGCACCAGACACTCGCGTGCTTTTTCTCTAAGAGGTTTAACCAATACACACCAATTTCCCGTTTCTTTGTGACCATACGTGTGCACTAACATTAGGAAATATCACTTAATGTGACACAAAGGTCGTTCATGACCGACTGATATTTCGTTCCCTTTTGACTTGAAATAATTTTCACCGTGACACTCCCGCAAACGGCGGTTGGTTAATTGGACCGGTCGATCACTCCTATTACCTGACTATCCATAAAGCACTTTGTCACATATCAGTTTTTTTAAACACGCCATTTTTTCATTTTACTCCTAATCGTCTAAGCTCTCTATGGAAATTTTTGAAATCGAAAAATCTTTCAACGATGCTGATAGATTTTCCTAAAATTATTCAATACCTTCTTAAACAAAATTTTATAGTAATACTATATAATTAAATATATTCACGATCATCGATATTTATGAATCTACTCAATATAATCATTCAACCTTTGTGGTATAGAACTACCAAGGCAACCATTTGAAGCTGCTATAAGTAATGCAAAAAAGCTAGACCGTTGATTATTAAATTAAATGGATTTTCGATACAAAAAATTCATTCGAATCTGTTTATTTGTTCTTCTGCTTTTGACAACGATGTTTTCTTATGAACAAAGTTATTGTGGAATTCATGTTTGATTATTTCGTCTTATAAAGAGGTGAAGATTTCAGATCACAGCGATACAAGATTACCGTCAATTCAAATTCCTTTTAAAGCCACGTACCCTTTGAAATATGCTCAAAGAGGAAAACGAACTGTATTTCATTTAATTAAAGGAGCAGTAATCCTTTGATATTTGTTTTACAAAATATGATTAAATTGTAATAATATTTTTCAAACCTTTGGTTCGGCGCCTTTCTTTTAAATTAATATAAGTTCCAAATCTATTAATTACCTAACGTTATTAAAAAAATTTACCCATTTGATTAAATTTACAGTTATATTTTGATAGTGTATAAGAAAATTTAAAGAAAATTATCCAATCCGACTTGCTGCAGGGAATAGACACGATATTTATAGAGAATCAATTCCACAGCTATGAACAGAGACTATTATAAACGACTGAAAATCTTTATGACCCTTTTTCATTTCTGAAATCAGCGACAGAGGCTAAAGGCGTTTCTTTCATTAATTACGGGACTAAAGTTTGTCACGAAATGGCCTCTGTAATTAAACATATTTGGTTCTATTTTTCACTATACTACGCATTTCCTTTATCTTTTTTCTCGTTTTCTATTTTGTAAAATAGAAAATGAAAAAGGTTGTTGACGGAATATGTTTTTGTATTTGGACTGATTAGATTTGTAAATTTTTAGGTTTTATTGAAACTATAATTTAATCTAAATGTGTATTTGTCATGGTGATATAATATGGTCGGTATTTTGTGCATTAACCCGATCGAATTCATTCGATTAAAACTTTTCACAAATTCGTCCAACGTGATTTGACTTTTATAGCATGCTTTTGCATGTGTGCTTCCTAGCGTGTACCGACGGCCATGCATACAAATTATAGGGTGTATACCGCAATTACACACAACGAAAAATTCGTCATAATTTTATGAAAACTCAAAATTGACGCCACGACACGAAACACAAGTCATGTGATTTCCGATAAATGCATACACACACATACATACATAGATACATATATATATAGACTATATATATATATAGACATATATGTAGCCATGATTAGAAGAGTGAGAATAAAAAAGGTGGATAACAGAAAGAGACAGAAGAGAAAGAAGTATGTATATGTATGTAGTACCAAAATATCTGTTAGTTGGAGCGCGTGGCAGCCCGGTCGCTGGATGATAGAAAGCACATGCCCGGCGTGAGAACTGTCAAATACAGTGTTGTTTTTATTGAAAGTAAAACCATGGAGGCCTAAAAAAGGCACTTCCGTTAAGATCAAATCGATATCGCAGGAATGGTTAATGCTGCACGTTCTCTATCGTAAGTAACACTTAATCCCCCGCATACACACTCTTTGTGTATATCTATCCCGCTCTTAAGAGCAACCGGCACGCTTGTTTGTCCTTCTCTCACGTCTTACGAGTTCTACTCTTTCTCTGTCGTGTACACGGTTCTCTCACTTACCTATGAATACATGCATCGTTTGCGTTTGTACACGCTCTTACACGTGTATGATGATACACGTATACGCAGAATGACGTATAGATGAACACGCACACAAGCATGATTATTCTATAGATGATACCGAATACCGTGCAACGGTACAAAAAAACGTAACGCATCGAGGTAAGCCGGGGTAAGACCTTAACCTAGCGCGGTTAAAAGCCAGGAATGTAAGCGGCTCAAATAAAAACCAAGTGATTAGAGCAAACAAACATTCTTTTTCTCCGGTTTCCGATAAATTGTCTTACCTGCTTTACTAGTGGGTGTAGTGTCTGTTCTATGCTACGGGTCTTTATCTCTAGGGTGGCTGGGTCTACGGGGTCGGGTGTCGCCATGATTCGAACACAACTCCGAGCTCCGTAGACTCGAACCGAGCCTAGAGGGTTCGTTGCACCCCTCTTGCTTCTCGTGCGTCCACACTACCCTCTCACAACACTCGTGCGTTTCCACTTATTTCCCTAGATGCCCCTCTATTCGAATTACTAGCCAATCGTTGCGTTGCTAATCGGCGACGCCAGCGACATTCAGTTGCAACGGTGATATACCTGCAACTTCTCGTCGTGTAACTATGCAACCAAGTTTCAAGAAGCTACGGTAGCACCATCTTCCGAGTTCTAATGGAGTTACCGCATTTGGATAGTGCTCGTTTATTGCTCCTAGTTCTCCATGTTTTAATCGCTTTTAAATCGGAATTTTTCTATAAAACTGAAAGAAAGACAAAATACAGTACGCGTAGAATACAGCGAGGATGAAATTTTCGAAGCAGGATTATATCGAAAAGAAGGTATGCAATTTTGAATCTGTTAACGGCTTGCGCGCCATTAACAGAAATATGAAAATGGAGCATTGCGTTAAACGCTTCGAAATCTCTTTTTTAATATAAATTTCAAACTAATCTCATTGACAAAATACAAATTTTATTAATATATCAAAACCTTAGACTTGTACGTATGATTTACCGTCCTGTCTGTTGTTACACCTACGATCTCCCACTTCTATAGATATATTGTGTGAACTTAAGAAACGCAAAATAACACGAATGAAGCGAGAAAAGACAAGAACGAAGTAGTAGGGTAAATATCGTGTTACCCCAAGAACGACGTGGTAGGGTAAATATTGCGGTACTCCGAGAACGGAGTGGTCGGATAAATACTGTTACCCCGATACTGAAAAAGAACGTTACAAATAAGTCCAACAACAAATGGGGTGATGTACCCCGGCACAGAAAACATACATATATTGAGAAGGTTGTAATCCGAATCAGAGGTATTAATGGCTCACTTCTTGAACACGTAAGTAAGAAAAAGGGGTACGAAGTCCAACAACTTTTGAAGTGTTTGCTAGTGTTGCGTGTGAAAGATGTAGGAGTATTTTGACCGAATAGTTGATTACAAGTGATGTTCGGTGACAGTGATATCGAGGAGGAAAATTAGTGATAGGTGCGTCTAGAGCACGAGACAAGTGGATTCGTTGATTGTAATTTTCGGTAAGGAAGCGAGGGCAACGACCATCCCTACTAATTGGATGAAAAAAAACTGATAGGTAAGGATGGGTACTGGCCATCCCCTACCAAAGATCGCTCACGGGTTGAATCGGCCTTCGAGTGTTGTACATGAAAAAACCCGCTTATCCCGTGTTTTACCGTAGCGAACAATAACTCTGTGGCAGCACTCGACGACGGAACTTTCCGATGGCTTCGCGACACAAAGCGCTATACCATCAAAGCGTAAGGCCGATATGCCCAATGTACCATCGATATCCCTACGGTTCTTCCGTCGAATATTCGGAAGAATGCATACGCGGCAACGGTCGCGGGCATCTAACAAACGCGTGCGTAGTGGGGATATCAAGGGCAACGAAGGAAAAGAATCTGTTCGGCTTTGAACAAAAGATTCATTCCGTTTCGAACAGCGAAGTGCGAAGGGTCTAGCGTAACAGCGAAGCAAACACATTGAAGAAGCGTGATTGTTGATTGTTGACTGTTAATTGTTAAATAAACTTTATTGTTGAACATCGAGAGTATTTCTTGGGCACTTACATCCAACTTCAACTCAATCCCAAGGAGCGTCTCGACTTAAAGAATTGTAGAAATTAAGGATCTGGACAGTATGTTGACAAATAATCAAAAAAAGGCTAAATCTTAGGACGGTAAGAGGCTTGATCGTAGTAAGGAGGATTTTATAAATTATTAAATGATTTTATGAATAGGAAATGGTAATATATGTTTGGGTCACAGGACGTAACATATTGAAAATGTAATATTGAATATTGAAACTATCATGAAGATTTTCATAAAGTAGTTTTGACACAATTAACGCGTTATTTTATCAACAGAAAATTATCCAACTATTCTTTCTTATAGAATTAAATTCAGTAAATATTTCATAAAATAAATTTGCGACTTATATCAAAATATTAAATAATAGTTCCGAAAAACAAAACTCGAAATAAATAGAACCTATATGTTTAAATAATAAATGTAATAATAAATAGAAGTATATTTTTGCTTCTATCAGAATTTTATTTACAAGCAGTATTTTCGAAATACATACTAGTATTAGGATTTAATAAACATTTGACAATAGCGACTAATTAAAACGTATTCGGAAACGTTTAATAGGACGAGATGCTAATGAACAAGTTTATCAATAGATTATATTGGTGGTCGTATTTGAAAGTTATACGTACGCGTCTAAAACATAAATATTACGATGAGACATTGTCAGAAGTTTGTGAACATTTATTTTAAAACTATCGAACACATCTAACTCTTGTAAAGCTACACATGACTAGTTCTAAATGAACAATATTTTTGAGATGTATTTCGTTAAGCAGCAGCAGTTGATTGTATCAAACAAATCAATATCTCTTTTTTCATTTATTTGATACAAAAGATCAAATTATTGAGTCGAACGAATAATGAGAAATAAGTATTTATAAAATAACTCGATAGATGACAAACGTGTTATCATGAATTACAATAAATTAAATTCACAGAATCTGTTGTATTTTATTAATATTCTTTCGTCACAAATGAATTCTTGATACTTTAAAAAAAAAATTCAAAATTCTACGAATAACTAGTATTCACAAAATTTAACGAAACTAACTAGTTCGCATAAGTTTAAAAATTATTAGATACGGCTAATACCTACACAATTCGTTAAACGATCCGACTCACATATTTTCAGCTTCATATAGTAATAATACTGAAAAATATCGGTTGATAAAATTTACGAATCATTAATACCTTGTCTTATGTTACGTTATATTATATCGCGTTATATTAACTGTCATCTTCTTCGAGTATCTTTTGCCATTTCTGTGCTTATGTTTCCTTAGAAACATATTTTTTAGGGAATTCGTATATGCGATTGATAATTATTCTACATCGTCTAATGGTAGTCTAAGTGCCCGTAGAATATTTGAAAAAACATGTCTAAGAAAGTTTGAACATTCGGGCATCTCATTGAGGTTATTTTTTTGCGTTAACGAGCTTATTTTGATTTGGTGCGAGCGGTGCTCTTCTTTTCACGTGTTTTTCAGTGACCTTGTCCTTTGATACCGAAACTCCGTTGCAAGCTAAGCTGCTGCCCTTCCTTTTTCTTAAAGATTCCGTAGGAAGGTATTCAGCTGGTTTCAATAGCTGCCGAAAATTGTACGGTCCATTGATATCTTCTGGATCGTAATCTACCTTAAAGATTTCTTGTCGCTTCTGAACGACGACAGTCGGTTTGAGAATTTGTCTGAGATCAGCTGGGATCCCAAACGTATCCTTACCCAGATCTTTTCTCGCAGCTAATCGACCATTGATGGCGTTCTGACAATTAACCAATCGGTTGATTCCCTTTTTGCTGTCTACGTTAGGTGATCGATGTTTACTTAAGTTGTCATTTTCTTTCGTAGGCTGTATCTCCTTTACACGACCATTTATATTATTTTTAAGGCCATTGTTTAATTTTGAAGGTTTGATCAAATCATCTCCCACGACCATTTTATTTATGAACAGACCATTTTCACAACCACTAATGATATTTCGGTATCCGTTACTGCAAGGTGGGTATCCACTGACTTTGACCAAATTGTTTGCCGATGAATGTTCATTAACCGAGTTTGAATGGTTATTGATTGTGGTTTCGTGTCCGCTCGCGAGGCCGTGATAATTATTTAGAGGAACGTGCCCGTTAACAAATGCCGATCGTCCCATTGGAAAATTAGAACCTCCCTTAAACAGGTTCTGATGAGCATTTGCAGCATGATATCCATTGACGATACACTGCTGACCACTGATAGATTGTTGACGGTCATTTACACCGTTGTATCTGTCGATGTATTTGAATCGTAGGCCATTTGAATGGTTGATATTCGAAGAGTCGACTGTAGGTTGTTTACAGCGCGGATATCTTTCAGGGAACCGCAAGTCTTTGCCAGCCGCGTGATTAGTCCTTGTACTGTAAACAAAAGAATCGCTTTAAATCGAAGATCGCCTAAAATATCGATCTTTCGTTATCGATTTCAAAACTACCGATTTGTAAATGAAACTCAAAGAATGAAGATAAATAATGATCTACGGTATCGGAATATGTACTTCAGAAATAGTATAGACATCTTTTAATTCGAATGATAAAAATTTTATGGAAATGTCGGATAAAGTATTTATTTTTTAAATATTTCTTCGATCGTACATGTTTTATTTTTTTGTACAGCTTTTTACGATCTCTCTTATATTTTAATTAGAATGTATGCATCAGAAAATAAGTTTTTGTTTTTATAAATTACATAATTTAAAGTAACTAAAGTATGTTAGTCAAAAGTGTATTAAATGAAGAAAAAGATACATCATCTGTGAGGTCTGATATACTTCGAATCGCATCGAATCTGTACATATATATATATAGCAAAAAATTCGAATAACTTCGAACGTGATTCGAAGCTTAAAGCTGTTGATAATCTTGATAAGTCTGGAGTCTTAAGTCTTGAATTTTGGTATATCCTGGTCGTTTTAGCGTGTTTTAGCGTGTTTGATAGCGTGATGAGTATTCAGTATCTTACCACTTTTTGATTACTTTGGTTCAAAGTTCATTGACATAAAATATTATAAAAAATTCAGGAATATTGAGTTATCATCATTTATTTGTTACTCGTTTCTATAGTTTGTAGCTTGCGGTACATATTACGAGTGTTGATATAGAAATTTCTCAAATTTGGGAGAAAATTTATGAAAATGATAGGTTTATTGTTTATATATATATTAATTGTTTAATAACAAAATCGTATTTAAAGTTAATGTAATATTATGTAATCCACAATGTAATATACTATATATGGTATAAAGTAATAATTATATTTAAAGTTAAATAAGTTTATAATTATAAATAATAATATTTATTTAATATTAAAATTGTATTCAAAGTGGCATGTTTTAATGTTTTGTTTGCTATAGATCATAATTCCTGCCTTCGAAAAATCTCTATCGCGTGGCATTAATGTGGCAAAACAAGACAAAATTTGCTAATTAGCAAAAGCAATTTTGTCTTGTTTTGCCATATTAATGCCACGCGAAAGAAATTTTTCGAAGGCAGGAATTATGATCTATTTGGGATATTTGGATATTTTATTTTTCCAATGTTGTAATGGATCTGAGATGTAACTGTATTGGCCGTGATAATTGTAGTAGAGAGTTGCTGGCTGTAGATGTCGTTGCTGGGGTACTGCTATTATTCTTCTAATTTAGATACGTGGAAGAAAAATCGAACCACGGGAGCGCGGGATTCGAAACCCGGGTCCCGAAACGTTTGTAACCTAAGGCGCAAACTACTGCGCTGCCGTTACCCGTTAATAGTTAGTGTCGAGTGACGGTATTTGTCATCGAGTGCCGCCACAGATCTGAATATCTATTAACACAACTTTCCGTTATAGAATCTTCACTAATCAAATTTTATCATATTACTTCGTTGTCACAAGACGTTCATAGTGATGTATTATTAAGATGTAGGTGGAATATTATTAAGGATTATCAGTGTTTATCTCAAACGAGGTACTTTCAATATCAGCTACATCTGAAATCTGATCTATGACTAATGTCTTTGCTCCATCCACCCCTCCCCTCCCAGTCTACCCTCTCCCATCCCTTCCCAAATAGGCTAACGAACTGTCCTGTTTTTGCGACCAGGCTTTCAGGACATAAATTAAAATATCGCACATAAGCACAGCGCAACAGCGGTTTAAATTTAAGTTACAATAATAATCTTAAAAAAAAAAAAGAAAAAAAATGTAATAATGCATGGCTATGTCGTACCGTCGCGTATCGGTACTTTTGCCTGAAACATCCTACAACCAGAATTCAGCGTTTATTCTGGAAAAAAATCATGTAAAAAAAATATGTAAAAAACCTGGAAATAATAAACAAAGATTAAAAAAAAAATATATGTCTTTGCTCCTTCAGCAGTTTCACTAAACATAAATTCCTCTTGAGATATTTGTTGTTTTAATTTTATGACTGAAAGATTCTAACCATTCAATTTAAGACAAGTGTGTAATTGCTTCATGGCTATAATAACTTTAGAAATCGAGATATCGGATCCAGTATTGAATTCTATGATGAAAGAAAGAAATGGTTGTAACATAAGCAAAGTTTTAGCTAATGTATTTCGCTCATTTCTAGTTAGTAAATCGAAGGAAATGGGGGAAAGAAGATAGTGTTGATGTCATTGCTTGTATTTATTATAATAATCCATTAAATATTTCGTATCTTAAATTCCAACGTGTCTCGATTTTTAAAATTAATTTATATTTTGGTATGTTCGATAAATTTTGCATTTGGAATACTTGTCTTTTGCTAAGCAACTAGATTTAAGAGAAGGTTGTATTTTTGATGGATAGTTATTAAATTGGGAATGGATCGGAATTACTTTTTTTACAACTAAATAAAGTATATGCAGAATATGAAACGGTAAATATACAAGTAAAACTGAAACTTTCCGATTTCGATGATTTTTTAATATGTAATGGGAGCGTGATTCTGAACAATTTTTTCCTATACGTATGATCGGCAGTCTCGCTTAGTTCCCAAGATATTCGCAAAAATCTGTCGATACCACTACAGTGAATTCTGTTTGTGGTTGTGCGCCTGCAGTAGCGTACGCGTCAGTGTTGGTTGCCGCTTATCTTCTATTTATAAATGAGAGTCGGACGAGTTTGAAGACCCCGTGATAACTATATATGCGAGGTTGCAAGAATTGTCTCTTGTAACTTAGAACTCAATTAAAAGTGAATATCAATGTATTGGGTTTGGGTTAGACTTTTCAATTTAGTCGCTGCGAGGCAACGCCGAATTGAAAAGTCTAATTCAAACACGATACATTGATTGTATTCACTTTTAATCGAGCTAAATTATAACAGATGCTTCTTGTGTAATTGTGTACGAGATGTAATTGTGTACGAGACCTTTAAGCTCGGCCGATCTTCGTTTATAAACAGAAGATAAGCGGTCAGCGGTCGGCAACCAAACTGACACATACACTGTCACAGTGACGCGCAACTAGAAGCAGAATTCAATGTCTATTACCGGCAATAAGCTTACAATATATTTCAAAATTATCGAAATCGGAGATGAGTTAACTTTACTGAAGTTTTATCTTAGTTGTAGTTTTCGATATATTCATATAATATTCTTGCTGAACTTTTTACTTAAATATGACCTCACGTTTCTCTTTCTAAATACAAGTAAATAAGAATCTCAGCATAGCTACTAGAGAGCATTATTTTAGTAAATGACAAACTTTCTTTCTTTGATACTTTGATTTTAGATTTGGATGAAAAAATCCATAAAAAACATTCCAAACAAACAACATCCAAACAAACATAAACAACGGTATGTAACCGTTACATACATTTTTATGGTAAACTATTCTTTATACTAATTAGAAATATTTCGAGCTATATTATTTTATCCTGAATCACTTTTTGATCAATTAGAAAGTCTATTAGTTCCATTAATATTAGTGAACATAAGGAAAGTCTGTCATTTACCGAAGCACATGCTTTCAAATAGATAAGCTAAGTTTCTCTTTTATTTCCATGTGTTTAAAAATTGAAGTCCGAGGGGTAGTATAAACCCATCGCAGCACGAACGTATAATATAAATATAATCATATCCGTACATAAACTTACATTAAACTAAAAGTTTTAAGAATATTTATTTATATAAATATCTCGAAAACTAAAGCCGAGCGGCAGTTATATGAATAAACAACGAATAAGTCGCTACATATGAATAAGTGAAACTGATCATAACATGTGCCTAATGACATATTTGGAGTTCATTGAAATCGGCGAGGCGTGTTCCGTTCGATATACGTAATTACGAAGCATTATTATTATTATTTATAATTATTAACTTATTCACCTTAAAATATAATTGCTACTTTATACCATATATTATATTATATTATCTTTTGTATTATATACGATACTATATCAATTTCATCAATACGATTTTTTTATCTAATAGCTAATAACTAATGTATATGCAATAAACTTATTTCTGTCATAATTTTTGTTCTAAATTTGAAAAACTTTTCCTAGTTCGTTATATGTTTTTCCTCGCATTCGCCAGGTTTGTATCAGTATTCGTAATCTGTATTGCAAGCTATAGAAACGAGTAACATAAATAAATGTATTTATGATAACTCACATTTTCTGGAATTTCTTTAATATTTTATGTCAATGATACTATTTGAATCAAAATAATAAAAAAGCAGTAAGACATGAATACTCATCACTGCAGTCTCATGTAACACGTTGGTCGATCATGCACGTTTGTTATCCGCGTCTACATTACTATTATACATAACTGCAATATACAGTGGGTGGGTTCAATATATGTTGTTGAAATTTTCATTACTGTTTTCTACGTAATTTCGACCAATTGCAACTTTTTTACAATTTTTTGCGCGTCATTTAGTAAACTAATCCTTCTAACTCCTCAAAAGAGATCAAGTCGTCTGGCCCAATTTTCAAACAGTTATTCCGTTTTAAAGTGTGTAGAATACTTTCTACGTTCAGTATACGTTGAGTCACATCACGTTATCAAACCCTATCGCGGGCCCTAAGACTTTCAAGACATCGAAAACGATCAAGACTTTCAAGATTTCCAAGACGATCAATTATTTATCAAGGATTTCAAGACTTTTAAGCTTCGTATCCTGTTCGAACTGATTCAAAGTGTCTCAGATCCCATCACTAGATACGTGTGTAAGATAAGTTGGTTTTCTCTGATATTTACATAAAATCTACCCTAAAACGATTTCTAAATGAAATTAAATCTCTGAGACAGGTATGATACATACTACGGATGGCATAAGTTTATAGTTTTACCTGGAAGTTTGCCATGATACCTCTGGCAAGGTACAGAAACACAACGAAAGATTAGTAAAACTCGATTGCTATCGTACAATGATTAATTCAACGATACTGCCTATTTACAAGAACAATGTATTGTGAGTTTGACAAGTAAAGAAACGAACGTAATGATAACTGTCTGTTTGAGGGGGAGTGTTTCCATTTTAGATGGAAAACTTAAGCTTAGACAAGAAGACAATAAACGTCTAATTGAGAAAGTTTGACTTTACCCCACTCTGCCCGAGTTCTCTTGTTGCTGATCCTCGCTCGGATTTCTCAAAGCTTTGTGCCATATATCCGAAAGTTGTTGTTCCGAAGCTATCGCAAAGTCTCCCTGAGCTTCCAAACGTTCTCTCCTCTCGGTATTCACTTCCAGAATCTGCCCAATTCGACTCCTGAGATTAGAAATAAAGCAATAATTTTCATGCGCAACATGCGTTCCTGCTTTCTACGTCACTGTTTTACATAGGTATAGTACACAGTTCTTTGATAGTAGGATACGCTAAAACCTTGCTAAAGTTCGAAACTGTTTGTTCGCTTTGTAGATGTGTTGGCAAGGGACACATTTTCAGTGTAACTAACAATAAGATTCATGGTATAAGGATAATACAAATAGCCCGTTTATTTTGAATATTTTAGTGAATTTATGGCCCAAGTGCTTTAAGAGGATATTCTGTATTCTAGGATAGAATAGGATTTTCGATAAAAGATTATGGGATCTTCAGTGACGATGTTAATGTAGATCTCTACTGCCTAGTACTATGATATTCGAAAAAAGGTCGAAGAAGATTTTACAAATATCTACAGGTGTAGTGCGAGGTAGATAATAATTTGATAAAATCTTCCTGGTATCTACGAATGTACCTCGTCAATGGGTGAAGGTCATTTTCTAGCTGTATCAACGGTAAGTCCCAGCCAACTTCTTCTTCTTCGAAGTCCGAACCACTTCCGATGCGAGTGCCAAAAGCATTGGAAAATTGAGCATTCGAATTTCTCATTCGCTCGAAGAAAATGAGAATGAATAATCGATCGCGTCAGTGCATTATGTCTATTTACCTGCTCATCTCATCCTTCAAGTCACGGTAGTATTTGATCGTTTCTTCTCCATCCACTTGATTGCCACTTCGATATTGCATGATCGGCTGCACCATGTTGAATCCTTCGGGTCGAACATAATCCGGTGGCGGTTCTTCTATCTCGTTTAATCGGACTCCTGGCTTATTGTGACGTAGATTCTTGTGCACTTCTTGATTTTTCATATGAACCTTCGACACCGTTGGAATAAATGAAACATTATGCGTAAGTGGAATCAAAGTTTTTATCTAAAATTTCGTTTACTCACGTTTTGAGAAAATTGTATAAGATCAGCTTGCCTTAATTTATGATGTACCAGATCTTTTGTCGGAGGTTTCCTTTTTTTCACTTTTTCCTTTTTATACCACCGTTGGACTATAAACGCTGCTTCTTCGTTCTTTAAACCTTCGCGCAGTAACGCTTTATGTGCCTCAAATTTATCATCGTAGTTGTTCAAGATCTTCTTGAAACGTTCTTCCAGTTCAGGTCCAAAGCGTTTGCGAATTGTGTATCCTCTGAAATCTAACGACAAAAAGAATTTGTTACATTAATTTCTATGAAATTCAACGTAAATTTATGCTTTTATCAGGATTAATCTTACGACTTTGTATGATAGCTGCAGCATCATCTTCCTTCAACTCTTCTTTCGTAGTTTCATCCTCCTCGTCTTCTTCTGTCTGCTTCTCAATCTCCACCTTCTCTTTCTGTTCCTCTGTGAAACATATTAAATCGATTCGTTTTATATTCTTTTCAATGTATAATGTATGTTGTGAATTTTATTCCCCGAGAGAAATCTCAAAAAAACAAAAAAACAAAACAAAAAAAAGCAAAGAAGGAAACTCATATACCATGCATTTTTTGTAGAACAGTTGCTTCTTCCTCTTCTTGTTTCTTCCTCATTTCCTCTAAGAAGTGCTTCCGCGATAACCAGCCACGAATATGACGTTGTAGTGTCACAACAGACACGGCGAATTGCCATTTCTGCTTTTTAAATCTGATTCTAGCGAGCCATCGACGAACACACGATTGAACCATAATGATTTTCTTCAGCTGTTCCTCGTACATCTTCGAAAGGAACTCGACATGATAGTATTTCAAAAAAACTTTTGTTCTGCCCAATGCCCATCCGTCCATTTTCAAACGGATCAGAAAGAGACGGCAATTGTCACGATTCGCTACCACACGTTCGTCGTATCCAAATGCTAAGAAACAATATCTGAAACATACATAATTTTTAAATCAAAAATATTTAAAACAGCCCGTTTAATTTTTAATATTTAATAAAGACTGATCTATGAACTTTGATTGGATTAATATTTCGAAATTGATAGGAGTACCTTTTTAGAAATTCGTTGAACGATATTCTATGCGAAAATCCATTTTGTCTGATTCTTATTGTCTCCAAGACCCCGGTATATCTCAATTGTTTCACGACTTTCTCTTTATCGAAGAATCGTGGGCTCTTAGAGTCGTTCGGTTTTATGCATCGTACGAACTGTGGCGACCCAGATACCATCTTTTGGAGTAAATCCATAAGGGAGTAACGGAAGTAAGTTGCTACGGTTTGTTGAGCTCTGGATTGTGACGCCAATCCCCGACTGGAGTACCGTTCCTAATGCAATTTACAAACAAATTTTCATTTAAACGAAATTTCCAGCAATTTTCAATCTGTAAGATCATCGCTGCGACGGCGTTGTTTTCGAGTTGTCAGCGTTGTCAAGCCTGTATAGTTTAATCGAGTAGCTAAACCTAAATACCTTTGTATTCTGATTCGACTGTGACAATTTTTTTGAATCAGTCTCGTGAACAGCCGAATACAAGTTGCCAGTTTTCGTGATCGGACATTGGAACAAGAAACGGACCATATCGTACTGAGATTGCCTGATCAGCTGGATTACTTCAGGAGGTAGGAAATTCCTGTTCTTTTCTAGGAAACCTTCTGCTTGGTAAACTACGCGACCCGCAAAATGATGGACTGCAAAACAAACTGCGTCCGATTTTGGCCTTACGTAGAACTTAGACTTGATATTGTTGTGAAATTTCTCTGTAATATATGTACAATAATTATGGAATGCATTACTTTTATCGAAAAACAAAAAATTGGAGATTCGTACCGATTAGGGATTTATTGGTGGCTCTGGGAAATCGACTTTCTTCGTCTAATAAAGCCAAAAGTCCCATAGGTTTGCTGAGTAACATATCTAAAACGGGTCTGTTGTCAGAGAACTCGACCAAATCTACCGGTATTCCTTCCGCCATATATTCTTGTTGTTCCCAGGTGAAAATATGCTGATTGAAGTAATATTGTATCTGTTCGTTGGCGATGTTGATGCAGAGTTGCTCGAAGGAGTTCCTCGGGAAATTTTCGAAACCAAATATATCCAGCAGACCGATCGCCAGCGGTTCGTAGTTCGGTGAACGATTGAAACATAGTAAACAGTTGATTTGATTGACCATCCAGTCAAACAATCGACCATACAATCCTTTCGCCATCGCGTCTCTAGCCGCACACGCTTCGGCTACCGTATTGTTACGCGTAATTGTTTCTCCCCTGGTCATAACGGAATTTGATGTCAATGCTTCCAAAAGATCATTTTCTTCCACACCGAGTAATTGCGAAACTGAAATGTGTTTCGAAGTTTATAAATTTCATAAATTCTTCTTCGAAAGAGTACTTCTTCGCGAGAGAAAAAAGTAAGAAGAAAAGGAACGAAAACGAAAGAAACGATAATTTAGAAGAGATAAATTTATTGGTAATATTACCTCTGTGTAAAGGTGTTGTATCAATCACGCGGCTTTTGTTATCGGTATTATCCTCGCTGGCTACTTCACCAAACTCGATATCACCGAGATGAAGTATCGCAGCCAGAATACGATATACTATGTCCACTTCGCTATCTTGAAATCCCAGTAATTTAAAACCGACTTTTAGTTGTTGAAATTTATCGATATGCGTTTGAGATGTTTGACTTTGATCTGTCAAATATCGATGATGCTTCCGAAGGTTCGAATCCAGATAGAATTCTGAAAGACGATTGTCTGCCTCCAGACCATCGTACATGTAGTAAAATATATGGAAATTGCGTTCACCTCTGTGTGAATCAACGAGATCAGAATGTTCAAATTATTACATAGCTTCAACGTACAATGTACATATCGATAAATACATGATATACAGAAACTTACTCAGCTTGAGCTACAACGCGAGATTGCTCTAACAAATATACGTATATTCTGGCACCAGTGACTTTACCACCTTTAGTCATGGTTAAGTCAAGATATTTGCCAAATCTCGATGAATTTGCGTTAATCCCAGTAGTCGCATTACCGAAAGCTTCCATTATCGGATTTATCTGAAGAATTCTTTCTTCCAAATTACGATTAGGAGCTTTGCTGAGGTAAACCAATTGTTTCAGCAGCAAATTCGCACTTTCCGTTTTTCCTGCTCCTGACTCCCCGCTAATTACAATTGCTTGATTTTGTCGTTGATGTAGCAATGCTTGATACGCAGCATCAGCGACGGCGAAAATGTGAGGTGGATTGTCCGATCTTGCCTGGCCTTTGTATCTTTTTTGTTCCTGCATAAATAACTTGAAACTTAAGAAATTTCGATAAATAGAGTTTGATGATACTTACGATGCCTGTATACAGTCCCAAATTTGTGAAAGGGTTAACAGCTACAAGTATATCTCCGATATAAGTATATATCTGAGTTTGTTCATATCTGTGTTGTAACTGATCGACGATTGCATCCTCCGATAACATGTCCAAAGCAGCCAGGTCGTCCATGTACATTTTTTCTGGCCTAGCTTTCCGATCGGTCTTCAATTTGCCGTGTTTGGTCGTTACTTCGGGCTGTCTATGAACTTTTCCATCAGCTCTTTGACGTCGGATCTCCTCTTGCAGTTCGTTTCTAATCTTTTCTGCGTTCGACTCGATATTCATCAATAAAGGATGCTCTTTTAGTTCGCTGGCAAAGGGCCTGTGCTCGAGATCTTTCACCAAACATTCCGTGATGAAGTCGACCAACTCTGGAGAATGGATATCTGGATTCTTGAGGGACGGTGGTGGATTTCTGGGGATTTGAAAGAGTGCCCTCATAGGGTGCAGTTCAGATAGGGGTGGATCGCCCTCTGCTAGTTCGATTGCCGTGATTCCAACTGACCAAACGTCGCATCGAGAATCGTAAGAAGAATCAAGTTGTTGTTCGCAAGCTATCACCTATTCGTAATTTGTAAGATTTCACATTGATTAATGTCGTATTTTGATAAGACGATTGAAATTTTTGATAATCGAAAGATGACTTAACGTTGAAGAAAGAATTTTGGAATTTACCTCAGGTGCCATCCAGTACGGTGTGCCAACCGAGGTATTTTTTCTGGCGAGGGTAGCAACGAGATGCGAAGACACGCCAAAATCAACCAGTTTAACGTGTGCATCTTCGGTAAGCAAAATATTATGTCCCTTAACGTCACGGTGCATGCAATGATTGCTATGTAAATAAATTAGTGCCTCCACCGTCTCTGCGAGGATGTAACCTATTTGGTCGTCCGTTAGGCGCCTTCCTTTTTTTTTCAGGCCTTGAACGAGATCGGTCACCGACCCTCCGGTGCATAACTACAATCGGAACGTTTTATAATAACTCATGTGAATTTTTTTTTTTGGAAATTTCAAAGCGGTATCAAACAACGTTTAATTAGGTAACGATATTGATGTATTCGACTGTATATTCGTTACGCTTTCCTGTTTACATTATAAGACGAAAATTAGTGCAACGATACCTCCATGACGAACCATAATTGATCCTCTTCTTGAGCAGGTTTAGCTCTTTTTAAGAACAAGCCATGAAAGAGAGGAATATTAGGATGGTGGCTTAAGTCTCTCAGCACCAGATACTCTTCTTCGATTTCCTCGATATTGTCGGCGACGTTCTCCAAAATTTTAATTGCAACTTTATTGCCAGATTCGTTGCAATACGCGCTGTAAACTTCTCCATAGGTTCCTTCTCCGATTAATTCTTCCAAGACGAAGCGATCTCTAGGATCTGGTATCACGTCAAAATTTACGTGCTGACTCAGACCGTGGTACGCCATATTGGTCCCTCCACCGGTCATTTCTGAAACAGGGAATTATATTTCTACATTTTATTTGTACAAGTAAAATTAGTTAATTTGTAAATTAAATTACATTAATTAGTAATATTAAGTTAGTTAATAAATTAAATTAAAAAATTAGTTAATTTTACCATCTTATTATTAATAATACACATTGATAATAATGCATAAAAATTATATTAATATCTTTATTACGTTAATGCCTTCAATTATTATTACGAATATAAATTTCAATTCTATCGGGATGTAATGAGTATGGTACACTCAAATCGTGTATGAATATATGAATGATAAATCGTGAATGAAGTTAATAACATAACGTGCTGCATTTATCGGTAGTTTTATACGAGATGATTCCTTGTTCGAGTCTTAGAAAGTTGCGGTGAACCACGAAGAGAAATGTTGTCACTGCTATACCGTGTAAGTATAGGGCAATAAAAACATTTCTTGGAACTAAATCTTTCCATAGAAGAGATAGATAAAATGTTATTGAAAATAAGTCACATTTTATCTTGTAATACTACAAAAGAGCAAATAGATGAAACAAGATAAAGTGTGATCATCGAAGAAGTAAATTTATTTAGTATTAATAATATTGAAAGATTGATTTTTACCGAAGCTTTAGAAATCAAATGAATATGTAGTCTTGTCAAAATAGATATATTACAATGAAGATTTATATATATCAGCGTAGTTAATTATATAACATATTCTCTTATGGTAATCGAATTTACGCATTGCCAACTAGTTACATGAATGAAACAGATAGAAAAATTTCAGTTGTTTCGAAACATACGCGAGTTTGAATTCACAATTAAATTAATATAAATTTCTTTGGTTAAGGCACCTATAACAATAGATAATAATCGACGATTATGCAGCTCTATTGTTTTATAGACTAATAAAATTTCACTGAGTTCAAAGTATAGAACACTTTCTCTCCCTTATCGAATTTACCAACAATTGTTCCACTGCACTTTCTATATTGTTCGCCAAAATTTTTCCTTGACGTGAATTCTTACTGACCAATTATATCACCCATTTTGGTAATCGTTGTTTACGCTGGATATTTTAAAATTCTGAATGCCTTATTTAAGGCCCTAAATAATTAAATGATGCGCCAGTGATTATCAATAGACACTGTTAACTTGACCAGGTGTGAAATACGACTGGGTTGTTCGTCTTCTAACCAGATACCTGTTAACTCCTTAATAGGATCAGGCTCGGTAGGACCGGCGCACTTGTGCTCACTCTCAGAAATAGGTCTCGTAAGAAGACCACGCCACGTGCTCCTCTGTCATTTTGATTTCTGATATTAATTCCATAATAGTTTGAACATGCTTACGTATATGCATTATGAATCTGATATGCACCGTGCATGGTTTTTATATAAGTAGATAAATAGATATTTTAGTCTTGTTTCACGTAACCACCAATACGTAATAAAAAAGGTACTAATAGGAAAACTGTTATTTTTTCACCGATATCATTTGTTTCGATCAGAATAAATTCATATACCTGATTGTCGGATTTCGTCTATTTTCATTTTCGAAATTATGTTAAACAACATCGTTACGTAATTTTATTGTTTTTGTATCGCTTATTGCAAGGACATGCGTAAAACGAGATTGAGTCTAATTAATTGATAATGAAAAGCTGTTTCCTGCTTCTGCATATATAAATCCAAGATATGATAATAAGTAACTTATGCCATTGGATGAAGCCATCTAAGGATCAAAGCCACTCACTCGTGGTTTCGAATGACATTTTATGACACTAAATTAAACAGGACATTTATAGATCACGGGTGTCAAGTGTGTAGTCAATGATACAATGATAGATTAAGAGATTATCATATATAGATTAAGAAATAGATTAATCAGTTTAATAATCCAGTTGGAAAAATTCGATGAATTCTATGGAAAAATTATGGCAAAATTATACACAAGAGAAATGCAATATTTCGTGTTCTCGAATATGTACATGCCGAACGAACATTGCGAACAAACTAAATGGAGTAATTATAAAGATTTGTAAAATATAATTCTTTCCAAAAAGGAAAGCTAACGTACAATTAGAATGTCTATATTGATTTGAGATGTAAATGTAAGAGCAGGTCAAAGTATACAAATAATTTCGTAATATTTTAAACGAGCATGCAGGTTTTAGTAACTGCATATGTAAGCATATGCCTGATCAGGTGCTAATTATCGTGCATCGCCATTGGCCATCTACAGTCACGTTCAAAGTGACGTTCAAGACACGTGAAGTGTGTCAAACGCATCCGATCTCTGTTTGCGTTTGGCATTTACGGAATAATTTGTTCGTGAAATTACGTTATGCATTTTAAACACCGAATTGCCCAATTAAATGTAAATCCGTGCTAAGTTGTAAGAACCATTCTTTTAACTATATGTATATATTACCTATATGTATATCGTAAAATTTGATAATTTATAATTTTACATAATCCCTTTACATTTACA
Organism: Bombus affinis; assembly: GCF_024516045.1. Lineage (NCBI taxonomy): Eukaryota > Metazoa > Arthropoda > Insecta > Hymenoptera > Apidae > Bombus > Bombus affinis. Next base: position 3,269,684 of record NC_066356.1, on the reverse strand, counting down.
CCTACATATAATCTATTCTCATAATTCTTGAATTCCTTTAAAAATATGTAGTCTTTTGCAACTTTATCGGTTGCTTCTGTTTAAAGAATACACTTTGTTGCACTCTTCCTTTCTCTCTTTGCCTCTCCTTTATTTAAAATTTAATAAAATTCTACTGAAATTTCAAAATTTTTCAAACTTCTTTACATTTTACATGACAAGTCATGTCGGTTTTTTAAAGGAAAGAAATACGTTAAAAGGCGTTTATATCTTCTATAAACGAAGCAAATGTACCGCCGTTCCATAAAAGCTTTGTTTAACGATCGCATACAACCAAATTCAACTTCATTCTTCCTGAAGGTATAGATACTACTTACGTACATTGTTCGAAATTTCTTTTGTTCAAATATCGGATCCAATTTTGAACATTTATCCGAAAGAACAGCAGTTGCTAAAAAAAGTTGGCGATCAGTGTCTTCGACCTAGAATATGAGAATCCTGTCAATTTCACAGATCGATGATTTCTCTTCTGCGAACATCTCTTTCCTATCCATTTCGAAAGTAGTGCCAATTTCGTACCATCGATCATACTTATTGTTCTCGATTATGATCTCGTTTCTTTGACAAGACAAACGATTTGCCATCGCATTTTACGATGATGGTATTGTTGGTATCGATACCTTCGAGCATGGTATCACTGCTAAACAATGGTCATTTGCCATGAGGGAAGTCACGTGGTACGATAGGGGTATTAGAGCGAAGAAACCCGACGTGAAATTGGCTTAGAGTCACCCCAACTGTAAAGTAATGTCTCTTCGAGCTACATCATGATATTCAACTATACTTGACAATACCAACTATACTTGGACAATACTTGACTACGCCTAATGTGGTGTATAAGCCGGTCAAATCACGAACATCGTGGCTTCTCAGTTACAACCATGTTATTGGCTACGAAAACTTCATTATTAACGACTATCAATTTCAATTATGTTGCATTTTCGTCAGGGTTACTTCGTTGCAATTTACGTGGTTTCCTATGATGAAACGTTCTATTGGTATTTGGTAATTATAGACGCTATATGGGATACAGTGACATTTATAATGAAATAAATTGAATAAAACATAAAACGGAGTGACGAAAGTTAACTGTAATTGTACGTAAATCTGTACAAGATAGGAAGTACTTAAAAATCCTTGTAAATCATTCGTGTTTTATGTCAATTGCGAAACCTGTTAACATTTTTGTTACTAGTTTATAGGAGCAATTTATATAGAACATGAATTTCAATTTTGAATACTTTCAACACATTGTCTGGACAGCACAGAAATTCTCTAATTCTTTGAATATATAAACCAATGTCGTGTGTTGTAGGAGTAATATATTAGATAATTAATTAGAACAAAAATTATTGGACAGAGGAACTTGTTATTTTTACACCATTCAGTAATATTAGACTTAAACATCTTTCGAATGACAAACTAGATGAAGTGAAAGGTCAGAGGTCGTGTGTTGTAGGGGTAATATATTAGATAATTAATTAGAACAAAAATTATTGGACAGAGGAACTTGTTATTTTTACACTATTCAGTAATATTAGACTTAAACATCTTTCGAATGACAAACTAGATGAAGTGAAAGGTCAGAGGCTTTTCCAATCATATACACAGTTCCGCTGTCTTAATCCTTTCAGCGTGACGGTGTAACGGTACAGTGCATGCTATCAATGGTTATACTGCTGCTGCGTAATGTTTAAACCACGTACCACTCTAAACAATACCACTGTGAACTAGATATCTGCGTTAATTGTTTCAAATGTGATCTCTTTTTCAAAGGAGTTACAGATCCCACGATCTCGTATAGACATATACATAATTGTACATTGTTTAAGAAAACTTGCGTTCTAGTTTGCACAATAAGCCAGGAATATTCTATGATATTTATTATAATAGCTTATTATCGTAGTTCGTAAAATTCAGCTATTTACCGTACCGTACAATAATTTGACGGGAAGCTAGCTGGTTGCTGCAATTACGTAAAGAGCTGCAGATTATCGATTCTCTTTTACTTTTTATCACGAAAGCACCCTATCTTGTTGTTTATCTAGGTATTCTCTTTTAATAATTTATTTATTTTCTCAATGGAATATGTGTTTGGAGTATATTTGTCCCATTTTGTGTTATAGGATGATTTGCTGCACACTATGACGGGGAACAGTATATAATGCATGTCATTGATGGATCGATGATGTCTATCGTCACATGGATACACGTTTTAAGAAGAAATTAGTAAAAAATCAAATAAAATAAAATTACCTATCGATTATATTATAATTGAACGAATGATTCATCGACTACTCTCGTATGCTTTTGATAGGCGAAATAGAAACTCGTACTTGCGGCGTAACAATTTGTATTTAAATACCTCGGATGAAAATATACATATTTGTAAGAGAAACGGCACGTTAAACGCGCTAGAGAACCCTATGTAAATAAATTATAAACTTTAAAGGATCGACGCGAATTCGTATGACAAGTTAGCCTGTCTTTAACCATTGACAGGTTAGAATAACGATATACGACAAGCTACGATCGTGGTCGGTATCATTTATTATCCAGCTAAGCGGCGCGACAGTGTAAATCAACTGCAAAATTTCTCTGCGGCAACGGTCTAACACCCGACGATTCCGCAAACTAATCCGTGACCGACTTCGCTTTCCGCATAAAGCCCTTTTTATGTGGTTTGATATTTTTTTATCGTTCATCGCGACATAAAATTGGATCGTGCTTCCTCGATATCGATACTGCGTTGTTTGTCGGTGTAGAATGGAACTGCGATATTAATTCCGGTAACCGCGAAATATTCGTTTCGACGGAGCGTGTACTGGTGAACATTGAAATTATCGGTCTGCCTCGCGATCATTTCACCATGACAATCGTCATCGAACAACGAACGACACATTTTTACCATCATCTTTTTTCTCTTTCCTCCGTTTTGTTTCTTCTTCGAGGACTACATTTCTAGGGAATCATATTCTCGCGAAGAATTACGTCGACTATACCTCGATAAGAACGTGAATGGTTAAAAATCGCGGTCAGCATGAATCGGCCAAACATGCTGCGATTTTTTTTCGTATTTTGCTTTTCACATTTCCGCAATCCATCTCACGAATCGTACGTGTCACGTTACTAAGGATCGCAATTGAATTTACGATATTTTAAACCATGTATGAATGGAAGTTTGTGGCCAGTCGAAACCGTTGTTGTTCTTATTACAGATTCTTGTGAGAAACATTCCCTCAACGATGGTGTCCATTTCTCTATTATTCGTATGATTTCAAGTTAGCAGAGATTTTATAGTAATAAATTCCGAGTACCCGAACAAACAACTGTGAAGATGAGCTATTTTTTCACAAATTACACCGTATGTGCTTATTATCTGATAAAGAGTACATATTTTGCTTGCAATAATTCGTTTTAATTTCTGTAAAGTTGTTTTGAAATTGGCGATTCATCGGTGAATTCAGTATGTTACGCATAAAAAGTAATAGATTACTTCATCTAAATCATCATTACGTGACTGTTGAAAAAACATACGTGCACAGCGTTTTAAAAGATGCATTGAATTTGCGTCGTGTCGGTGCCATCGGTGACTCCGTAAAAGTGTGCTAATTCCACAATAATGCGAAGCCCTACTTTCCAACCTTTGACCACTATTTGCTTCCATACTCGCTACGCTCGAACACGACCATTATAGTTTTCTTATTAATCAGCCGTAGGAGGAATGTGAATTATTGAACAAATACCACTTAATACTATTTCCATCCGCTACATATGAAGAAACGAAATAAAAAGTAATATAGTTGGTTATTTCTTCCGCTTGGTAGGTTAAATCTCCGTTACTCTTATTTTACGTCAAATGTTACACTTTTAATATAAGTTGTGCCTGAGAAAGAAACTCGCTTTAATAAAAAGTCTAATTCGGCGCAATTAACATCGTTGAAAGCGAGAAAATTTGCAAGTATTACGATTAATTATTAGCATTATTTATCCAGGAAGTTTGATATTTAGTTTCTCGCGGTAATTTTCCGGTCGGAAATCTCGTGCTTGACGAATTCACATAACGTACTTCCTATTGTATTCGTCGCGTCGGTTAGCTGCCCGTGATGTAAAATGCAAGAATTCTCATGAAGTCAGAATATTTACAAGATTGTTGAAAAATATTCCGATTTTAAATTTCATCGTATTGCATCTCTACTTTCGAATGAACATTCGAAATTATATTAATTAACAATATAAATACAAATTCCTTATTTAGCAGCTCCTATAAAATTCAAGTGATACTTGTAGCAAATCTCGATCTTTAAAAATCGGTAAGGATACTACACATACATACAATCTAGTCACGATACTGATTCCTAGACGTGTTATCAGATCCTCGATTCACGGTTTACCGGTTTTCAAATGTTATTGGAGGAGAAACACGACATCGATACACGATACACTTCATTGAATTACCTTACTGAAATTGCATGTTCTAATTTCGGACGACAGCGACTCTACATATATAGTAAAATTTAAGCTTGCGTTTCTTAGAAAGTATACGAGTCTTCGCAGTTAGAATTTACAATTTTATAAGTATCTTAATAAACCGAATAGTTAGTTCAAATTTTGATATTACTTACCAACCAGGTAGGCACGTAAAGACATGGAGAGTCTCTGAATAAAGAATCCGAACGACGAATTAATTCGTCTTTCTCGGTTAATAGATTCAAATCAGTATGCAACTAGCGCAAATATCGTACGAAACTGTTTTGAATATTTCAGTAAAATTTATAACTTCTTTTCCTTAATCGTTCCATATGTTTTAAACAACACTTTCACCCATTCTACTTATCTAGAAAAAACATTCTGCGTGGAAGAAAGATTCATAAAAACGACGTGGCACGGCGCGGCGTTATGAAATTATTGGTAGGTAGCTTTTAACAGCGCTTTGCCATAGTGATAATCAGACCGCCTAGAAAACCTGGCAATAGCGATTCAACGAGCCATTGCTCGGTTGAAAAAAGACTCCTTTAAGACGGTGAACGGAAGGCAGACGAGTAACAATTTCTTTTAACGATCGAAATTTCCAAACGAACCACGAAGTACCGCTCTATTACGCGCGTCCAGCGTGCCGGGAAAATTCAATTGCAACGTTGGCGGACTGATGGGACAGACATAGTTCTGACTGGATAGTTGAATGGATCAGACTCATCGCAAAGTGTAAATTGTGCAATACACTTCCTACGGAACGAGTCGCGTCGATAATTACACTGGTCTTCTAATGACTGAAAATCTTCGATGAATGCAATCGCGATTCCTTTCTATGGAAATGAAACACCCACGATCATTTGGATGTGTAGGCCGAACAACGTCAGGGAATGTATTCATGGATAGACTCATGATGAATAGATCTCAGGAAACTCTCGTTATGCTTCCTTATCCGATTTATTTTTATAATTCAGTTCCTTTTTGTAGTGAATGTAATCCATTATCGTCTACGTATTTATAAACTTCAGAATCTAATTAACTTGAATCCGTTGCTAGTTTATATCTCGGTTGCTTTTTCCTCCATGTAGGATGTAGAAGAGTGGTACAGAAGTATGTGGTGTCACGTTACGGTAGCTAGGATGAAAAGAATAGTGACAACCGGAAAGGAAAAATATGAAAGATGTTCTAAGTATTAAGATAATCTACCTGTGTGTATCGTATGTTGGTGTTACGTTTTATAAGAAACCAACATGAAAACTGTTATATAAAAAAAGATATTTGATTTTTGTTACTACTTTGCTGGAATATATCATTAATAAAAAAAACATGCGCAACCGCTGGTACAACTATCGTGAACGTATGAAATGCAAGTTGAGATGAACGAGTTCTTTTTCTAGATACATAAACAAGCGGTGTGGTAATTATAAGTATTGCAATTCAGGCATTTCTTTCTCGTATTTGTAATTTGAATGTCGACAACAAAACTACGAGAAATATTTGTTTATATTTTTCTTATATTACTTTAATTAAAATCGTTTACGTATAATATAGTTAGATACATATTACCGGTCGGTAATTTTAACGTTAATAGATGTGGAATATGAAAAAGTAATCTGCGGTACGGATGGAAATGGAATGTAATTATGTGATGGACAACAATTGCACTAACAACCAAGGAAAGTAGTGTGGAAGCTATATAATTAACTGCGGAAGAAAGTCAAACCGCGTTGAAAAGACGACGATCCACAGGAAGATTCAGAGCTGAACGATCGTTTCGCAGATCATTGATCTTAGTTTCTAGATTGTCTCTTTCCCTTCTTGCCAAGTGTAATATAACGTTACTAAAAATAAATCTCCAAGCTACCAATTCTATCTAATGTTATATTCTATTGTATAAAACTAGCAAAGCAAAAATTGTATCAATGTAGCGAATTAACTCGAAGTTAATTACATTATTCGTGTTAAGAATAAAATTTAATCGATTATGATAATTTTAAACAGGCAACACCTTTTGCTCCGTTAAAAGCAATATATTTCAAATAATAGCGATTGTTGAACGTGAAAACATAGAAACTTTATAGGAATACACGAAAAGATCGCGATATTTTCCAATTTTTCTGTCACCTTGTGATATCTAAAGACACATAATTTAATTTAATTTCATTTTATTCGTGTAATTTAAGCTCGATATAAAATGTTCTTGCAGTTCGCAAAATTAAACTGAATAATGTGAAAAAACACATGCTTTCCTCCTTGTCAGTTCCTCCACCAAATGACAGTGTAATTAACGACAATTAGATGGAAACCTGCTAGCGAAAGAAATTCTGCTGCGAAAGTGACTTTTCTATTACGAAACAGTATGAATATTTCGTATTAATTTAACGCAGCTGCTAGCTGCAGAATTAAGAAAGGTACTCGATGGATTTATAATCCGTGAACACAGATCAGCGATACTGCTCTTACGTTTCTATTTAAGTTTCAATGATTTTATTAATTTGTTTGACTGACCCAGATTGTGAGATTTACGCAACGTTTCAACATCCTATTTTATAAATCATGCGAAGATCTAGTTTAGATGTTGGTATCGATCGTAGAGGAAGTGGAAATGCATTTCCTGAATGCAACGATGCGCACGAAAAGAAAAAAAAGAAAATTAACGTAATAGAATGCAACATTGTGGCGTGTAGCGACGAATTCATCATTTTCTTTTTTTATATGTTGAGTGTCACAGAATGTTACGTGATCCTTTCTGTGTAAATATAACAGTAAAATGATAGCAGAATATTTCTTTGTATTTAACCGACCCGATATGGAAAACATATAAGACTACACTGAATTCTTTATACTACATCCTTATCTATGTTATATACTATACCATGATATAATTCTAAAAAAGGAAGATTCAAAAATCGCATATTGAATCTTATTTTATTATTAGTTATAAAATAGATCCGATAAAGATAACTTTCGAATTATTATTGAAATAATTTCGCGTGAAAGTGCGGATGGCAAAGAAAGGCAGTGAAGTGTATCAAATATACCTTTGCGATACTCAAACACTAATGAAATCATTCAATAAATGGATCAGTACGGCTCCTGTACTTTCTTTTACATAATAATTTCCTTAGTCCTTATAAGCATAGCTTGGACGTTTGTTTCCTGTAATAATTTTCACGTAATCAGCGATCAACTGTCACGTTCTTATAGAGAGGCAAAATGTACCGGTCATCGTTCCACGTAAATGACCATTCATTTCTCCGATAGCGTTGCTTATTTTGTAAGTAGTCACTCACTCACTCGATGTGAAATTTTTACTAATGCATTCCTGACAGTAAATGAATCCTGACGTAGTAAACACACTATATAATATCGATCATTGCAATTTTTTATCGTTATATATTTGATTACTTCTATCGAAGAACAAAATATAATAAAAGCAATAAATAATTGCCCGTAAATATTTATTTCGTACGGAATGCTTTATAAAGTATTGAAACGTCACACACACACACATCGTATATACATACATACATATATAAGGAATATTTATTTGTATCTTATTATTATGTTTATAATTTATCAATATTTCTCGTATTACTTAAGGCTAATAAGTGTTATGTACTACGATATTTGATTAGTTCTATAATTACAGAACTAACCAACTGGTGCACATGCGTGTATTTAATAGTATTTCTGTGCTCGTTGGTGTGTTAATATCAGTCTTAAAAATAAAATGTCGCGTAACGAACTCGTATACAAAGAAGGTAAACAATTGTACATAGAGAATTGTATATGTACCATGGCTGGAAGTAAATTTCGATATTCATAATTTTTCTATAATGAAATTTCTCTCAGGCTGCGAATGGTAAAATGACATCAAAATATAATTCGAACAAATTATGGAAAGTTACGAGCGTGTGAATATCATTTTTCCATTCCCAGATTGAAAGAAATTCTATGTGAATGTTAAATTTTCCTTTTGAAATTATTTTTTCTTTTTCATTTTTCCGAATTTGTCTTTCCTTTTCGATGGAAATAGCAGAAAATAATAGGATCGGGAATGAACGAGTTTCGCATGTGGGCGTGGTTGAAAAGCTTCTCTTTCGCGATTCACAAAGGCCTGCATTAACGTTCCAGCCGATTTATAACTGGTTCCATTGGTTATTGCCATTTCTGTAATGCACGTGGGTATCAGAAGCACTCTATAGTAACTTGCCCAGTCTTTCTACCTTTCTCTGAATATCTCCGATATTTGCTTATTTTAAATATAACTGGCAAAGATCGTTCTTGACCTTTTGTTTGCGATCGCGTTCAAGGTACATACTTACTTATGTGCATGCCTATTTTCTGACTACGTACCACCATATTTAATTTTTGCATGTAGAAATCAATACACAATACATAATGCGATATGTCTTGATCATTTAATACTTTGATAAATATTTATAAGAAATACGATTTGAACGATCTGACACGTTGTTTGTTTCTTTGGTGAATGATCTTTTATCGTTCCAGTTTATAATATCGCATATATATGTAGATCTGTGATACAATCGAATATATATATTATACTGGATGCTTACATACCCCAATATATAGTGTAAAGACAATTCACTTTATCGATTACTAATCCTACGATTCGATTGTATCACAGATTTATCATAACTGCTGACCTCTACGATATAGTGTGGCGCTCGACTGCCGCGTAGTGTCATTTAACGGTTGCGAGCAAGAGCGATGCGTAGCCGTAGCGTATTGTATTGTTGACTTTAGTCGAGGCTCGGTCGTAGGGACATATTTGGCGGCTGTCGAGTAATGTAGTCGAGGCTCGTACCAAAGATGTTAATATTTACAAGACTGATAGATCGATAAATCTCTCTGTTCTACTTTTTAGCATGTACTTCCAAGGTAATAACACTCGGGTACTCGAGTTTCGAATATTTTAATTAAACTCACTTGCTTATTAGAACACCTAAATACGCATTTTAAATGTAATTTATTTTCCTTGTGATAAACAATTACATATTTCTAAAATTCGATCGTATTACTCGATTCCATATTTATCATCGTACAATATTTAATTTAATTTATATTTATGTTAAATGTCGAATATTTTTTTTAAATCTGCTGTTCGATAAAACAAAAATTGGTTTATCGATCATAATCCTAAAGATCTATCCGTATCTATTATCGATTGATTCCGTTGCTTATCAGAGACCAAAATGTTTCTTATAAATAATGATGATCGACATGAAAAGGCTTTAAAATTGCAGTTTTAATATTTTCATAGTTTACGCTTTATGGCATGAACAAATCTACGAATCGTTTCAGCTTGTAGCTTGATTTTAATTGACGCGTTTGCGAATGAATGCAAGATACATGTTATGTACGTAGCGTGCAAAGCGCTCCTTCGACGCATTCATCATGCTATAACATTTAGACGATTATTGCAATTAATGAAAACGTTACGATTGCGAGTGATACGCCTATAAGAATTACAAATAACGTAAAGTGGATGAATTCTTGGAGCCTTGTACATAATGCAATAGTAAGAAACCAGTATGTGTATCATGAGAGAATTCGCATTATTTTAAGATCATATTCTGGGGCAGGACTATCACGGTAATTGATTTAACGTCTCGATTGTTCAGTTACATATATACATGTATGTATATAATATATATTGCTCACTATTTAGGAAAAACGTAGGATCTAAAAGACATGTATTAAAACTACGTAATATTCTAATATCATACGACTAAGACCTAATGTTTTAACCAAACGAATCTTTCATATTTCTTTCAAACTGAAATTTGCTAAAAATAGAAAAACTCGATTAGGTTGAAAATGGTTCAAAATACGCGGTAGAGTAACACCAATTGAAATCCAAATTCGACCAATTATCGATCGAATAAGGCATTCGTATCGAACGATCACTTTTATGCCAAGCATTCCTGTTATAGTGATGTATGTACACTTAACCATAAAATATTTGTATGTCGATAAACATTTTAAGATGTTGCTTACCCGAATCATTGATTGAAGATCGATTTGCAGAGTGACAGAAGTCCCCGTGGTTCGCGAAGAAGACTCAGGCGAACATGATCAGGGACGCGGAATTTGAAACCAGTTGCGTGTCAATCGTAGAAAAAAAGGACCAGCTTAAAATCCCTGTCGGAAGTAAGTTCACAGCACTTAGCCACGGTGTGGTTGTCTAACCGGTACTCCGGTACTGTACATTCGAAACGATACAGACAGGATTGGCAAGCGAAGAACAGGGCACGCGGTGCTGCTTCTGTCTTCGGCTGATGCTCGCTCCTCGCTACTCGCTGCTACACGGCCACAGGAACCACGTTGGTGCCCCCTCCTTTTCTCCGTTTTTTCTTCCTTACTACGTTGCCTCTCACAATGATCCGTTACTCCTTCCGCTTGCGTCTGCTAACTTTATCCGATCGCCCGTTCGTTCGTTCCTTCGTTCGATTGATACCGAGATTTATCCGATTAATATGAAACAGCCGAATCCCTTCAAATAACAATTTTAGTTTTCCTTGTTACACGACATTTCACATTTACACGATCAAAACATTTTCAAGTAAAGATATCGAAGATTGTTCTATAGTTAAAAAGTTACGTAAAAGATTTTTTATCATGTTTTTTATCCACTATTTTGACCTCATAATCCCAACCTAACTGTGTGCATAATAACGTAAACGTGGTTATAGTCAGACCGCGAATATTTATGTAAATTTATAGTTTCGCTGTCACACAAGTATACGCTTTAAATATATCGTAGATTATCGTAGAATTTTATAAATGTTATTATCTCTCTAGACACCAGAATTCATCGGATTTAAAAGATACTCGCATATATTAACACAGTTGGTATATACCTTTCACACTTTTGTGTTTCGTAGGATATATCATCTAGGCGATTAAATTTTCATAATTAGCTATGGATTACAGCAATGAATGAAGTAAATAGTGTTCTGCGGTTCTATCTATCGTTACTCTTCTTTTCGCTCGATTTTCCTCTGTTTTTTCTGCGTATTTTCCATAACTGTATTCGCCTTGTTTCATGCGAAATGAGATGCTAATAATAGATGATAATAAGATACGCGTAAAATATAAAGTGAATTACTTTAAACGTCTGTCGATTGGATTATACGATTTAATATCCATCCTTTCCCATAATTCAAATATGTATGGTCAAATAGAAAGGCGATCTTGTACGAAAAAGTAAATGAAAGACATGGAATTTTGACATTTTCGATCAAAAATTTACTTTAAATATTTGTATAACACGTTTATATTTATTGTAATGGATACTGAAAAGTATAGTATTAAGTGACGATAACGATAAATTGTATTACTTTGTAATAAAGGTAGAATCGCTCAATTGTACTATCACTGATAAAACATCCTGTACATTCTACTACAATGGAAAAAGAATAAAAGGCCAACAGCTTTAGTTTCAGACTTTTTATGAAAATTTCATTATCCATTTATTATTTAAGGTTCATCATTAATATTTGTTTTACTCGGCATTTATGCAGTGTTTTGTCGCATTTATTACCTCAAAGTGATTAAACTTTCTAGCAGAATGATTTATCGGCGAAACTCAATAACACGCAAGGATTCGTGCGAATTTTCTTGATGGTAAGTTATTAGGCTATGACTATGACACGTTATATCGGACAGTTTCTTATCTAATTCCACGTACCAAGTAGCGCGTCAACATTTGCAAACGAGAAAAAAGAAGGAAAAAGCCTATCTGGAAAAATTGTTTCACGATTTGATGCATCAGTGCGTTCTCTAACGCGTTTTCATTCTTCTCGACTGAGTATTAACCGACACTGTACCATTCGTCTCGCAATTTTTTTGAAAACCGCGTGTTTCTGGAAGCGTGAACATTACATTCGATAAACAAGATATAACATATGTTTGTCTTTCGTTCGGATCAGTTGTATTATACTTATATATAATATGAATATACAAAAATTTAACAAACTACGATAAATGCTTTATTATGTTACATTAACGCGTAAGAATATTCCGCTGTTATATTTTTAAAAGATAGGAACTTAATTTCCACGGTTAATATAATATTACAGCGTTTTTATTATTTCTCCACATTTTTACAAACTTGGCAATTTCACATTATGACCTTTTTCTACATACAATAGGTAATTGGAATAATTTCTGAGCTTATATTGTTACATTTATTATTGTATAACCATAATTACAGCGATAAAATCTTAGATTTCACGCTAACTGTTGTTTTGTTGGGATGACTTTTCCTTTAATAATTTTGCATTTCTTTTAATATTTGAATAATTTTGCATAAACACAAACGCTCATTGTAATGTATATGATACGTAACGTCGTCTCAAATTATTCGTTTAATTTATCATCGTATGTTTTATGCGATAACTCCTCTGCTACGTATTTTTCATCAAATTATTTTATATTATATTTCAATTTTATTGCAGTTATAATTACTATTTTATTATTTGTTTTAATATCGTTCGACAATAACAGATCTTAACATTATTGATATTTTTACGCTATCATATGTATTCTATTTTACTGTAAGACTTTAGTTATCTATGCAAACAAGATAGGTTACATTCAGTGAATTAGGGACAGCTATGTTTCGCGGAACTTAATTAGTAGAAGATAATCAATAGTGCAATATAAAGAATTGCGAAATTTTGTGCAAACTTGTATTCTTGCCATATAATCAAGCAAACGCATAATAAGTAATCATTAATTAAACGAATTTCACAGAAGAGAAATTAATGTTGCAAGCAGCGTCAATTACAGAACACAAATCAAGAAGAAATTATAACGAATTAAATTGCGATTAGTGTAAAAACCTGTTGAATAGCGCGATGCTTGTGAAATATTTGCAGTGAACTAGACGGTGGAAAACAGTTTCTGAATGTTTGTATTATCTTTAATGATTCATGTGCATAAGTTTAGATGAAGTACCTCAAGTATCTGCCTACTTAGTGTCTTCTAGAAAAGTACTTAACACAATGGTAAATCGTTGCATTTTTGCTAAAGACTGTACACAGTTCCTTACTTACCTACTCTTGAAAATCGATAGTTTCTTTGTTAACTTAAATATTACATAGGTACACATGAATCTATGTTTTTTAAATCCCTACTGTCTAATGTACTGTCATCAAATAATTTGTTATTTATTTTATAATAGTTAATAGTTTTTAGTTTAGAGTTTAGAGTTTAGTTTAGTTTATGTTAGAACTGAGTACTGAACGAATAACGATAAATGTAAAATGTGTAAGATTTTTCGTAACGCACTTTTTCATAATACAAATTAACGATATTTTCAAAATTCGTTTAATACTTATTCTCTAGTATATTGGTTAGTATTTTATATGAGGTGTTAAAAAGTATCTTCACATGTCGCTATATTCGTTATAACGTTTTTCCCAAAATATTCTTTTATAAATTCGCAGTTAGTATTAATAATATAGAATTATAAACACGATTATTGCTTTAGCATGGATAGTTATGAAAATTGGTTACAGCGAAGAGAAATTTAATATTTAAACAATAAGAAACAGTTTACCACAAGATTTTTGTTATTTAATAAATTCTTAACTATAAAATAAAATTATGAAACGTATTACAAACGATACGTTATTAGATCTGTAAGAAAAAATTTATTTGATTAAACTAAATAATATTTTGATTTTTTTCTATATACACACGTATGTATAATATCATCGACTATTCGGTTACAGAGAATGAATAATGTATGTACATATGTATTTACGTTGATCTCGTTTACCAGTACATGATAAAGTGAAAACTAATTAAATATTTAAAATCACAGATAGACATCTATACTCATACAAGATAACGTCTTATTGCACTTAAAAGTATTTGTATCGATATTTCTGGTAGGAACTTGAATTAGTAGCTTTCAACATTGAGGTTTAAAAATTCAATTATATGTTTAAATATATTTAGAAATATACAAAGGTATTTATGTAATTTCTTCTTATTTTTAAAAATAATATATTAATATCTAAAAATCAAATTATGATGTAGATAAATACCTTGGGAGATCCAGCATAAAAGAGAATAAACTATTAATATAGTATGTATAATATATCAAATTATTTTATATTTATGATTGTTTGATAAATATTTATTTATAACAATTTTGGACGGTCGATACTTTATTAACATAAATTTCTTTTTGCTACTTTTGCTTATGAAATATCAAGCGTGTTTCGCATCGATTTCCTTGGTCCTCTGTTTAATACATTTATGACCAAGTAGATGGAGTAATGTGTTCTATGAAACAGTTTTCATTTTTTGTAGAAATCGCTTTTATCAATATTTAAGCAACCAAACTGATTTTTATTAAAATGTTTATATTACTAATTAATAATAAATTAATTATCCTGCAAGAAGACTATAATACATTTTTTACATTTTTACTTTCATAAAGGGAATTTTTCTAAAATTTTATAAATATAATAACAAATAAAATAAATGAAAAATTTACTGCAACCTGCCAACTTCTGCAATTCGTCCAACTAAGTTTTATTAGTCGAGTTCCGTCATAAATTGTTAACTTATCTTATTGTGATAATACGCATGATATCGTACGGAATTTTGCAAACTATTCTTTTTAAGTACAGAATAGTATAAGTAATATAACCTTTCATATCTATTTGATGTTAATAAACAATGTTCATAATTGTTTGTTCATAATTAATGAGCAACGTACTTCTCCACATTTCCTTTAATTTCATATCATCTTCTGAGTTTTCTATTTCTCTATCATAAACTTTCTATTCAATCGGTGAAAAGAAACTAAATATATACTCTTGTGATATAAAAATTCAAAAGATACATTTTCACTTTTGACTTGATTGGTTTTTACCATATTTGATAACAACATATGCCTTTGTTTACCTTACGTCAGGGCACGGATAAGGATGAAAAAGCACCATATGTTATGTAGATTAATCTTCCTCGCTCGTGTATGGATTAAATAGCAAAATTATGAGTAATGTTAGCACTATCTTTAAAAAGTTCATATGTATGTATGTAAAAGCTAATATTTAGCTGCTCTTTTTACATTGTTTTTTGTTTCGATATACATATATGCTTAGAATCGTATTCATATCGATTACATTTTAATTACTTTTTTTTTGGGGGGGGGGAGTTTCTCCTCGCTTTAGCAATCAATTATTACACGTCTCACGGTAATTCTCATATCGTGAGTATCATCTTTCATTGGTAAAGAATATTATCATTTGGATAATTTTAATTCAATCTCATAAAGAATGACAGAAAATCGTCGCGAATGTCGAATATCGCGATACGATCTGCCAAACCGGTCGAAAAATAAATTTCCGATCCGTTTGCCGTCCCCTATTCCCGCATCTATCAAACAGTCATCATCTGACTTACAATTTTATCGATCGAGAAAAAACGGTCTCGCAACGTTTCAGTCGTCAGCTGCTCGTTCTACACACCCCTTGCATAAATTGAAGAATCCTTTCACAGTCGGCGAGGGTCCCACGGAATCGGTTGATCCCACAGAAACGATAAATTCCGCTTAGCGACTTGCGACAAACTCCTAATTTCTCTGCAGGACATCGTCACCCATGCGTCACTCTTAATTTCACAAATTCACGGTAGCAAAGCAATAAGCTGGCCACCCATGGCTTCTCAATTGATCTGGACAATGCGGGACGCGATCGAATTTGTTTAATTTTTTCCTTTTCTTCCTTCTATTTGCTTCTCCTATAATTAGTGTTTTATTCTTGTTTTTATCTTTTCGGAAACAATTCGTTTATCTTGCGTTAACCCACAGTAACCGGATTTCATTCGTGTTCAAGTTTAATAGAAACAACTATTGAACAACTACTAATAAATCGGTCGCTAGTAGTGTGATTATGTAATAACAAGATGCTGATTGCATCGACGATGAAATGATGAGATATAATTAGCCGAGAAATTTTGCCATGCACATAATTAGCAATTAGTAATTTTGGGATGATAATAAATATGTTAATAACCCATACTTGTACCAAACAGCAGTAGCTTTTAAAGCTAAAAATGGAAATTTTAAGTTTTTCTTTATAAACTATAGCAATTCGGTTTATTCTCTTTTGGTATGAGTATAGAGCGGTATTCCGAAACGTATTATTGCATTAACCACGACGGTATTATTACGATTTCTAGATATTCGAGAATGAATCTCTAACGATTAATTTGATCTTCCTAACGAGCGGTTTCTTGTCTTTGTGTACTATAAATCGGATTATTAATCATAATTGATCGCTATTTCTGTATAGATATTTACATATGTATGCATATATATATATATATATATATATATATATGTATACAGATTGCTATTATTTAAGATAATTGTAAAATATGGGATATCGAAGACGATTTTTTAAAGCTTATTTCGAACGGGATATTTATTGAATTATATCCTCTTATTGAATTACATAGGGTGTTTGACAACGGTTACTGTTAATCAATATTACGATGGTAGCTTTCAATTGCTTTAATTACCTTTACTGAAACTGTAGATTGATCGTTAAGTGTTCCACATTTATACTAACGGCATCTATACTAATCGTTCTATGTTCAATAACATTTAAGTTTTCATAACAGCCGTGTTTTTCGTGGTAAAGTAGGTTATTATGCAACACGCAAACATTTCAAAAATTTACTCGGATAAGAGTCTCGTTAAAAATTTGTTAATGTAATCAATTTAACTCTTGTTATTTCTGAACATTGAACTTTTTATAATCACTAATATGTGGTTTATGGATGTTTTAACGCTTCGTATTATATTTTATATATTTATATATTTTATTACTTTTTTTACGTATAATAACGCTTTGTAGCGTAAACGCTTCGATCGGTTGTATTCAATTCATAATGAGAATCGATGATTTCTCAATGAGAAACCCCCTCCCCCTCTTTTATGCAGACTTCAGAAAAGACAGAAGGTATCTCAATTCTATGCGTATATTTTTTTTATATATTTCTTCGAATTCTCCGAGGTGCCTTGACCAATAAAGGTGATTCCGTTTGCATCTCGTCGGGCACGTTCTTCCGTTCGTCCAATTACAATATTTTTTGCATTCTTTTTTTGTAAACTACTTTTTTTACAAAAATGTATACAATTTTTATGTATGTTTATCGATTACTCACAATTGGAACGAGTTATCGGGATGAAACCTCTTGCATCTTGTAGGGGTACTCCACCGATCAGTTTCGATTGAAAAATTTTTTCACCGATTACATTGCGTTCTGTCTGGTGGTCGTTTATCTACAAACTCGTCGCTGGAAGCGATGTGAAATTGGAGTTTTTTTTACAAAATTGCCTCTGGAAGCGCACATCGTGTGCTTCTGTACATAGGCTGGTCGCTCAAAGCTGACTTGACCCGTGTCGTATCGCTTTAAGCAAACTTGGGTCGTTTCATTACATATTGGTTGTAAGAAATAGATTGCAACAGTTTCTTTGTGAAAGAAGTCGTTGTAACCTGTGTATATTTGCAAGTGCACTTTCGTCATGCGGTTTATTGAGAATTTATGTTCGGTGCTAAATCAGATATGACTAGGTCGTTTAAACCTTACATACGACCAACGGTGACGTAGTTTTGGCTCTTTGCAAATCTTTTTCGCTAAGATCAATTACAATCCTATTTAATACAATTGCGTGTAAATTATATATTGCCAAGTCTAAGATAATCATCTTTTTGAATATCATATTAATGGTGAATTCGCAGAATGAAAATTGGTGCTATAATTAATCTTTGCTGCACACCGCTGTAGTTGTATAAAACATCAATGCCCTTCCATTGAAGATAGTTGCATGACGTCACCAAGGAGAAGTACATTTATGCTATTAAACAGTTTTTCATTGATCTCGAATTCCTGCAGTCTTAAATGAATTACTTGCAAATTTTCATAAGATATTATTTATATCGCTGATTATTGATACCATCAATAGTCAGGTATATAGGTCATAGCAGTGGCTTTCGCAGTGGGTAAAGAGAAAACAGAATGCAGTTTTTTCGAATATTTGACGGCTCATAACGTTAGTTAAAGAAGTTACGTCGATAATAGACGATTTTATTATCGCGTCGACTGCAGGATTATATCAGCGTTTAACAGGTCCGACAAGCAATTTTAAAATGAACGATTTGCCACTGCCCAGCTCTTCCGATAATGAAAAATAACATTTCTTCCGTACTTCCATAGACCCGTTTTTAATATCTTTTTCAATTATTGCAGAAACTGATTTAAGTAGATCTTTCTATTGAATATTAAGACTTCGAATGCTATTAAAGAACACACTTCCGGCATTGCAACTATCTCTTACTGTTAGTCTTTATACAAATCTACTGGGTCATCGTATATTGTTTCATCGCCATAAATTATGATTGGATTTTTTGAACGTTCATTTTTAATTCCTTTTTCATCTACAGCAGCCTAGGCGAGCGCTATTATAATAACTTGCTCCGCATGAGCAAATTGTTCGACGGTTGCGCTTCTCAATATAAGCTTCAACTCGTATTTACGTCGTAGAAAACATTGGAACGAATGTTACTTACAAAGCGGAATTATTAAGTTATAGAAATATACTTCTCTATCACGGTTATTCGCATGCAAAGCTGGGCAGCCTATACAGTTGTTTGTTCCTTAATAAGAATTAAGAATTGAAACATACAATAAATCGATAGAAATAAATTACCGTCATTTGCAATCTTTTCGAAGGCGAGGCAAAATTAAAAATACTATTAATATATAGCCTATTTCCACTTCTATTTGCATAACATCAGTAATTGTAACAATTGTATCTTGAATTAGGGACAAGTTTGGTATACACATAATTCTGTTACTTATACATTATTAATATATACATTAAGTGTAATTCCTATCAGTACGGATATAAATGACGTTTTCCATTTTGGCCAAGACTAAAAAATGTTCTATGTAATTTGTGCTATAATATATTTCGATTTAATAAAATTAAATATAAACTTGTTGAAATTTGAATAATATGAATATAAATGAGTTGAAATTTTATAGGATGGCACTAAAGTATTTTACGGCATTTACCACCGTTTTCGAAAAGTTGCAGTATATTGAATATGCTGTTTAGTAGGTCAATAAGTAATGTTAACCGTTTTTGCATATGTATGTAAGTAAAATATAGACGAAATAGAAACTATGTCATACTTTTTCGCGCACCTTATTTGTATGAATACAAAGAAAATTATTTTTCATTTTTCAGCGCATTTCGAAGTTGATAATATCTTTCTGGAAAATTTTTTTTGTATTTATACCCCTTTTTGTATTTATATTAAGAAGTATAAACTTTTTTGTATTTATTGTGTTTATAAATGTAGAACCCATCAGTTCTCGTTTTATTGTACACGTGTACACAAGTGTACACAGCGGGTCTGAAATGGGATATTTTAAGGGTTTCGATGAACTAATATCTTTGGGTGACGCGCCAAATCGTCAGGGGGTAAATGAAACTGAAGACTTAATTGAAACGTCTGTGTATATGTCATCACAACTAAAGTTAGTTGCGTCGTCCGTTTAAGCAAGTTACGAAGCCAAGTATTCCTGCCGCACTGTAGGAATGTCAAGAAAGCCAATTCAATTAGCCGAGTGAAAAAAACCTCTCATTAACTTCCCGATAGCTCGATATCCGATGTACTCTCACATTCAAATAAAAAGACTAATTTAGCTTTCCCCCATTTTATGTTCGAAACTTACAAATTGCTCACTTTTGTAATAAACGTTTTCTCAATCCATCGCAGTTATAAATTACAGTTTTTTTTAATTTTATCTTTTTTTTATATCTTTTTTAAGATATTTTGCGTACAAAATTTCCTAGTTATGTCTATACTTATCAAATAATTATTTGATCATGCATGAATTCTAATTTGCATGAAGTATAGTAAAACAGACGTGTTTTAAGAGAAAAAACATTTCATTTGTATATTTCATTCGAATATTTTCTCTTTGGAATCACATAAAATCATTATTTCTTTGCAATTCAATATTACTTCATTATGTATGGAATGTTAAATAAAACATGTTAATTATTTTAGCCTTTAAGAATTATGTATGGTACGACTGATTATTCATTTTTTACATTTCCATTATGTACATTCGACGTCTTTCTAAAAACTAATTAATTAATTATGAAACTAATGAATATATTTCATAAAATATACACAACATTAAGAAAATTGCTACTAACGAAGTTCTTGGTATACATATACATATGTAGAATGAAATTCTCAAGGTTCTACCATGTAAAATGTAGACGGCACTATCTTTTTTTATTCCGCGTTATAACACAGGTGTTTTTCTGAATATTCGCGACATATTATCAACCATTCTCGCCGTAAAATCAGATAACCTGTTGTCATTTTACAGCTACATCACGAACTGTCTTCGATATGAGTAAGGAAGAAATAATTGGACATAAATCCATCTACAGCGACTCGACGTGGTCATTACGCGAGCAAAAGCGTGGCCCGACTCAAGTGCAATGCAAATACAGGCCACGTACGCAACCGCATCTACTAAGTATTACCTGGCCCATGCCTGAAATATGCCAGTGATGATAAATAGGACGCGATAAGTGGCGAGTTACTCGTAGGCGATAGTGGACATATTCGTTAGGGAGGTCACGGAAATTCGAGCACTCAATATGTGCTTCGAGCAGGCGTACGCCACGCCAGGATAAAATAATGACGTGTTCCTTTTGTTTGAGCTATTGATATTATATGTTTCAAGGGTTTCCTTGTCACGGATTCTAATTCGATATCGAATGGTCGAGTATCCTAGAAAACAGCAGGGACGCTCTTCTATCCCTTTTGCAAAGAACTCGTTGCTTTTATAATATTTTATAGTATATCAAAGGTTTGATTTTTATGAAATAATTTTTTGGGTTGAGAAAAGTTTTAGAGATCGGAGTAACAGTAATTATAGGGAATAATCTTGATAAACGCTCCAATGTACCTGTAAAAATTGTTGCATTTTTTCTACAATATTTTAAGGACATAAAGGGAAAGAGATTGTAAAACAATCCTTAAATGAAATAACAGAAAATGTTTCAGTGGTGATTGCAAGAAACGAGAACTATCAAGGGTAGGATTGAAAGAATCGCTAATGATCATAAGTAGCTTAAAGAATAATTGGCCCGCTGTTCGCGTTGCACGGTGTCATCGATCACACGGGAAATCTGTAAAAAAGAAATATTCCAATTTCCTAAACATCAAAAGGTGTATTTCCTTCTTTTTACGCTCAAAAGATGGTTTTCTGGGCAGAAAGATCGATGAAGTTTATTTTTTTATCTTTTCGCTACTGATTGCAAATTACGAATGTTCTGTTTCTTTTTCTTTTTTACTCTCGTCCTCTGACATAACAAAAATTGAACATGTTGCACAATCACGTCGTTTAACGTTCACCGAAATATATGCGACGAATCAGACAGAAAATTCGAATTCTTGTACATTTAGTGCGCAAATGAAACTAAATATGTAACAATAAATATAATAAGAAGCATTCTTATTCAATGCTAAAATTGCTTAAAATAATAATAATAATAATCGACGAGAAAAATTGTATTGTTCTAATTGATGAAATTTTTATTATATCGTTCGACATATGGTTTATTTATTACAAAACTGAAACGGGATAACAATTTCTGAAAGTTTGAATAATTTTCTAATTATTTTTCTTTCCTGAATGTTCTAATATTACGTTTAAAAATTGGTGACAGTGTCGTTAAAGAATGATCATTTTGCGGTCCTTTGATCTCAATCGGTACGCGAATAACGCTCTCATTTTCTCGTATCATCGAATATTGAACTAGCTTGAGCCTCGATTTGTGGGGAACCTCCAATCATAGCAGTGTATGGTTAAAAACCACAAAGCGCCCCAACGAGACTGCCTTATCTTCCTCGTCAGATCTCAACAACCTTTTCAGAGGCTCGTTTTCTCAATTCGTTTTTCTTTCTCCCTTTCTTTGTGCATCCACGTGCCAAAGGAAGGGGAGAAACACTAGTTTCCTTTTCTTTTATCTTTCGAAACGGAACAAAATGTCTCTGTGTTGATAAATACGGCGCACAATTTATGCATATAATTTATGATTAATATACATATGTAATAGTTCAAAGACGTATCACTCTTTGAATAATCATAACATAGTTATTCTGGTTATCTCAAGATAGGAAGTTGCAAGATTTCTTAATTTTTTGAGTAAATAATTGATATTTTAGTTATATTTTGACGCTGGTAGCAAATATTTAATTATACAGACATAGAACTATATATTTGCATAAATATTCGCGTTCTATCTATTAGTTGCAAGGAACATTTCTTTTAAAAGTGATTCTGTAATATTTTTTTTTATATTTCCTCGTTTACCTCTCCTTCGAGCCACGCTATAGAAATGTCGTGTTTGTGGTATTGCTGGAACATCTGTATTATCGCCGGTAACATCTTGATCATCGAAGTCCGGCTGTTCGTTAAATCAGAATGCATTGTACCGACAAGACAAGGTTCGATACAGGAAGATTGCTTAGCGATAACGTCAACCATTTTTAGTTCCCCATTTTCTGAGTATACCGTCCATCTTCGTGTCGATCCTTCTTATCGAACGATCATGGAGATTGTAATTTATTTATATATTACTCACCATCCAGAGGCAGCATTTTCATCACTGTTTCACAAAGAATATTCTTTTTTAGAATATACTTTCGCACTGAATAAAAATCGTTAGGTACAGTGCCTCGTAGTTCTTCACGAGTTAAGATACATCGTACGATATCGCAGATGTAGATGTCTGTATGGGTTTCCAAGTCTATTATTTTTTTTCTTTTTGCATTAGATAGACGTTTATACCAAAGTTTATCAGAATGTTTCCGATCTTACGGATAGAAATACGCCGCATAAATGAAGTTAAACTCTGCTTGTTTGTAAATAACTCTACAACAGTTGTAAATAACATAATTAAATACTAGCTACGTGTTAAATTAAACGAACTGTGTGTTCTCGGCTATCGTTCATCGCGTCGGACGTGATATCTATCGACGATTCGTTTCCATCGAGTAAGAACACAGCTTTCAGCGTACAATTTTGTCTGGACGGATGTGAATGCTGTTTAACGTTACATTTAACAGGATTATTACTTAATAACGTGTATTCTACATACCGTGCAACTTCGAAATATATAAATATGCATTGGCTTATGGCTTATGAGGGTCGAATACACGTGCTCGTTCATCCGAGTTGGAGTTGTATCGTTATGCTAACGAGTATGGTCGTGTTTCACTGATGTACGTGCTTCTTTTGCGCGCGCGCATGTATGTGTCGGTGTGTTCGTATATGTGCAAATCGATATAGAATCATGAAAAGCAAAAAGGAAGGCATTTCGTGACATTGGAGTTTATCAGTAACGAACATTGTTTTGAATAGTCAAAATATTATTCGAATAATATATCTAAGTATATTCTTACTACTGGGGTCTTTCATCGAGCTACGCGAAGTGAATCTCACATTACTTAATTTTTCGATTTTATCGTGTATGAATGTTAAATTCATACCATAATTCAAATTAATGCTGAATTAATATTATAATCGTTATACCAAAAATGAACCGTTCTATGTGAGTTACCAAAGAACTTTGGAAGTTGCACACACGGATAACGTTGTGCACCGAACTGCACGGTAAAGCATTGTTTGTCGAGCCATTAGACAGGCGCGTGCAGCTACTATTTTTGTAGTTTAATTTACTGTGCAACTTTTACGGTATACTCGTTTTACACTTCTTCTCCGTGTCGTTTTTTTTTTCGAGACTGTATCATTATTTTAAATTTACAGTTGGTAATTTTGACATTGATCGTTGCAAATCATAGAGTTATTAATCGCGCGATGCGAAAATATCGAACCATGATTAATATAGGTAACATTGTAACGCTTAAAAACATCAACAAATAATTACATATCATTTACTTTGTCGGTGAACGCAAACGATAATTTTCGTTATTCAAAAATCAAGTTCATTATGATTGAGAATCATGAACGTGTATTCCATTTATTTATAGAAATTGTAAATTCACTAGGTTTGAGATAACGAATGCTACAACGATGGTTAAGTAACATCTTTAATCGCAATAAATATTCTTAAATATTCTCATAAGTGTTGTGTACTTATTCCTAAATACATATATACATATCGCATTTTAGTCGTAGGAGTTTTAAAACAAGTTTAGCTTCACGGAGTTTGTCGTTTCTTAATTATTACTTGCTATATATAATGTTATAAATTAAATCGTTTTTGTAACCAGCCAAATTTATAGTAGACAATATTTATCAATTACTTATTTTTCGAAATACGTAATTTCAGAGTATCGTTATATCATTGTGTATTAACTGTTTATTAAAGAGCGATATGCACGGCTCGTAATTATAGTGCTGTAACTGAATATCGCAAAACTTAATAGTAATTTATCACGCAAATAATAAGGATACTAGGATATAATTAAAAGATACGCAAACCATTCGACGAAATTTATTTTATTAGTTTCTATTGAAAGATCGGAGTTAGAAAAGAAATTGTTTTGGGATTGGCTGTCATTAAAAAATAAAACGTTAGAACGGCGCAAGTATGAATAGCGACGGTTTAAAAAGATTTTAATTCTCAGAAGGATAAATTATAAGAGTGAAGGTAGGAATAATATTCCTCAAAAAAAGAACCTCTACAAATATAGCATTGTCGAGTGAGAATAGAAGTCTCGAAAGCCATGTATCAACGAAAGACAGTATGCCAGTAAAAAGGTAAATTTAAATGAAATATGTAGCGCGAATGAATAATTTTTGATGGGTCGATCGATGCTCGCAGACCCTGTCATAAGATTTGCATAATTTCCAAATCTGTTGTGCGCAACGACGATGAAAAAAACTGGAATCGACGTTGGTACACGTGCCTCCACAATGTTTCATATATGCTTGTGAGGGGGTGGCGATCGCGTAGAAGATTTTCAAGCCCGACTGCTTCACGTCTGTGCCGAAAGGAAGAAGGGGTGGACGTTGGTAACCGGGAAGATATTGCGGTTTAAACGGCTGGAAAATTGTCCAAACTGCCATGATGCATAATTTCGACATGACTTAGCGGCACTTGACTTGACGCTTTGTCCCTGTTTAATGCGACAGGCGTGTTGTAGTGTCTGTGTGTAGTGTCGATAGACCAGACAGGGTTGCTGCTGTCGTGGGAGGGTATTTTATTTGCAAAGACAATGTCAACTCCGGTTATGAACGTTTCGTTGCGATATTAACGAATTAATTCACACGTTTAAGCAGGGTAATCGATCGTTAACTATTGTCACATAGCACTCTGTACGCTAATATGTAAACTCTTTTCGATTACAATTACATCTGTGTATATAACGAACGATCGTTTATAGAAGCAACGTGTTCCGATAGTATCGAGGAGATAAAGTATCGTAGCATATGATCCGCTTCTACCTATTCTTTACGCGATAGATGGATAGTAAATTATAATTTAAAAATAGAATGTCTTTAATTTGTTGTTTCTTCGATTCTTAACAACGACTTCTAATTAAAATCGAGAAACCTTGGTGTCGCTTCCCTTAATCAAAAGAACTCGATCTACGACATTTTAGAAGCTTCTTTTTTATACTTTGATCACGAGCAGAGCTCGTATTGCCTACTATTTGTCGTGTACTTTCCTTTCGCAGTCTGTCAATCTCGCATTAGCGACATTCTGTTCTTAAATTGATAGGGATCGATTACAATTTATCGACAAAAATTGAGCACAGTTTTTGGTGATAGTTTTCAATTTTTATTTCGAACCGTAGCTCATCGTAAAAATACAATATATTAAATTCTTGAGTAGGTTTTCACGGACGTTGTGCGGAAAACCGATAGGATTCTTTATACGATGTTTGATCTCGTGATCTCCGCGTGCCGATCCTATAATTTTATTGGATCCCCATTTTACGACTATGTGTAACTGTTTGACACGAGCGAGATTGTTACCCCGGATACGAGATTGACACGTTTTACTGTCTCACGTGCAAATATAAGCGATATACGTTTAAGTCGCGTCAAGCATAATCCACTTTTCGATTTCGTCCCACGTACGCTTTCGTTTGTTTCTCCCATTTTTTTTTCTTTTCGATTCCGCGATCGTTCCAACTTTCGACGAGTTTATTTTCATGGAATACCAAACTTTATGGAGAATACAATCAGATCATTTTTTGTGTTCCTTTTAACGGATCGATTTGCCATTTGGTTTTTTAACTGTGCATTCGAACTAACAGTTTGATCGGAGATCCAAATATTTTCATACATATAAGATATAGAACATATATAGAATAAATGTTTAATCTCCAATTAAATATAAATATCATATCATATCAATATCGATATCATAAAAACAAATATTATATTAGTAAAATGAACTGTACGATATATTAGCGTTATATTAGATATATGCAATAATATTATTTTGTATATTTAAAATCTTTGATATGAAAGCCATGTTATAGAGAAAAAATCTAATAATATCTATAGTTAAAAACGTTAACGAGCAAAACGTTGAACATTAGTAATTTGAATTAGTGAACTATACAGTGAAAATGACTATAGATTTCCAAATAATCAAAGAACTGTCATGTTATGGAGAAGACAATTCGCTCATTGTCAATTATAATCTCATTTATAGTTCCATCGATTCGCTTTACTTGGACGGTCTCTGTGGGCTGCCAAAAACAGCAGGGTCGCCGGTGAATGGATTCGAAAACGCGGAAATAGAAACGCAAATCAGCCCCTTTGCAACGATGAACCGGAGAACGCTTAGATTTCATGCGGCCGGACCATCCGGCAGCCGACAGACGGGTTGCAAATTCTTGGTTCTAACGAAAATTAGCAATAATTGACCAGAAAATGAACGTTTGTGGCGGATTAAAAGGGGGCATACCGCAAAACAAGCACACGGCTTTGGCCGCGTATGCCTGGCGTTCCTGCGGTATCATAAAACCAGTCCACGGTCTGTAATTTGTAATGAATACGGCTCTAACTAGCCCTCACCCCCTTTCATTGGCTGACAAATCACGCTTCCGTGGTAGAGAGACGGGCGCCTGTATACCTGGACACGTAACTGTGTGAGAATTTGTACGTTGGACCTCTTCCTACATAAAGTGCCTAAACCATGCGACAGGACGCTACGTGATATATCCGTTTATTCGGTATTCAAATGATACGGGGATGATACATGATTTTGATCCGACAATCGGATTATCAACGTTATGATATATAATTTGGCTGCTGGCTGTCTTCTCGCTATCTAACGTACTCTTTGCGCGGCTCTGGTTTTCGAAAAGAGCCAAATGATTTAACGACCTATCGGATTGGATTATCCGGAAGAAGATGAAAGGAAATTATTTTAACGATTTGTTATTACAGCTGTTGACATTTAAATATACAACTTTTTAATCGTGATAATTAACTAAATGTTGGAAGTAGAATCCACGTTTATCCACTTGTTCTTGCACGACCTTTTGCGATTAACTAGCTGCGATTAAACGTAGTGTCACTCTTCGTGAATAGCGCCTTAGGCAAGGTATAAATACGTGTTTGTCCTACTAGATGAACCCTACTATTTTCTCGTATATATCACGTGACAAGTAGGTATACACGTCCATTAAAAGCACTCATTCGTTGGATATTCGATCATACGACACACGATCGTAATCTTGGCCTACGTTGTTATTATTCCCCGAAAATAGAGTGTTACTCGATAATCACGATCCGCCGTGTCATGTGTCACTTTTCGCTTAT
The DNA here is from genome assembly GCF_024516045.1 of Bombus affinis. Taxonomy (NCBI): domain Eukaryota; kingdom Metazoa; phylum Arthropoda; class Insecta; order Hymenoptera; family Apidae; genus Bombus; species Bombus affinis. The sequence continues at coordinate 3,241,265 of NC_066356.1, read as the reverse complement.
TATTCGTGATAGGAGACAAGATTACGTTTGTCTTGCTAGAAATTCTGTGGAAGGATGAGAAAACTGAGGTACATTCGAACATTGAAATCTAGCTATAGCGCCTGTTAGATTCTTTTACATATTATCGATGAGCCGAAATGATTCTTTTATATTTTCGTTGTGACATATTTTTATCTTTTTACAGTGTATCTTTTTTTGTATTTAAACATATAGTTTCGTCGTCTAGATCGAGTTGAATTCCTAGTTTAGTAAAATTATTAATGTACTTACACATTAATTAAATAATTTTATTTGTTGATGTTTGCGTTTAAAAGTAAGTCTGTCTATTCGCGTCGAGTTTAACGCATATCGATTACCATTCGCATTTCTCTACCGCACATATATTTTATGATATAAATGAGTCCACTGAATACTCAGCGCTACTAATCCATTCTAAATAAGTTTTACGAGGACACTTTGTGTCAGAGGGTACACTCCCTTCTTATTCCTCGCAAGAAAATTTCTTCCGTTGTGAAAATTCACTTCCACCTCGTCCTTTAGCCAGTAATCTAGAAAGAGGAAGAGGGTGCAACGAATTCTTTTATCTTTCTCTTCGTCGATGTACGATCGTAGAAAGGGAGGGAGGCTCGAAAACGCGCGCGCACCTCACTTCTTCTTTCCAACCCCCTCTCTAGAACCGATATCGTCTATCCACCTATCCCCATCCGGCGCAATCAAAGATTTACAGGAATAAATAGTAAATAGAACCTGGAGGGAAGTACTAGAACCAATTATTGCTCTCCTTCCTTCTTTTTTTCACTTACTCTTTTTCTTCATCCTTCTTCGTCTCTACGTGTATTTTAACATTATGTTATACTCGAATTGTTCTCGGTTCCCTACGAAATGTTCCGTTACTATTAGATTTCCTTTGCGATGAAGTATTAATACCTTGAATTAAAAGGCAAGTGAAACTAGTAATTAGGAACTTTTACACTGCGATTTTTATATCAAAAATAAAGCGAGTTTTCCATATAATTGATAAAATTGATATAATTATTGCATAGTCCTGTAATTCACCTTTATAACTATTGCTTTATATCAATGTACTTTTATTTAGTCTTAGTTTTTTTTCCATTTTTCAGTTTTCGGTCTACAGTTCTAAATTTAGTTATAGTCTGTTTCGTTATAGTCTATTTCGTTATATTTTGTCTATATCTTTCATGTATATTGAACAAACTTATGCTCGTTTACCATCCTAAATAAACAAAAACAATTGGTTTATTGTACGAATTTTCATTGAAACGCGATATCCTAAGGATATACCCTAAGGACATAGCGATCGTTCGACGTGAGGAAAAAACTAACTGCAGCGAGCGATGGCTAATAATCGTGAACGATCACATGGACCGCACGGAAAAGACGTATCGTATGTTTCTCGAGCGAATTTCTCGACGAGTTCTAACCAAGAAAGTAGACCCTCTCGACCATTCTTCCGACGACGTTACGAGAGAAGTACGAAGAGGAGGGGTCGAAACTCTCGCGCGCGCACCCTTTCCTTTACCTCTCAAAGTTTCCCTTCCTTCTTCCCTTTGGATGGAGCCGATATACCGAACATATAGGTGTCTCGTCACCGTATCACCTATCCACCCTACCCTTTAGTCGGAGTCGGAGGGTGCTTCTGAATAGTGTTGGTGGCTTCAGGAGGGAGACGAAAGAAGGTGGAAAACGCCTGAGCTGTTAGTGGGGTCTTTTGGTTGAAAAAGGGGGTGCGCATGCGTCCCTCGAAATCAAGTCAGAGCCACTCCCGATCGCCAATGACCGTCCAACACGATCCTCCAAGTGATCCTACCAGCGCTTCAGTCTAACGTCCGCATCCGCACAGTCAACAACCCCTTATCACGAGCTTCTCTTGGATGCAGTTTCGACGTTGCGCGTGTTAGAGTCCCTCCCTATTCGGAAAACTTACATTACCCGTATGTACTTTCATCATTTGATAGAGAATTCGATAGAGTGTCTTACCATCAGTTTCCTAACACGATGAACAAAATTCTCTTTCCGTTATTCTATTTTCAACCGGGATCCTTCGACTATTCGACTAATTTCATCTGTTCAAGACAAGAAAGATTCAAGCATCTTCACCGATTCGTCTCTTGACGTTTTTACAAAACCTACTAATTACTAGCAGACTTCTTTCTCATCGTCGACTTTTGACTCACAGTGATTTTTCTCCGTTAGCGATACGCTACTCATTTTGGTACTAGTATAGTGTTTTGTGTCAAAGTTTTGAATAATTCCTTGGGGTTATGTTCGTTAGGTTATCCTAATCTTTCTAGATGAGTGGTTGCATAATATTTGTACTATACATATATGTAAATTTATTCTTCTGAGGAAATAAATCTACCTTCATTTTTTGAAACAAGATTTTCCGATAACCGATCGCAAATATAAGATATATTCTTCGCTAGGTTTTCAATTTTTACGAAGTCCCATTTCTCTACCCTCTTAAGCGGAAAACTCGTTGCGAGTTTCGCTCCAAGTTTAATTCCGAAATTTCTTTTCTGATGTACAAGTTCTAACGTAGATTCACATTTCGTATTTAAAAAGACTTGAAAGCTAAGTGAATTGATTTGGAGATTCATCGACAACGAATCTTAGCATAGTTCTTCGTCTTATTTATTCTCTACTTCTCGATAGAAGATTTTATCAAGTTGCAGTTATTCTCGATGGGTGAATTGAAACACACGAGGTTCTCCGTTTCAGTCGGCTCCTAGAACTGATTCGATTCTACTGTTTCATTCACTTTTAATTGGACGTTGCTGTCGACAATGGAACCTGTTCCTGTTTCATGCGGGTACGCACATGACACGTCACGTGGGGGCCGCCAGAGTTGTCGACTCGTGCCTCGGTGTTGCACGTGACATCTCGACTTTCTGACGAACACCACAGAGAAAAGTGGGGTCATCGTGCTTTAAACTGTGAAACGAAGAGGCGGTGTGACCCGTTTCATAACGAGCAGCAACGCGATCGACCGGCTGAGCAAGTAATCGCGGCGATTCTCCGTCAATCTTTGCCTGATACGGCCCGACCATTACGGTAAGTCACTACTTGAATCTATTCTCACATAGTCTACGTCTTACTACCTCAGCTCTTAGAAGAATCTTTCAGTCTATCTCTTTAAAAATAATCGAAATAATTCGAACGTTGATACAGTTGTATCTAGGATAGTCATTTGATAAAAATTTGTCATAACGTAGACAAAATCGTGTACTTTTTTTTTATCAAATTTTGGTATTTCAATATAGAAAAACAAAGGAACCGTAGAATTTTTTGAAAGACAAGAGACGACAGTGCGAAGTTTCAATAGAAGGTTTGTCACTAATCAGTTTAGAAGTTGTTATTAATACCGTTTCAATTGTTGGGAACTCGAGTAGTCTGACTATCATGACGCGCAACTACTGAACTCCGTTGGACGATTAAACAGCGCACAACTCGTCAAGTTATTATCTTACTTTCCAAGTATCATATTATATCATTTTCCATGCAATTGAAGATTAAATTGTTGGTCGATGTAGCTACGTAACATCGCGCTCGTACCGTGCGATGTATTTAATCTGTTCGTTAATTCGAGCCTCGTAACATAGCGATCGAAACGTCCCAGGGTGAATTTATAAATCTATACGTAAATTTTAATTTAAAATTGATCTTATGTAACTTTATAATCGCTCTGTGAATAGTAATCGATTTCTCTGCCTTATGTTTTTCATTGTTTTATAACGCCAAGTGTCTAGATGACGTTGACCATTCTCTGGAATTTAATCGTTTTTTCTCTTAGCTCTTTAATGTTTCGAGATTACTTCTTAAGGGAGTGATAAACACTCTACGATGGACGTTGATTTTTTTTTTTTTTTTTAATTCAGAGATGTCTATTCTTATTGAAAGAATGAAATTGACGCAAATGTTTCGAAATCGTTGAATTTCAATTCGCTATAGAATTTCGTTGATCCTTGTCCGCCATTTCATCTCCGAAGCTCCCCTAGTTTCTTTAGCCAAGTTCCCGGTCCTCGAATCATATTTACGCGAGCGTTTTCAATTGCGTTTGCACGGTAATTTCACATCGGCGGAAACGAGTACGGTGACGAAGACGAGGAGTTGCAAGGTCAAGAAGTTGTCTCGAAACCCCGATGGGATGTTCCTTCACTTTCCAACGATTTTACCTTGCACCATTCACCAATAGAGGGGAAACTTCTTCCTTACCCATTTAATGATCTACCAGAGGAACCGAACGAAAAGTTGCCAAAGTGTGTCGTTTTCAACGTTATGCACGTTCCACTCACCTGTTTCTTACTGTTTCTTTTTCTTTTGCGTTTCTTCGATGAACTTGAACGTTAGCTCTCTTTTTTTCTCTAAAAAAAAAAAAAAAAAAAAAACGACAGTTGCTTCTATGTAAGGAGCTTCTACACTCTTCGACTGATAAATATCTGTTTCTACGTTGTTCTAATATGTTTGTTTCATTTCCCTCCTATAAATTATTTTTATCTTTCAAATATTCCAATATAAAGTGTTTCGGAATTATAGACCAGGGCGGTATGATTTATCCCTGTATAATATTCGTAATTTTTCAAATCTAATTGAGAATCGGAGCGCATTGTTCATATATAACACATTATATTTTTGCTAATTTCCTCACTTTTCATCGAATTTTATCATAAGTTGTGCAAAAAATGCAATTCCAACTGAATTTGGTAGAATAACGGATATCATTGTACCATACGGTAAAATCCTTCATTATCTTTATAATATTATTCGATCTACGCCTTTGAAACACCTTATATGGTGCAAATTTAAAGGAAAGTTTCTTGTAAATAGTATAAAAGCGATTATTGATATTAGAAAGTGGAGTAAATTCGTGCGAAGTAATTGTTATTTAACTCTCATAGTAATTAGACCATTCCATTTTGCGGTTTCCATTACAGGGAACGTTCCTAAAAAAAGTTTCTTCGGAACACCATGTGCGTGCTGTCTTCTGAAATAAGAACCTCCTTATAAGAGACATTTTATTTTGTCGCGTGTCATTTGATGCTCGGAGCCATTAGCCAAGCCCGGTGGTTTTAACTTGTAGGACGAAGGTAGGTTTACCTTTCCTCTCAACGTACCTGATTGTAAACTTAACTTTCTTGAGTGCTTCGCTTCCTGAATAGCTTGGATATCTTTCTTCTTCCGCCTTCATTAACGTGCCGCGATATATTCCTGCGGTTCAGTCTTTCAGTTAAAATGGGATCCTTGGTAAACTTGTACTAGCAATAATTAGTAGTTCGCTACAATTGAAGGTATTAATAATAATAACTGGCTAAAAGACGGAATTGATTTTTAGTATTACACACTGCAGAAAGTTTGCCGCATCTACAGAAATTTAAACGATCTTTTCTGAAATACATAAAGACTCTTTTCCCTCTTGCATTATGTATTACTTCATCATACACCTTTCATTTTGATTTTATTAATACGAGTTTTATATTTTTATCTTTGGTAATAGAAACGCTAGCTCGTAAGAAAATTCTAAGATAAAAGTTGGGGAGGACTTTTTACCTCCAGTTAAAATCGAACCACCTTTCAAGCGTGACAAATCTCGAAAGGACGCTTGAATTTCCAATCTTTGTTGATCCTAGTGCGATAGTTACGTATTAATAATAAGTAGTATGGTCTGACATTTTTATCGCAAAATGTCTGTTTACCCGTTTTAAGGAAATTAATCCCTAAAGGTCAGTTGGATGAACTCGCAACGAATGTGTCACACGTAAATCCAGATAATCGGTGTTTGCTATTTCCGCCGATCTTTTGACTGTGAAAGATTAAAGAAAATCGATAGATATCAAGCTTGAAGGGTGGGAAAGTTGCAGGTGTGGTGGTGAACCGGGTAAGCCTCGATGTAATTTCTGGCAGTAAAAACATAGGAAATGAAAAGAAATAGAAGAAAAAGGAACATATATATGTAATTAGAAATGGAAAAACTGAAATTTCGTTCGAGTCCCACACAGAACCCAATAACGACAGGAAAATTAATCGACGTCTCCATATTTGCATAATTTTTTAAAAATTTCTTTTAATCTTTTAGGAAACAGAATGGCTTTTATACATTCTGCTTACGAAAATATGTGTGATTTATTGTAATCGGCACTGCGAGCACAATATTTGCGGAATGTAGTTACTTCATACTATTTGCGTTCAATGTCCGCATCGATAAGATTCATGGAACGTGTACTGTGCATACAGTGCGTCCATATACACAGTCATCGAATGGACCAGGTAGAACATTATTCTACATACAAAAATAAGTCAAAACTGTTTTCGGTTGAAGTGTCGTTTTCGAGAAAATCAATTTTGAAATATAAGTCGCCGACTGAATGCGCGTGTCTATCCAAATTTTGAAATTTCGGTTTTTTGAATTCCTCTTACAAAAATCTTTAATTCTCCGTTTTCGGCATATCTTTCCACGCAAAAGAAACTTTCTGCCTGATAATAGCAAAGTTGAAGAACTAGTAGAATTGAAAATATAGGGAGCTTTTATGAAGTAAAAATAATAAATCGTTCACGGATACCGGCGTCGTTATCGTGGTATCAAGCGGCACTTAATCGACGCGAAGTCGATGTTCCTGCATCCAGTTGGTTATTTATCTGGATTGCATCGGGTTAATGAAAGTGCAGCGAACGGTGGCGTATTGGCCACGCGGTAGCGAGTGCAGTTTCATCGAGCGTGCAGTGCAACGAAAATATCAAAAAGCCCTTCGAACTTATCGACGTAGGCGTGAAGCAATTTCACAGCAGGGAGCAGAAAGCAGCTTTAGCAACAAAGCTCCGCTCGTGGAAGAGTGCGATATTATTTAATGCTCGGCCAGTCGCACAGAAGCGTTATACGTGCTATACGGGCGCACGTACCCGTGTGAAAATTTTCTTCTTGCTAATACCTACTATGCATTGATTCGCCGAGAGCCGCGATGTAACAGCCAACAATTTCTTCGAAACATTTCCTTCCATAGAATTTACTGTCATTAATGAAACTTTGGTTTTGTAATCGAATACACTGGCTTGTACCGGAGTGAATGCCAGCGAATCGATCTATCCTATAGTAAACGATACAGTGGAACTTTTATTCGAGCTTGTAACTACAGAGAAAAACGTGCACTGGAAAATAAAACTGAAAGAGGAAAATTGATCTCTGCGTTTGGTGTTTGTCGAAAATCAGCTGCTGCTGGTAACAATGACTATGAAAAAAGGATATCAGGACCTTACTCACGACTCGTATCGAAGAAAAGAATAACCTATCTTTGTCGCATTATAGGTGTACGTGAAAGATTAATCGTGTATTCAATCACACGGCGAATCTACTACTACTGGTATATTTCACGGGTATAGTGTATTTATGAACTCGCGGTAAAGTATACGTGGATCGTTGAATAAACATTTCGATGAATTAACAACGGGGATTGCGCTGGAATTTACCTGGTTCGTTAAAAAATTAATTGTCGGAACACGGCAGATAGAGAGTGCGTATGGAAGCTCTCCGAGTAATATCGTAATTGTTATCATCGACGCAAAAAGCGTTTGTGTCGAAAGTTGTCGGGTTACTACGATTGATATTAGTAATTAGATTTCGTTTCGTTAACTTTTTTTCGATCGATTTCATATCCGACCTCGTGCCTCTGAAGAATATACTCGATTTGATAAAAAATTTATTCGCAATCAACTTTGTCATGTGCATTTACTTGAAATTAAAAAATGAATTTTTATTAAGATATTTGCATTTGAATGTTGGCACGTGTACGTGATACGTAGATAACATTTTTTGATCGTACTTTATATTGTTCCGAGATCGAATCTGTCATTCGATCGAACGATCTCTTCTTTTTTCCCCGTTCGATCGACCAATGATCGACGCGACGTGACGTTGTGTCCATGTCGCACCGAAAGCATCGAGTATCGAAGGATAAAAATGGTTTCCGCCAGAACTAAACATACACACGGCGAATAAACATTGGCGTCGGTATATGCAATATTTTCCATTTCAATTTATATATAATTTGGTGTAGAGGATAGAGACCGTTGCCAAGAGTAATGAAGTATATATTTTCCGTGAGAATGACGGTACACGGTAGCAAGTTCATTGATCAAACCCGGCGTACTTGATTAGTATCGCACGTGAAGCTATTCCAATTGGAAATTATTAATGTTTGTCACACGTCATTTCACAAACATTTCTTTTCTCGTTAGAGACGAAGTAAAATCATTCACAACGAGTATCATGATTCCTCAACATCTCAATATCCTGATATATCTGATCTGAAAATACGAAAATTAAAGGGTGAGATGCGTTCGTGTATCTTCTTACGATAGGATAGTCGCCAGCTTTGATGACCGTTTCCTTTGAATCCGCCACGAAGCTTTTTCCATGTCTCTGTTCTTGTCTAGCTATCTCTTTCTTTGGCGCTACGTGTGTTCACGTTCACGTTGCGAGTAAGAACAACACGTGCCACTCAGAGGAGCTCTTGTAACATCGTGTTTGCTGTGTAGTCGAGTACGTACGCAGGTACATCCCGTGTACACGGGTTATATCGATCCCGAGGGAATATACTGTGCCGCGCATATGTATTTATCACTTTAACAATTAGTTTAATTGTTTGTACAACTGGGTAACGCTCGTTCACAGGGAACCACCGTACTGAGTTCGCCTTACGATATAACATAACGAAATGCGGATGAAAATTCTGCTAATATACGTACAGAGTTCATTAATCCGCTGAAAGTGCTATGTACCATGTGGAAACGTTTCCTTGAGTGAACAATAACGAAGTTTCTTCATGATTATTATTTTTCTCATCTTTTATTACGCGATATTTAAGAAGGATTCTCGCGTTGCTATTAAGAGGCATGGAGTGTTCAATCTATTTCAAAAGTGGTCGAAATTTTTAATAAGTTCAAGTAATTAGTGAATCCCGAATTTGGAAAAACTTGAAAAATAAATCTATCGGAATTACACAGTAGAATTGGCGGTATAGCGAATTTAGATGCTTCACGGATTAATATTAACATAAACCGACTCGATTCACAAATCGAATGACAGCTGTTTCAAAATTCCGATTTCTTCTTTTAAGATATTCCAAGTCGCAAATGCACGAAAGTATCGTCGAGGATTTTTTGTTCACAGTTTCTTGAATTTTATTCACACTCTGTATAAATCTGCTGCATGCACATATGCAATGCGAGGACGTTACCTCGTTCTTGACTTAGGGATTCGACTCGTAATCCTATAATCCTTGTTTACAGTCTGATCTTGCTCTTGTGGGTTCACGATACATCAATCGCTATTGCGGAAGAAACTTTGATCAAACACTAATTAAGATTCAAACATTTTTCTGATCATCGATAATAAAATTACAAAGAGCTAAGGTAATTGATCATAGTCCAAGTGGAAAATCTTTAATTAGGGGGGAAAATGTAATTTAGATTGCATAATGTACAGGTATAAAAAATGTAACGTACAAATCTATAATACATTTCAGTTTCGAATCGAAACTTACCGTCTTTCTGATTACCTCGATACTTTTAATACGGTATATTTGATTTCGATATAATTAGGAGTGATTATAGACGATATTGTGGGATATTTTTAAGAATCGTTGTGTTTTTTTATATAAATTGTAGATCATTTCCAAGTGTTAAATCTAATAGGATGATAACGATTCAGGAAAAGTAACTGATAATAATGATTCGTGGAAACAAAACTTTCTCCGAAAGAGTTGGTTGCTCCGTGAAAAAATATTTGGTTTCGACGAATTGAACATTCCCTCCGTAGAAAATATTTTGTTTAGACCACATAAAAATATATGCATATTTTTTATCTACGGCTACAGGACTGTATTTAATAAAGATACATTTCACATCGATCGAGTGTAAAAAATAAAGAAACATTTATCGAGTTTACACGATCCGCAAAATGAATCTTGAGTCTGCAAGATTTCCAGCTTGGTGAAATATCTTTTGTGCAAAGTATTTTCGATAAGAAATCGAATCGACTTTTCTGAGACTTTGAGGCCTGGATAACTGCATTTATCGTGACAATTGCTACCCCGATTATTTCCGGGCTATGTTTAAAGAATGGTCGAATGTTTTCATGCACACCGGGCGAACAAAGTTATATCACGACCAAGTTGAGCTTCTTTAACGAGTTCATTCTGGGAACGAATTAATAGGTGTTATCCCCTTGATAGAATTTAAGTAACGAGATTAAAACTAAAGGGCCCTTTCCTTGTCAAGAAATTTTGTCTGTTGCCAGTCGACAACGTATTAAAATACGACGTCTTCTCCGTGAGGAAAGGTTCTTATTATCATCCGAGCGATTATCCGAAAAAGCGAACCGCCAACGATGTCAAAGAATAATAATATTTGCATTAATTTAGACGGTGAGACATTTTCAATTAGTCGGGCATAGCATTTTCATCATGTCGCTCGCTTTCTTCATTCGTTGTTGTATTATTTGATTGAGGAAATGTTTGCCACGTTCTTGTTGGGATAGAAAATTGAAATATATCCATTTATTTGTTTAACGTGTAACCGTTGCTTATTTATACGGTGAAGGACTAGAATTACAGTTTTCTGCCAGAGAATCTATTGTTAATTCGGTCAGTTGGAATGATCGACGACAATTAAAATAGCATTTTATTATCGTAACGCGTACGCGACAGAATTATGTAATTTGAAAATTCTATAATTCGTATAATTTTACAGGATCGATTGACAGTAAAAAATTAACGATAAAACTTATAGCTTATGTTCAATTTAAAAAAGAAAAGAAAGTGTTCGATAAAGGGAGAAATAGATGGTTAAAGGTGACGATTATCCTATGATAGAACTGGTGATCGTTGGCGGTTAAGGTGAAAACCGAGGAAAGGGGTGAGCAACAGACGAGAGGTGCGGCGTGGCCGTTTTCCAAGTAACTCGGAATTAGGATTAAAGGTGGCCAAAAATTAAATCCTTATCTCGGCAGAGCCGACAAGCAAGGTGAAGCGAAAGGGGTCTGAGCGGTTAAGGGAAGAAGGAGTTCTTAGAGAGGTTGCTCTCGCTGTCTCTGCACGGTTGGTCCTTGAGAGGGCGACACTTAATCTGTGATGCTAGCGCTGCAATTTCTTCCCATTAGCGGGCTCCTTCGCGATTAAACATTTGCATAATCTCGGGACGCTTGTTATAATTCGGAGACATAATATACATATATTTAAGAGCACCATGCGGATCAGCAATACGCCAGCGTTTCTATACCTTTCGAAAATTTTCTTTTCCATCTCGTACAAATCGTCTTTCCTCCAAAAGCTTTATATCCAGGATAGAGCGCGACATTACACAAGCTGTAACCTCTTTTATCGTTATTACGTATTAATTCAATTGAAATTCAGTAGAATTACGCGCAATTGTACGCGAATTCCGTTTGCTTGATATATGTATTGATATATCTCACGTATCGAGCTAATTTAACGAGGGGACAATTTCCATGTAAATTATAGTAACGTCATATTAACTTTCTCTTTATTCAGCAAACAATACACGTGACCATTAACGAAGATAGAGAAATTGTTTGCGCGATAAAACATAGAAAAACAAATCTGGCGATTTGGTAATCGCGCTGGCAGTGACTGGCTAGTTTTTCACTGGGGACTGAGCTCATTTAATGCAGATTACAGACGAATGCTAATGAAGGCTAATGAGATTTATAGGAGGGTTGTACGCAAATAATGCTGTTGCGTAATGTACGCGCGCAATCTAACAGTTATATAACCTTTTGATTACGAGGAGTATCAATAATCTCCAACGATACCTAGCGTTGCACGCTTCCGCAGACATTTACAATTTGGTCTTCCATTTAGAAAATATTTCCAATCAGTTTGCATTCATTTTTCGATCTCTTTTCGATGTCTATAAATTTGTATTTATACTTTGTATTTTAACGTATCATGGATAGCAAACGGCACTAATGTGTTGCCCTAAGGCGAGAGACGATTTCATATTTTAACGTTGCAAAATGGAAGTAAGACCGACGTTATCAGCTGCCTTACGCAGTTGAGAAAAGCTAAATGATAAGAATAGTTTGAGAACCTCTGTTTGCTCACCTTCCTATGAAATTGGCGAGGTCCACTTTGACGCGTCGATGAGCTTCTATACCTCGCAGTGCTCTCAAAACTTCTCTTACCCTCCGAGCTTCCCTGCGGTTGCCCTTGGCATGTGTCGTATGCCACATAACGCACATGGATTCACGTTTGAATTCTCCGTAGAATATCATATAACTCGGACAATTTATCGCTCAAGTGTGCATGTACTGTTGATAGAACTAGCGGTGCTTCATGCGGTATATTTATCATTAGCCCAGATTTTCGTATTCGTTTGGATCATTGTATATGTATAATACTTTTATACATTCATTCGTACGAGTGAAAAAAAAATTCCATCGAAGTAAATATCGTGATATGTTCATAAAAATAATTCGTAATTATTCAACACATGCAACTGGCTTCTTTTCTAATTTTCATTAAAATCAAAAGCGATCGTACGTTCTGTTAAGGGGAAAGGTAAATTAGGAAAATATATTTTATCAATAATGTGGATACTTAAGATAATCAGCGATTTAACGCAGCGACTGCACAGCTTGCAGGAAACCACCTTCCTGGAATTTAGTTTGATATACAGCACTTCTTATGTTAGCTTGTATAACGTAATAGTAAGTTCCTTAATCATAGAAACAGTTACGGCGTATTACCCCAGAAGTGTACATCGTTGTTTGCTATTCATTAGCCAGGATTATATCGGGGTGACCGATGGATGCTCACAGTTCTGCCTTTATGGGATTATTTCAATTTCTCTGATAGCATCGTCGATTCCAGTGGCTCTCCCTTTGTCGATGAGAGACTCGCTGTCATACTAGCGATATTACAGCTGTCGTCCCTACAAATTACATAATTAGGTACGATAGAATTCTCAACTGCATCGTGTGACTATCTTTTCCCTTCTTCTCATTGGTTTTTGCATTTTCTCGCCTTCCGACTTTTTATATTCCATATACATGGATGTAACAATTAACCATTAAAATAATCGGTTAAAACGTAATATTATAAAAATATCCTAACTTCTTTGGCAACGTTGAAAAAAAACGATCTCGTGTCTATTAGTATCTTTTGAAATTTCTAGTTGCCAAGCTACCGGGCCCAAGCAACAGAGTTTCGGCTTAGTATTCTTCCTACTAAGCATCGTCCACCATAAATCTTCTTTGAACGATAGCCTGAAAGGTCTTCCGGTGATAAGAGAGCTCGCGCAGGACACAAGGTAAAGAATTAAGGTGTATGTTGGTTGGCATAGCAGGAAGGAAAACTCGTGCTCGAGCTTAGGCATGGGACCGATGCCTAAGAAGCATAAAATCCGAAAATCCGTGAGATCCGTGCGATTTCTCTCCCTCGGTGTCGACTCTGTCCCTCTTTCTTCTTCCACTTTTCCTATGTTCGTTCCCCAACTTCTTTCCACCAATACCAAGACAATCTTCCTCCCGAAACCAACCGTGATCTTTAACGCGGTCTGGTTTCCTGAACATTCGTGCGAAATCTCCGTTAAGCCAAGAGCGAGATAGGCTTTACAATGGACGTTGGACGTTGAACGTCTATCCACGTGGTATGTTCCAGCCAGGCTAAACGACCATCCGATTGTCCTCTTCTCTCGTCTAATTTCTCCATGAGCGAAGAAACTCGAGCGTTACTCCGTGGCCAAGAAGTATCGCAGAGCTCAGAAGTGGCTCGGTTCATTTCGATGATTGAATCGAAACACATTGTTCATTAGTTCAATGAGCTTTTGTTTTGTGATGCCATAAAGTCAAGTTTATAGTTCTGTTTCATATGTAATTGATTCTCGGGCGTTTCTGAAAAAAGCTCCGTCTCTCTTAATAGACATTAACACGCTAAAATTATTAAATCTACGAAAACGAAAGGTTTTAAATTTCTCGTTCTTGCAATTGCTAGAAACATTATGAAAAGAGAAATATCCAGAATTGGTTAATAGGAACGATTTCGTTTGTCAACGAGATTTTACTCGTCTTTCTTAGTTTATGGATTAAACGAAATATGAAATCTTATCCTTTCAATTTTACACGAAAGATTCATTTTCTGCGAAGCTATAAACTTTTCTTAGAGAAACTGTGGGTCGATGGGTGGGAGAACCCTGGAAGAAGGTAGCAGGGTTAAATATAAGTTCGCGGAAGTTAATTCGCTGAAACGTTCGAACCCGACGTTTGGATGATCGATGCGCTCCAATCCATAAGCAACTTCCGGCGTGGATCGAAATTCATCCAATTATTGGCGAATTCGATGGACTATAACTAAGCGTCGAAGAAAGCACGGAGAAGGAAATGCGAGTATAATTGAGGAATGAGGAAGTCGTGATAGAAGAAGCAACCCTCTTTTCTATTCTACGACGAGACATTGGTGCTCTGTTGAGTCAAGCTAGAAACAGGAAAGGAAGCCCGAAATCCAAGTAAATCTGTTCCAATTCCCCCAGTTCCATGCCCTGAACGTTCCGTAGCCACGTTCACGCTTGTCCCTTACTTATTTCTTGCACCGTACACGGCCCCACGGGGGTAGTGTCTTACTTATTCCCTTAAGCTCGTTTCCGTCGTGCTCGGATTCCCCCAGATACGACATCGTTCGCGTCATTCTCCAACGGCTTTCATTAACCCTTTCCAGCGTTAAACCGTTGTTTGTATAAGTCTGCGTAAAGTCTGCTTCGAATGTATGCTACAATTTCGGTACTTCGCAAGCGGAATGCCTTGCGTTTTAAACGTTCTCGAGAGATAGTTGCCACGCGGAATGAGCCTCTATGTTAACCGGAACGTTAAACGCGACAAATTCATCGTTTTACGCCATGAAACCAACGAATATCATTTTCGTGTTCGTTTCGTATTTGTAGTCTCGAATTCGTTTAAATCCTCGATTCTTTAGAGGTTCGAATAATATGGCAACTGTTATTCCGTCGCTTTTAGAAATCCTTTCTCAAGTGTCTAACGAATTTCTGTACTTTCATCTGGCGCATATCCATATAATGCTATTTACTGGACTGTACGTTTCTTCTTGCAGTTAGTTCAGGCCGAATTTATTTAAGCGAATTATGAACTGTGTAAAGCTAGTCTTAAGTTCGTCTAGTTTTTTTGCAATTATTACATTGGGATCGTGTTGAGGCGTAAGTTTTGTACGGTTAAAGTTCACCGTGGAACACATGGAAAAGTGTTTGCGGCCGAAGCGTAAACTGGCTGCGTAAGATTATTAATGCGGCGAGTTTATGGCGACCTTGATACCACGCGAATGTAATAGTAGATGATGATCAGGAATGGGTTCTAAATGCGTGCAATACTAACTTACTTCAACGCGATAAATGATAAGAATAAAGTGCTACTCTTTGACTACGATACCCTCGGAATTGAAAGCGCGTTTGCTGCCCAGGCAGAAGCAATTTTTTATTAAAACAGGTTTAACTTTATGAGATAGAGTAGGGACACCTCTATTCTAGTGAATAGTTTACCTTTAAAATTAATTTTCTCGATATGTCATAAACCGATGGCACGCATGGAATTACAAATTGCGACTAGAACGAATGGAATTTTCTTATAAATAAATCTTAATTTTGTTCAAGATACGACGTTTCGCATCTGTCGAAAAGGGAATTTCTCGCGCGACTAATCGCTTAATTTGTTAAGTTGATTTTAATTTACCTTTCTCTCGAAGAAATCTCGTTTCCCCACGCTTTTATCAGTTCTTAATGTTTTCTAACCGTTCGTTTGCTCGTCGTAAGAATATCAGTTAATTACTAAAGTTTCAAACCGAAACGAATTGTCCAACGTTCTTTCCATCATCAATTATTAATCGTTCCCAACTACTTAAGAATCGTATTGTTCTTTGGAACAACAAAGACAATTGACGCTAAAATCACGAGCGAAAGGTTCCAAAAATTTTCAACATTTTGTTCTTACCACCTCTCAAATATAGATAAGTAAGGGTACGTGCGCTTTATATAATTTTTCAAAACGTAGTTCCGATTTTTACTAAACATCTAAAATGAATTATAATTTATACAACGTGATTTTTTACTAGCATGGTACAAAAATAGAAAAAAGTCACAATCGAGGAAATTTTAGTGTAGGTGCACAACTTGGCCATGATGCAGCGAAATTGCTTACAATCCTCGCTGCAAACGTAGGTACGACAAAATTATACTCTACGAAAAAAATGGGCTGAATGAAATATGAACAATTTATGTTTATACTTATACCTTATTAGGAAGAATAACGAAATAATTCTCACTAATGGAACGGTTAATGAAACAAAAATTAAAAATTTTCGATATTTATCATGTTCAACACGAAACAGCCTTTTCATTTTTAATTTCGTATTGTAATAAATTTATGCGATCAAGTGAAGTAACGATATTCGTTTGAGACAAATAATAATTAATCGCAGAGACGATAAAGCAAAAAATTATTACCTACGATTTCGAATATAACAAGTAACGTAATACCCATCAAGCAAGATCGACCATGTTGGTTTTAATAAAAATATTCACTGTTCACCAGCACGTTGCAATTTTTGGTTAAAACGTTGTGAGCCAAATCTTCTTCTTTTTTCAGGCTTTACAGCATAAAGTCGGAACTAATTATAGAATCGTTAAGTAAAGTTTTTATTTTATTATTTAGCGATTCTATAATTAATTCCGAGTTTATGAATTTCTTACGAGAGGCGAATTTAAAAAGGCTAACGAAATTACACGCTAGTATTACTTTACTTTTAATATCATCGTGAAATATGTTCTTCCCCATGAATGAATTCTTTACGATTAGCAGCAGCAGGTTATTTTCTTTCAACGAATTAACCTGTTTCGTTTCAAGGTCCATGAATGTATGTGTGTTGCGAGAACGAAACTCTTGTTTGCGCGGCACATGGCATCATCTAGTTGTCCTACCGATGTTTCTCTTCTCTTATTGTTAATCTTCTTAATGCATGTTCCTTCGCGTCGCGTCGGGAAACTGACACACAATACTAGGTCTCATTTTGGTGTATATTATTTATGGTGGTCCACGCAGTGTGATGCTGCTGTACCTATACCTAGGTCAAACATCTGCGCGCTCAATGCCTCCCTCGTAGATAGGTATGTGTTTATTAAATTCAGAATTAGACGAGCTGGCTGACATCTCGGATTCCAGAGTTCCGTGGAAACGGCGAATCAGTATTGTCCTTCGGTCTGGTTGACCCCAGACCAAGTTTCATGCTGCTGGCGCCGTTACTTCAAGCATATTGCACGCGTAGGTACACTTATGTGCCCGATGAGTACATAAAGATTCGTCTCTGCATATATGTGTCAGTGGCCACTCTCGTTCGAGATACGGAACTCTCTCTCTCTCTCCCTCTCTCTCTCTTTCTTTGTATATTCGTCACTGGCATAAAAACTCTGCCGTTAAAATACCCGGGAGATGCCTATCTATAAAATCACTTTCGTTGCTCGTTTTCATTGCTATTTCATTCGGACAAAGGACAACACGAACTGAAAATAGCAAGATTTTTCACTTGGTTGAACCCTTTTGGCTCGAGCATCGAGTGATAATATTCGCCTTTGTTGGGGAATGAGAATATTTCAGTTGTTGCATTGCAGCGTTAGAAAGGAACGGTGTTTCCCTCCAATAGATTTTTTAAATAATCGCGCCAAGGAAATTTTTATGTAGTGGTAATTAACGTAGATGAACTCTATTTGGGGAAATGTACTTTGTACGGCTGTGGTCCGCTTTGTCCGACGCAAGCATCAAAGTTTTTCGTTCTTCCTGAACGCATCGTAGGGAACCAACAAAAATGCAACGTAAAAGAGCGGTGAATAGAGCGGCAGAAGAATGACAGTTGGAAGCCTTCAGACTGCGTGTCTCCATATTTAAATGTTCGGAATAACACGAATCAAGCAGCGTAATCAAGCAGTTTTTAACAGCTACGTTTATTCGAGGTAATCTTTAATAACATTGTAATATATTCCTGGAAACACCGGAACTCGATCTTTGACATTGGTAAGTATTATAGTAAAAAGCAGTTAATATGAGTCGCAAAATTTGATCTCTCAACCTCGAGGGAAATGCAGGAACGATGTGATTACATCTAGCTCCTATAGGAAGAATAATTCGAATTAAGTTCTAATTAAGGATCTTGAACGGTGACGGTCTCCAAGTTGTGTTGCGTGCCACTTTTTTTACGAATTCGCCCCAGCGACCGGATTAACTTAACCCTTGCTTCCTTCTATCTGCCTGCAATCTGTTACCTCGTAGCATCCCTTGGTGTTGCGTGGCCATGACGAAGGTAGGGTCTTCTTTCATCTCCGCTCCGCCAGCTTCGTCCTCGGCTTTCTTTGCCTTTTGACGCTGCCGGGGATGAAGTTCCGCTGTTGCTTATTTTCCTTCAGCTTCTCAAATTATATGTCCAACTTATTTTCTCGCCCGACTCGCCCGGGGGATTTCTGCGAATCTCTCAATGCCGAACATTCCATGACGTATCAGAAGGAAACTGGCTACCAGTCGAACGAGTGAGTAGAAGAAGGGACCAAAGGAGAGGGAAACGAGATCTCCTCAAAAGGGTGAGGACTTTATTAAACCCCAAAAGAACCGCGTCGTTCGATTCGATTTCCGAAGCATGCGATTCTGTTTGATGTGAACAACTCCCTTTGCGATCGTAACTTTCCACGATTAAAGTTAAAGGTGTGCCCGTCGTGGCGTTACGTACTACGTATGGTTCCTTAAGTACTACGCATGCTTTTGCTCAAGGTTCTACCTTACGGGTTGCGGGAAAGGCGCGAGAAGAAGTAATTGCCTCGCCGCCGAAGCTACTCTCGATATCGAGCTAGAAATGCAGAAACGCCTTTGGAAATCAAATCGAATTACTCTGTTCTTTTGGGACTTAATAAAGTCTCCGTTCCTTTGAAGCTACTTCTTCGAACCTTTTCGCGTTCACTCTATCGACGCTTGACGTTCTCTTCTAACGTTCGATTCGCGCAACCAATGTAATTACAACCATGTTATTTCGAGTCCTCGTAAATTCCCACGAATTTTTTCTTCCTTTCCAATTTTTTTTTTTTTCGTTTTTTTCTCTTATTTTCTTTGCGAAATCTTGGTAAAATGTAGGTTTGTGAAGAAAATAAAAAATTTACTAAATAATATAGATTTACATTCACATCTATGAAATTGAAATCACTTTCTTATAAATGCGAAATCGATAAATCGTACGAGATATCGGCGAGGAATTAAACAGCTCGGATTCTTTTTGGAAAGGAAAGATTGTCTCCGATTTATCGCTTAACGTCATCCTACTGCGATTGATGTCTCAAAGACTAGCATTGGAGATGACCGATGAGTCGGCCGATTGCTTGGCTTTCTCCATGATGAAATTAAATCGATGTAACTGCGGACGCGTGTATACGTCGTCGTAGGAATGGGAAAATCGAAACCGTATCCGTTTCTACTTAACGTTTCTTCTCCGGCGATAAACCACGCCGGTGCATTTAATTCGCTTGGTAAACGTGCGATGCGACGCAGGAACGTCGTTTCCTTCTACCTCTACCCTTCCGTTTCTTCGGTTTTTCTTTAATGGCCACTTTTCACGGGGCTCGTATAACATTAGAACCCTGTACGATGAAACGGAGACGCACGTTTTCACGTCATAGCGGGTGTTTTCTTGGGAGCAGCGTCGTTGCGACTGTGAAATGCGTGACATTTAAACGGAAGAAAGCATTTGAATAACACGAAATTGAATCATTTATCGTGTTAATCACGTCGCATTAACCATTTCTACATATCGACGTTCAATCTCTAACGTAACGTCCGTTGCGTTGATCGATCCCACTCTTACGAAACGCTCGATGTTTCGTTAAATTATTGGTCAAATCAGACGGTTAGAGCCCAAAAGATAATAAAAGGCACAAGAAAAGGAAAGAAGCGAAAAGGAAGAAGAGTGAAAGCCTTGGTTTCTTTAACGGTGCCACTAACGGAACAGCGCCAGCCACCGACATACGGTTCGGTGGTCTTTTTAACGCTGGCATTGCGTTGCGTTTAACGTTTATGATAGCCAGACTAACGGATATTTTATAATGCCTCTCACTAAAATTCACAGCGGCCGGGTTATACGACGTATTCTCGCTGTCTTTAAGTTGGTATCATGCACCCTCCACAATCACACTGTCAACCTGTACCTCGTCGTCGTCTCGAATTTTATTCGCCGTGAATATACGTATGTATATACCGATATCAGAGAAATCTCAAGAACCTTGATTTTTTCCCCGTTTTCATAAACAATAATGATGATCAGGGCCATTTCTACTGGAAGTCGTATATAGGCCGTATATAGGGACCATTCGCTGGTAGTGAAATATTTCGTAATGTTTTAAGTAGCGAAGAAATCAAACAGCAATTGCCTCCTTAATAAGGCAAAAGGACGCACGATACAATCATACGTTGTTGAAACGAAATTATCGAGATCGTAGATAAAAATTGTTTGATCGAATTGCTAAAACATAGTTGAATGGATTAAGGACCATTTCACGCAAACCATTTCGGATGATGGATTTTATTAGAAAAGTGATCCTCGACCTGCTTACCGTTTTTCTCGACCAGCTTTTTCCATTTACCCTCTTCACTTAATTGTAATTCGAGCAAAGTAGAAAGTTACATGGTGACGACATTCTCTTTGTTCGGTGAGTGGTAGGTAAAAAAGATGCGCTCTTATCAGACACGCAGATTGCTTGTCCGGGAATCGATGCCGGAACATGGATCACAAAGCTATGTTTCCATACGACACAGCGCTTGGCCGTATCATCGTTTAGCTGATTGCAAAAGAATCGAATTGCGTATCAAATTTCCTACCCTATATCGCTTAAATTATCATATTGCCGTTTGAGATTGTCGGTTTGCTGTACAGGGTGATTTTGAAATCGTGCTGCTTCCGGAAAAAGGAAAGTAATTAAGTAAATAACAAAAGGAACAAGTAGAGCGTTAGTACTTGAACGCTTTATCAACGAATGTTTAATATCGATTTTCTTGAAAACGAAGCTTCGTACGAACAAATTTTATATTACAATATATCTTGTATCTACCATTGCCTGTGAAATCACCTCCTTTCCAGTTGTATCACGATTTCAGAATCACCCTGTATACCTGGTACAGAACAAAGGAGATTTAATTAATAGAATTAACCTGAAATGGCTGCCGTCTCTCTGGCCGGTTTGCAATTTCAATTCCTCTTCGGTATGCCCCCTACTCCGGTGAAAAGGTGACGCGCACCATCGTCGTTCCTTACACTTAGATTAAATGCATTTTCTAAATTCCAAAACTCGCGACGGACTCGTAAATCACCCCTGACGACTACTCGGAGGATGAACAACTTGTTCTTACCGTCACAGTGCAGGTGAAACCGACGAGCAGGTGTATGCTCGAGTTTTAGCTGCGCGTGATTTACGTTCGCACCCGTTTGATCGCTAATTTTTTGAATAATCGATAACTCGTCAGTTTAAGTTGTAGGTAAATTTTCGATGGAAGATTGATTTTTCGATGATCGGATTTTAGTTGAAAATTTAGTCAGACCGCGATAAGAGCGTTTATAACGTTAAAACTATCGATGACTTTATCGACATAATTAAAAAATTCGATTAAACCAGTATTTTTTAATACGATTATTTTTGTCGAAATTTATTTTGAGACGTGATCGAAGAAAATTTGCTTTTTCTATAGGTATCGTTTGAGATTCTTCTAAATGTTTCCCTGTAGAATGAATATTGCGTTTGTAAGCGAAAGCATTGAACGGCATTTAAAATCAATAACTGGAGAACGGTTGAGAAATTCGCGTATCCATGACTAGGAACGGTAATTAAACCTGTCATTGTGCCGAGACGTAGCCGTCGCGTAACCGACGGCTGTAGCTGTCGCTCTCTATGTTGACCGTTTAAAAATATTTTCTTCGATTTATTTTGTTCGCTTCTTCGTTTCGCTTTCACGTAGCAACGCTCATGTCACTTGCACGAAGCGTGATAAACGAGAGAACGCTGTGTCATTAACGCGGTAACCAAAAATTTTTTAATCTTAAAGCGATTCATCTTAATATCAGGTAGATGTAAAAATTCATTCGTGATTTTTTCAATTTTAAACACCTAGGAAGCTTGATAGAATTATCTCATCGATCAGATATCAATAAAATTTCAGAATATATCAAAGAAGCGTAGAATATTATTTCTATGCTTTGATTGTTGAATCAAATTCGAAAAGAAAAATTGAAACGATTTTTCATCTCATCTGTTTCCTTTCAACCACATTACATATACCCTGGTGAATCGAACATCCACCTGTCCACCCTGCCGCAGAGTATACACGTTCAACCGAATCTTATCCTTTCTTTATCAATTTATTTCTAAAAAAAAAAACGTACTCCTATTTTATCTCGGTCGGTGTTTGTTCTTCGAATCCCTTCCATATGCCCTTCCGACGAGCAGAAATGAACCGTGACAAAATCACTAAATTGAACACTCCCGCGGTCGCGCACACGCGAAAGTGTAAGTACACGCATATGTATGTACATCAATAAATAAACCGTAGCTGTACCGTGGTTGGCACGGAAGGCACGTGTGTACGAAGCTCGTCTCACAATATGGTTTCCAATATTGTCCAATATGTATGGTTCACCCCGCTGTTTGCACGAATCGTACGCCGTCTCTACTTATGATCGGTCTGCATCCGTTTCACGTGTGTGCTTGGTACTGCGTGTTGTTGAAAGATAGGTTATTGCGCTCTCGAAACCAGCAACAAGATTCCGACGAGCCTAGTTCGTCTCCTGCGTCATTATCGTTGTCTTTTATTGGTTGTTTTAGTGACACTGTTCGATATTTTATCGAGATCGTAACCATTTCCGGCTTACTTTTCGGTTATAATCCCTTTACGTTTGCAGCCAAGAAAATCGATTGGGATGGATTTTTGAGTTGAATGACGGTAACGAAAGTTTTCATCTCTTTTTTCTTTTTCATTTTTTATGTTTTGCATATACATTGCGTTTGAATCATTTATCCATCAGTTTATGTTTAATCATTTCATTTGTGTAAATTCATGTTCTTATGAATTTTATGATTGTACGTATATACGGATTGCTTTTGTCTCCTAATTGTTATAACGAATACTTTATTTTGTATATTTCGTATAATTTTGTTTGTGATGTGGACGAAGCAGCGACGATGATAATAATTTTATAGGTGAGAATGGGAAGGAAATCAATTGTCTTTGAACACATGGAACAGATTTTTTGCCAACGTCTGACAGTCGAACGTCAGCCAATCTCCTTGAAAGTCACATTTAATATCGTATTCTTCTTGGAGTTTCGTACGAAAGAGAAACAAAGGTAATAACCTGGTAGTGGGCTACGACAAAGGATATTACGATCTGGTATCACGTTGGAAGAAAGAATATCCCCGCGAGCAACGGAGACGGTCCGCGTCCGGAATGGTACACGCGACCAGTAGCTGGAAGAAATAATTAACAAGACTCGGACTGGTCTCCCTCCCATCGAAGGAGTAAAAAGGCGGTCGATTGAATCCGTCTACGCGTGGGTGCAAAAGTGCCTTTATTTTCAATTTTCATAATAGCCGTATCGACCGGTGGCGGCGGTGGCGGTGGACTAGCTCGAACACGAGAACGCGAAAGCCTCCCAACAGTGTCTGCGTACTCGTGTGTCTGTGTACCCTGTGCGCGTATATGGGGGAGGGACGATATAATCGAAAAGGGGACATGCAGCGTAGTAGTTTACTCCAAAGGAGGGCGGTTGTACAGAGAGGCGTAGAGAAGAGGAAGGGATAGATATCAATCATAGGGGTTCAAGCCTGTCAAGCCCTCGCCATACTGACTCTGGCCTCTATGATAAAGACACCCGAATCGAATGAAACAATGATATAGAGGCTGTCCTTTTTTCTCAACGAGGAATTATCTTCTGGGTCTTCGTCGAGCTCGCCCATACTTATTTGAGTAATTTGTAACCGAACAGTTTGAAAATATTTAGGAACGAATCGATTTTCTCAGCGCGACGCGACGCGACGGTGAAGAACTAGTTACCGTTAGGGCTAGCGAATTTATTGACAAAAGGATTTATATTAACATATTTAATCGCGTAGCTTTAATATTTTTCGTAAAATGAAAGTTAAACCATTTAGTCTATCAAAAAAGAGATAGACCTCGTTTAATATTTTCGTTGCCGACGTAGCGACTATGATAAAAGAATAATAATTCTTTTAAAAACACTTGGCGTTTTGCTTGTAATACGTATTTAACGGGCAAAAGGAATGCTTCCACGAAGCAAAACATCGGCAAGATTTTCGTCTGCTTGCTCGGTAGGAACTTCGGACGGCCTAGAAGCAACTGAAAGGGCTGGGACGGAGGTAGAATGGAAAACAATAACTTTTTCATTTACCGGGCAAGATGTTACCGCGATATGAGCGAGGCTGCACGATAAAACTAAGGTAGCGTCGCACGACGATGGCGACGACGACGACGACCACGACGACGACGTCTACGACCACGACGTCGCATTCCGAGTTTTACTTCCTCCTTTTGCGAACGAGGAAACTCACGATCGGGTATATTATTACATGGTTATATATCGTTCTCGTATCAAGATTTCTGTTCTCTTGCTGTTACAGAAAGCCTTTTGACGTGTAGTCGAAGAACAAGATCGAAGACAGGTTCGCATCAACGATAACCTGGCGAGAATGGGTTTTCAATGTGCTGCTCGTCGGTGAGTTTTCTGAAAATGTCTACGTAAAATATTTCTTGATGGCGGCAATGGATAGAAAATAACCTACTGCGTATTGCCACTCGCGAAATATTTATTATTCGAGATTTGATTCTGTTTTACTGCCAGGCCTTCCTTTCGCTCCTTACGAGATAATAACTGTAGGTTACATGGGGATATGTTTCTCGAAACATTTATAAATTTATCTTATCTTTTATGATTGTTACATAATTTACATCGATCTTCCTTTTTTGAAGTTTTTTATTTGTAGGTTGTAGATATATCATAGATATTAATTAAAATTGATATTAGTATAATAACATAATGATATCGTAACGAGTAGTATAATGGTTCAAAGACCTCTTATGCAGTATTAATAACACTATCAAACGTAATCCATGTTAATCCTGCAACCGAAGCAATTTCGATATCGAATATGGACATTGTTACAATATAGAGATAAGACTCGCGTATATTCTATCTTATCAAAATATGATCAAAATATACATGTATAATACTTTATACATTATAATTTAACATAATACTTACGCAATATATATAATGGCGGCTAAAAGAAGATTCAAATTGTTACTCGTCTGTGCGAGAATTAATAAATTTTGTACTAATAATGAATATCTTTTACTATGTTGCCAACGAATATCTATTCTAGAATATACATATAGTACATCTGTTTATCGTTCGTACTGAATATAATTCCATTTTGTAAAGTTACCATGTAAGACTACAGCTTTTGAATTGTTTATTTTTAAAATTTTCTCTCGTTCGTCAATGTAGATTTGAAACGACTAATAATCGAAACCTTTCGTAGCTAGGGCGATAATTTCTATTATTATTATTATTATCGAATTATTTCGATTGAGATATCAACGATTCCTCTGCGTTTATACTCGTCCTGAAAGAAACATCTGACTTTGATATCATCCTGTTTTTGACCCACCCTGTATATCGTCGTTGTGTAAATGCGCAATATCCAGAGCTGGCTGTCTGCTATCAATGTCTTCGCACGATTTATCGTGACTTTACACGCGAACCCTTCGCGAACGCCCACTGCCATTCCGCCGGAAAAACTTTCTCAATTCGTGTTAGTTTCGCTTATCAGGCAGCGCGAATTTGCTCAGCTATTAATCCTACTTTCGATCTCTTTTTCTCTGCTTTTTATATCCGCCGCGGATATCAAACGATATACCTACCTTTTATCCGCCAATTTTGTTATCCTGCATTAGTTTCTGGAAATTAATTTTGTCGTTTACTATTCTCTACTTATCCAATTCACTGTATACTGACATAATCATCATAAAAACAACATCGTCGGAGATCCTTTTATTGTTAAATTTGCGATTAAATTGCAAAGATAGGCAATATCTTCGAATACTTTTGAGTGATATTGTCTTTTTGTTTTAATATCGATACAAGCTAAAATTTGATCTATCGTTATAAAAAGATTTCTTTGCGAAAGTCAATGATCGGTATGAATATTTCACGAAAGTGATAACTTTTACGCTTTAAGCTGCCATAAAGTGTAATTAATAATACCATTCCAGGCGACAAATTACTTTTTTATCGACTTCTATAACCAACGGAATTTGTGTGACGATCTTTGAGTTTTTGTTATTAGTATCTATGTATACCTTTGATACATTTTCGGAAATGGAACGAATATTTCAAAACGGTTTCTATAATTCATTAATTATATAATACGTGTGTATTATACACTCGATATATTATTTTCCGTTGTTTTCGTGTTCCAAAGGATTAAATTTGACGCTTTCATTTTCCTGGTAAATCGAAGATTTTTTCTGCAAACTATCGACATTCAAACATTTTTACTGTCAACTAGTTAATTTTGTAATCGAGAAGTAATATTTGGTGGTTTCGGAGAACTGATAGCGAACGCACACATATCGCATTAATATACCGATATGCGTAAGTTTTCGATGCATAAAGGACATAGATGAGGCACAAGGGAGGGGGAAAATATTAATGCTAGGGATTAATGCTCTAAACATTCCGTTAATCGTCGTTAGCCATTCGCCGGTCGAATAATAGGAGGATCAACATTGCCGATAGTGTACATTGGTCCATATCGGTGAAATACGTGCTGCTATAATATGTACACGGCTACAGTGACATATACATATATGTTGCGATACAGTTTCAATCCCATTGCAACCGACTGCATTCATATATCCGTTCCTTTCTTTTTATTTCGATATCGCAAGCTTCGATCCTGCATTGATAACACGAGCAATTATCGTGATTTATGATTTATACATATAAAGGTTGTATTAATTGGGCAAAGTCATTGATATTTGATGAATTATAAATATCTCGCGATAATTAAGATGGTATTAGCCTAGTAAGCAACTAGCACATTACATTTTACAAGAAAATTTCCATTTATGTGTGTTGTTTTCGATAGCTTATGATCGCCAATTTTTGTAATTGAGAAGCTCTTTAAAAAAAGAGGCTTATTAAATGAAACACGAGCCGTCACCTTCCGAGGATTAAACTTTGGTACGGAAAAATCATTTTTTTACTAGTAATCTGTTAAAAAATATTCGTCAAAATCGAAATCGAAAATTTGTTTTATTGTCATATTCTGTTAATGGAGGTAACTTGGTATAGCTATTTCATTCCCCTCTATTTGATAAGCTTTAGATCACAGTGAACCAACTGGAGCAGGGGCGAAAAGGGTATTTGATTAATTTAGTTGAGGATTTAGAAATCTTATACGCAGCCGCCCATTGGTTTTCCACGTGATAAGTCATGAGCAACGAGGAAATATTGATTGATGAGTTACGTGTCCGTTAGATGAGCAATTTCGAGGAATGATCTGGACCATGGCCCTTTTAGTACACGTCGAACGAATGTTGATGTAGGCGACGGTTCGCGGTGAACAGGCCATGTATTCGAGAGTATGGAATAGAGTGACGAAGGGCTAGCCGCATGTTACATAGATTTGCGACTACATACATACATATATACATGCATTTATACGTTCATCGGTGCATATTTGTCGCAGAAATTTCATACGGTAACATAGTCATACTAGCTGTAAGGCTTTAAATCATCGTACTTTGTTTGAATGAAATGCTATCTCATGAAATTAGATCTTTTTACTGGGTTGAAATTTATATAAACAAATTATTATGCGTATTTAACTTTTCTCGTACATGGTACTTTAAGGGAAGGGCGTAACGAAATTTTATCGAAAATAAATTTATGAAAAAATCGTGAAACGAACTTGGAAAAAATCTAAACCACGTTTAACTCGATAGGAATAACCAGGGTGATGTTGAAGTAAGAAATACGATGTTTTTAGTCGAAACTGACCTCGTATAACGTTGAAACACGCACACAGATTGGATTCTTTGTGTTACCGTATGCATCGAAGAGTGGCACTGGAGAATCCGTGGCCTCTTTTGCACACACAGAGACTTGAGCCTGGATGTGTTACATAAGCGGAGAGAGGCGGTCGAAGAGTGCCGTTTCATCGACGTGCCACTGTGACGATCGTCACAGCACACAGCACCGGTCCATCAAACCCATTTCCACCGTACTATTACACCAATCAGCATCGCTTCTGTCGTGTTGCACCGACCAGGAATTCTATCGTGAATTCCTATTCGACGGAAAAATTTCTCCCGTTAGTTACACGTACGTTATCATCGAAGGTCCAAAATCGTTCAGTTTTCAGAGACACTTGGTCAACATCTTCGACCTTTGTTATTTTATATACTTTTAAATTGCTTAATTTCCAGGGAGCATGCGAATCGCAGTGTTAAACGAACGAAAGAAGACTAAATGGCCACGATAATATAATAAATCTATAAATTTGCAGGAAAACATATATTAAGGAAAATAATCTTCTTTAAATTAGGTACTGAAATGGGAATTACATGTTATCAAATTTCAGTTGCAAAACTCATTTTATTACAACACTTATACTCTGACTTAATTTTAAATATTACACTACTACATGTGTTTCGTAACTAAGGAATACATACTTTTCACATAGTTAGTAAAAAGAAAAATTGCCTTGTCGTTACATAAAAATAAGCCAAACGAATATTCGTATATAACAACGCGAATCAAAAGTATAAGTCACGATTGGTCAGACTAAAATTAGAAATACACATAGTTCGTTTTTAATTTGATGCGTTGTATCAGATTGTTATGCAATTGTTCGCCTGCCATTGCGAAGTGTTGATTTAACAGAAAAGGCGATATTACGCATTAACAAGATGTTGCGTTAAAACACCTTAGACATTTATGAGCCGATGAATATGTAAGCGGCTTGTGCGTTATGTAAGAACGCGTTCAAAATATCATTCAGATTTCAAAGACCTTATAGCCCGTGAAATCACTCTTGATATTTTAGTACTAATGAGAACGAATATTACGTAATCCTTTTTCGGCAATAAAACCATTTTTGAGTGATCGCTTTTAATTAAATAGCTGGCCATTAAAAGTCGCCTACGTGTTTTGAAAACCAATCTGTTTATTTGAAACAAAACAGAGAACAACACGTATTAAGGTAAAAAATAATTGCGAACGATGATCGTTTCATTTTTATTGATTCGTTGGAATGAGTCCAAGTGAGTCGATTGGTTTTCCTAGCGCTAGTATTTACTTGGTTAATAAATGAGAATATTACTGGAAAGAAAATAGTGCGGTAATTTTTCTTGAAAAATTAGCAAGATTCGTTCCCATCGAAGAAACTTGCGAAGAAAACGGGACTAAAACTGACAGCAAAGTGCTACGAAAATGCCAGCACTCTTGAATAGTTAAAGTCCATGCCTTCGCACAGCTGATCCATTCGGCAATCAATTTCACGAACGGCCAATTTCTCGCGCCGATGTCTTCATCCGCCATCGGTTCCTCAATTACGCAAAATGGCAGGCAGTTCCAAGATGATAAATTATAGCGAACGTTGCCTGGAATCTGATCGATTTTTACCGGCCTCGAGCATAAGCTTTCGAGTTGGACCAATGGAATATATAATAGATTTTCCAAGAATTTTGTTATCCTTGTTGCTTTCGTAGTAGAGAACTAGACTTAAGTAAGAGAAGTTAAAGGCTTCTACGTGCAAAAAGAAGAATTTTTATTTTTTCTTCGATTATCACTTGTTTCTCATATCATCCATTACCATAGATTCGTTAATATTTCCTCGCTCGAACAAAGTAAATTTCACTGTTCTTCGTTGATGTAATTATTGGTCGTAACGTGTTTCAAAGTTCTTTAGAGAATTCTGTCTTTTCTCGTAGACCGCTACGAAACTATTCATCCTAACTGGTAGCCAAGCCAAGGCAATCCGTTAAAAAAGAGTTGAAGGGGAAGAAAAGGTACGAAGTAATCCATCTGCTCATCTTCCAGTAATTAAAACTTATAATTCGCGGGAACCCTCGGCTCGTCGCTTCCGCCGCGGCATAGCGCGCCGGCCAGGCAACCCTTGTCTTATCTTTCTTCTGCTACTTCCACTTGCTCTTCGTCAGCGTCTTCATTTTCATCTTCCTCCCCCTGGTGTGGCTCGCCCTCGCCTCGTATGGCCTCCTGCATATTTCATACTTTGTACCGCAATTACTTTATCGCGCTTCCATGGATTTTGGTTGCCGTTGGACGGGGAGTGTTAGAACAGAGCCGAGGGAATACTTATCTTCCTGTCGACACTGTGGTCCAAATATATTCAAAATACTTCTTCCGGTGTTCATTCGGCTCGCCCGAGGAGATCGTTCAACGTTCCTGGGTATTCTGATTGATTCATTAATTTTTCCGGGCCGTAATATTGCCAGG
The DNA here is from genome assembly GCF_024516045.1 of Bombus affinis. Classification (NCBI taxonomy): domain Eukaryota; kingdom Metazoa; phylum Arthropoda; class Insecta; order Hymenoptera; family Apidae; genus Bombus; species Bombus affinis. The sequence continues at coordinate 3,210,621 of NC_066356.1, read as the reverse complement.
TTTATTAAACCAAACGCGTGCTGGTCTTTGTTAATGCTTTACCAAGGAAAAGTGGTTTATGAACGTCTACTCGCGAAAAGATGGTAGGGAAAGGTAGGGTTATAAAACAGTTTTATCATCGAGTAAAGCTGCCCGTATTAAACATTTAAATTCTAAAATATCAGTATCGGTCTAAATTCATTCTAAGATTTTGGTAAATAGCGCCTATGAAATAAGCCTATACCTTCAGCGGAAATTGAATTAATTCTTATGTTCTTGTTACACGAAGAAAAATTACAATGTTACAACGATATCGCCTCAAAGAAATTCAAGCAAAATTCGAGCGGAATATAGAACATATATTTTTGAAATCATAGTTTATTTTCACGGGAGAGCACACTGTACTCGAGTCGATGAAATTTATCTTTAAAGCAGAGCGACAGTTTTTTTCGAACGAAGAGGCGAACGCACCATGAAACGTTCCTTGAATTTCCGCACGATATCGAAGCTGTTTCCACAAAAGGAGCACAGTAGAGTACTGAGTTTTTCTCTTCCGCGCATATTCGCGCACATATCTAGCTGGTCTGAAAAAAAGTGACCGTGGAGTTCTCTTTGCGTGGAACGATGAAACAAGTCAGAATAAGAAAGAAATATAAGTTTTAGCGCTGCACGCTGGAAAAGACTAAGAAAGAAGGGAAGGAAGTTGACATGGAAGGAATGAGAAAGGAACAAGATAGAAATAAAGAAAAGAAAGGGCAAAGGAAACGCGGAATAGAAAAGTAGAAAACTAAAATATATTTTCTAGCTCTCTTGGCAAGTCAACGATATTAAAGAAAAAGAAAAAGACGAAAAGTGACCCGGCCGAAACTAGGCGACAAATTCCAAAGCGCGTGTTCTCTCTATGTTATTGCCTTCTGATGGGATCCAAATTGGATACGTGTGTGCGAATTTCTTTAAGTTTCTTCTGGTGCATCATTTTTGTTTTCCAGCCACCAATTTAGAAGTATCAGATCAAAGAAAGGCGCGTGTTTTAATTACCAAACGAAATACATGACAAATGACAATTATTCTTAAATTTTGCAAAATTAAAGTTGTAAAATTCATTTCACTAAAACGCCTTTTATTACAATTTTACTTTTAACGTTGATTCCTGTAAATTAATTCTTGTAAGGTTAACATTTTAAATTAAATCAATTTAGAATATATGTGTGACGTATACTAATTTTCCACTGAGCTTGTCGATTGTTCTTTGGGACAGGTTTCACATTTCGATCCAACGTCTTTTTTTCTGTAGGGAGGAAAATTTCGACGCTTTTGTTGCTTCAATAAATCAAATGTTCCGAGAAGTTGCAAGTTTTAAGAACCAGATAATAAGAGATTTCGTTTCTATGTTTCTAACGTTGAATTTTACAACGTGGTCTTCCTTTCCTTCGCGGAAAGAAAACAACCAGTGTTTTTATACGGCTTTCTTTAAACGATGTGACACAATTGCCTAACAGTGGCAAGACCTCTTCCTTCTTGCATACTTTGCTACATGTTTCAGGATTTATTTTTAATACGTGCCGCTCGTAAACAAGTCGCCATAAAAAGAACAGCGTGTGAGCCTGGCGTCTAAGCGTGGAAAGTCTCATTTGCTAAATGAAACGTCGTATAGTCGCGTAAGAACTTATACCTCTGCTCATTGAATAATGAATTTAACATATCTCGGAAACAACTAGAATCATTTGAAATTCTTCTTTCGTTACCTTTACTAGTCAAATATTCAACATTATAATTAAATTGCTATAATATTTAATGAATCTTCAAATCCTTTTGTGTAGATTTCTTTTATTTCTAGATGTAAATTAAATATCTGCTGTATATAAGTACTCTTCCCTTCCCTCTCAGTCCTTCCGTTTCAGATTTTATTTTGCCTAATTATTTTTAACTGAAATTAATTACAATAGAAATGATGTATCTGTAAATTCAGAAGTACATCTTTTTAATTTTTTTAATTTTAAATAATTCTTATTTAATATTAAATAAAAGTCTATTTTGGAACATGAAACATGAGTGTTATTTTACTATTCTTCGTTCGTATTAAACATACTGGTTTGGTGAGATAGAGGAAAGAAGGAAAATTATGGAAAGGTGACTGGATATGCAATTTAGCATCTACTAAAGAACCATTCGTTGCATGCGCATACGGATCTATCTGGTAAGAGGAAACAGTGTCGCAGATGGCTGATCCACTCAATTTCAGATTCATGGATGCTAGACTGAAAAATGGTGTCTACCCCTTCGTTCTGACTCTCTTCCCCTTCCATTGGCGATTTGCTCTTTTTCCACTTTGTCTCCCTACATCTTTTTGCATCTCTGCGTTCTTTTGCATATCCTTTCTGGGGGATCTGTTCTGACTCACCCATTCTTCTCGTTTGAATAATTATCTTCCCTCGATGATTTTTCTTTATTATTAAGTTACCATATCGTATATGGAAATTTTAATCGATAGGATTCCAAAATCGATAGCTTTGCTTTTGTCTTCCTTTGTTTTGCCCTTCCTTCATTTCCGTGATTAAAGAAGAATGTATACTTATTTATTTAAAAGAGATCTTTTTCTAATAAAAAAGAATTGTTTTCGTGGTCTTGATTAAAAATCAACGAAATAAAGCAATCAAGTCACCTAAATGCTACAACTAAGAAAACACGAAAAAAAGGAAGTTAAAAGTAGAAATTGTTTTACCGAAATGGACGAGAACAGTTAAAATGGAAGATTGTTTTTGAAACAGGATCTTTCTTGGTTCGATCAAATATATTTCTCTCTACGTTCGATTCGATTTGTCCTTTTCTCCCTAGTCTTCTCTTCGTCGTGAGACTTTCTTCCCGTGGGGTGAGCGGGAAAAGACACGTCTAAAATATAATAAACCCCAGCAACGTTACGACATACGGGCTCAGCCGTCCCTGTAAATACCCGAGTATGGATTTTGAATATTTTATAGGTCGCATAGGTGGGCGCACGTGCGCCGGCACGTCTACGTTTCAGATTGTGTATCTCTATAGGGTGTTACGCACACGAACACCATCAAAACAAAGATAAATTTTCTACTCTCTCCCATTTTCCTATTTTTAATTCTAAAGCTTTCGGTGTCATAGAATTTTTCGGACTTTTTCAGTCAAACATTTTTTCGAGTCTTTAAATTAAACATATCCACTTTAATCTTAATTTTACCATTTTAACCATAAATCTGGAAATATTTCGAAATTATACGATTCTTTGAAATTATGTGCTTTTTCGTAAATCGAAAGCAGAAAAATAATATGAAGTTTGTTTCTTGATATTTGGTACTTTATCGAGTTAAAAGTGATGTGTCGAAATGAGATTCGTTTCGTATAAACGGGATTGATGTTGTTTCGTGTAACGACTTAGAAAGCTCATTTTTAAGTTTTAAATACGTACAATTTCACTGACATACACCCTATATATGAAAGTATCTGCATATAGGTTGGTCCAGTCTGTATATTTTTCCGAAGGTAAGAGGTTGCCGAGGGCAGAGGAGTCCTGATGCAATTTTCGTTGCACTAGATGTTTCCTCGCTTTTTGGAATCTCATCCTGTTTCCTCGTATTCTATTGAGCTGAAGCAAAACAGTTTCGTTAAACTACAGCCTCCCATTACTTAGAAATCCATAGAAAATAATCACTTATGTTTAAAATTGATGCTTCTTTTTATACGTTGATTCTCGGCGATTGCCTTGATTTTCCCTGATTTTCCTCCATTTTATTTCTGTTAGTGTGATAAAAAGATGTATCGACGCGTTAACAATTCTCTTTCGTTAGAGGAATTTCTGTTGAATTTATACAGGTTGTTTGTATTTAGAGAACAGCGAAGTAATTTCGTTCAGAGTATTACAGCGGGCGTTGCAAGTAATATTAAGAATAGTTAGAGTTTAACATTAAAAACTTATGACGCTTGAACGGTGCTTCGAAGAGAGCAATTTACAAGTTTTATCTTTTGTCAATACAGCTAAAGTTGCTTCGTGCTTTTGAAATTCAGATAACGTGAGTGAAAATTCAAATAGAGTTGTATATATATATAGAACGATAGGTATATTTCTTAAAAGTAGGTAACGTTTAAGGAAAGGTGAGCAGAAAATGCATGATATTAGTATCGTTGTTTCGTTGTAAAAGGAAGGATTAATTAGCTTTTAATCGATCGTAGATTAAATCTATGATAATTCTAATCCAATATATATTCCAATATCCCAAATTCGATAAAATAGTAATTTAATAAAATATTTACTGGAATAATCGCGAACTTTATAAATAAGATAAACTGTGTCAGTAACTCTGGTCGGTCGAGCCCGAATGGAAGATTATTGTGTACGTAACAACTTAGAGAGTAAATTACTATGAGAGTTGGCTGTGACGGCGTGCATCGAAGGCTAACGAGCTTAACGCAAGCAATCAGAATAATGACAAAGTTGTACGTTAATCCATAAAGAGCGAGTTGACGCGAATTTCCGCGCGCAGTCGAAATTGAGGTGATTTTTCGCGTCCCATCGGTTGTGCCACCGTTACATCTTGCGTTTCCAACGCCACGAGGAAGTTTGCTTCTCAATTTAAAGTTTGGAATTACATTCGGTCGCGCCATGTTCGACACTCTGCGAGAAGGAATTATTATCCTTGAATCACGTATGACGTTAAGAAGAATATATTTTTTCAGGTGATTAAAACTTGGAATAATTCCAGGCCGATTTGCAATCTTATTTTTTGAACACGGTATGGAAACAATTTGTAGGAAGACGTTGCGCGAACATCGATTTCCAAAATAGAACGGATAAATCATCATTCGTCTATACCCGAAGTCAGGCTCCTTATCCTGGTATCTCGCGAGCCAGAAAATCTGAGAAAATAACCGACGGAAAGTCGAAAACATTAACCGAAACTGACAAGCGTGGCCACACACGTGTCTCCTTCTCCTCCTGTCGTGACGTCGACCTCGTCGCCGTCCTTGCCCTCGTCTTCGTCTTCGTCGTCGTCTTCTAGGAGCTCCTCGGCGTCTAAATTATAAATTACTCGCGTGTAATTTCGTACCAGTGGAGGTGGGTAGGAAAACGAACTCGAGCGAGACGGAGACGACTAACGCGAATTGTGGAATGGGAGAGGCTGGAATGGAAGTGACGTAAAAGTCGTTGTTGGGGGGGGGGCGTGGAACTGGGTAGGGTGGTGGCTGAAGAGACGAAAAGCGAAAGAGGAGGGACGAATTAAGCGAGCGAAAACGCTATTTTAGAAGTAGCGACATTCGTGTAGGGAAGGAGAAGGACAGCTTGCACGAGGTGTTTTCGAAACGGAAAAAAAGGACAGTAAATAACAAAAAATAAGGGGGTTGGAATAGGAAAATGAAAGAAGGGAAGGGGACGAAACTCATAGTGGTAGAAAATTCGATGCAAGCAGCTTACGCGAAGTGTTTTCAAAAAGGAGAAAGGAGAGCGAATAAGAGAAGAAGGGAGGAAATTGGTTGAAAAAAAGGCACACGTAAAGGAGGATAGAAGGAAAGATAGCTTCGCTAGAATCTTTTGGAGATTGCTTAATTAACGGCAGAAGTCTGCTATAATTTGGTTGGTACACTAAATCAAGATGCAACCAGTCCCCTCCTATTCTCACCCGGTCGAGGAACCTTCTATTCTCTCGAACCAGCAACTCTCTCCAGGACCGAACGCACCTCGACCGAGTACAAAAGCCGCGTAGGTTGTCCCGAACCTTAATTATCCCTCGTGCTCTCGTATATACTCGTCGAGGTCGTGCTCGTGTTGTATTATAGGCCGTGGTAGCGTTACCGAAACAACACCCTCGGTTTGCTTAGTAAGCTCGTTTTGCATCGAGCAAAGGGCTTCGTTAAAGCTCATCAAAGGAAAAACCATTCATCGAACTAAATGTCCAAAGTAATTCTTGGCATGGTTTCCATATGGCTAAATAGGAAAATATGTATATTTGCGATACTTTGGAAGGTTACGATCGCTAGGAATATGAATAGCAACTATTCTACCAGATATATTTTCTATCAGATTGAATTATAATTAGAAAAAAAAGAGAACTATTTGTATAACTCGAAAAACGAGGCGACATTACTCGTGAGCCAACTTAATAAAAAATAGCAGAATTTCTCTTACGTACGCCACATAAAACTTGTGATTTGTTTGTACGTTTTAGTGGTCTTTTCCATGCAAGTAAAAGTATTTTTGTTTTTTCCTTAGTATAGCCGTAATTACTTCGATAGGAAACGTGTGATCTTTTTACGCAACGAATACAGTCCTTCAGTTACAAGCAATTTTAAATTGGATTTAATTAAGCTGTACGCTTGAGTAAAAATTTCTGGAATTAATACCGGTAGAGAAGAGAGCATGGAAACGTAATTGCATTCCGATGATACCCATGAAATAAAGAAAGTACAGAAAAATAAAACATTCGGAAGCTCTGTAAAATTTCCTTTAATTACGCGACCACTCCGTTTCTACCGAATACTCGGCGAAACTGCATTGTAAGTTTACACAGTGGACACGATAAAATATCCTACATTAAGCAGCGGACATTCCATCGTCGAGTAAGTTTTAACAAATCCTCGATATCGCTTTCCCCTATTTTATGAAATATTTTATCCTTTACCGGATCCATTGTTTAACTTTTCATTTCATTAATAAAAGTGTCACACTTTCTGTCGCTTAATAACGCTTCCGGATATTTCTAACTATCGTAAAAATTTTGCTAATTTCAGTTTTATGGAAATTCGGTAGAGCAGTGTTTTAATGCAGCGGTCGCTTCTCTTTATTAATAATTAAGCCAAGTATAATTATATATTATCTAGATTCTTCTTTACGTTACAGTCTTCATTTAGTTTCTTTCTCACAATGCACAACAAAAAGGGAGAATTCTTCATAAGTCCCACTTTTACCATTTCATTCCAGTGGAAATCAGCTTCTCACTTGTATTGCCGACGGTGGTGGACGTTCTGGACTGTGGGTGACCCGAAATTATTTGCAGGAATGTCCTGAATTGCTGGCCTAAGGGTGGCTTCCGTATATTCCGAGGCCAAACCGCGTACACACGCTCCTAATTTTGCTGGTGAGAGCACGAGCCACCGTCAAATTGGATTTTATTGAATGCGTCTGCTAGGGGATTGTTCCGGGACGGTTTGTGCCTGGTTGGACTATTCATTGTGGATCGAACGTTCTCAGAAATTGTTAAGACTGGAGGTGTTTCGCGATGTTCTTCGATTGCTAAAAGGTTGAACGTTAAAACCGATGTCCCTTACGATTTTTCGTGTATCGTTCACACTCAGTACATTTCTTTATCTCAAACAGAAGGAGCAATTTTTGTTTAAAAAAAGATTGAAACAAGCCAGGAGTTTCAGTTGATTAAATTAATTCATAGCGGGTATTTAGTTCCATTTTTACGACCTACGTTTTTCTATTGTACATACAGATGTATTTAACGTTTATATTACATCGTTATATATGTGTTTCGAGTGCAGCTACTAATTAAGTATTCTATTATCATTGTTATATTTCTTCACAGATTTCTTCACTCGGAAATTCCTAAACCTTCTCGATTGCTTACGATGTTCGTTGTTGTCACGATTATTGTTATTTCCAAAGCATCGTTTCAAATACTGCAAAGTTTTTGCAAAATTTTCATTCTTCTGAATGAACGATCTTATTTGATTTTCCGATTTTTAGATAGGAATTGTCGTAGAATTTGGTTTAACGCAATATCCTGAAATTCATCGAGAGCATTTAAGAAGCAAAGGTACGAAGCAGAAAGAATCGACTTTCTCGATGAAGGTCAGCAGTGGGTAACGAGTGTTTAAGCCAGTTGAGGTTCTCCCATCAGGAAGTCGTTAGATAAGACTTAAAACAACGGCTACCTTGCAAGTAATGGTCGTACCGTGAACACTGTAAAACGATGATGGTTACTACTACTGGACGTTTACAACTAGAAACGTTCTGAACGAAATGTATATATACGTGCGCCTAACGCAGAGATGGACGTTACTAAGAGGAAGGTAAGCCGCATGGTCGAATGTACTAACATAAAAGCTAATGTAGCAAAGTGCGGTTATGTCTGCAATGGAACTGGTCCTCCTGGTGTACATTCGACCCTTTCCTCCGGATCTCCAGGTCCCCTAATATCCTCCTCGATGCCACCCTCGTGTCCTGTCTTCTCAACCGATAATTTTCCCTCGGACCAACAGCTTCCCTTGTCTCGTACATTTTCCTGTCTCTTGACTTTTCTTCCACGCGTCAATTCGAGTTTCGATAATTGAAATTTCTTTAAAATATACTATAAAATATGCTACAAACTATACTACCCGTCTTTCGTTCTACGCGTTGCTGTTATTAGGAGAGCGACGGTTAGCATTTAATTATCGAAATATATATATGTTTGATTTCCGAGGTTTCTAATCCATGGTTTTAAATCGATCAAACTTTTCAAAACGCGTTTGACAATCTTCATACATGGTTGAACAAAATCTCAGCGAGTAAGGTCGCTTAAATCTGCCGATGGAGATTGAATGCAAATTGATTTATCGGTTGTTCGATAATGACCATTCACTTCTTCCGGCAATCTCATCTTTAGATGAAGTTAGGGAGGAAGGGCGGCGGCCTCGATGCTAATGAGAGTGTCAAAACCCAGCAAGAAGGGAGTTATAATTAGCTATCGAGTAAATGGAAATTGAAGACAACGAAAGAAGGGCATAATGAAGTTAATATCTGCTAGCCGTGCAGGTGCAAACACCCGATTAATATATCCATTGATGCGCGGATAATAATCGGGATTCGTGCTTTTCACCCGACAATGTTCGTGTTTAAGATACAAGTTTGCATTGTTAATGAATTTTGTACAAAAGGTAGCTCACTGGCGACATTAATGGACACATCTAAGCCAAACGTGAGAAAATAATGTCACTAGCCGGAAAAATTAAACCAGGACTATGACGTTAAGAAAACTATTACGATGTCAATAGGGTAATAATAACATCACTGTGTTGAAGTTCAGTAAGTTTTAATAATAATAATAACAATACAAAACAAACAATAACGGTAAATAATATATGTAACTAAAGTAAAATAACATAAAACTGATATATAATAATAAATATCCGAAGAGAAAATCTTGCATTGATTAAAATTTGTATCGTTTGTTTTGATTGCTTGTCTGAAATCAATTGACTCCTTGAATAATGCTTCTAGCTTCACATGTGTATACAGTGCACTGCACACTGTGCACAAAGATGATAAAAATGATAACTACAACTATAACTCCAAGGACAGTTATGTCCAGGCTCTGTTTTGGCTACAAGTGCGAAATCGGTAACATGATCCGTGTTTCATCTTTTTCGCATAAACCGTTTTCGGTATCAACATCGATCTATCTTTTATCTGAACACTTTGAGTACCGTATGCCCTGACAAGCATATAGCCTGAATTCCCACGTATTTTTGGAGTGATTGAAAAGATTCAAACGGTCACTCGGAAAGTTCGTTCCGATTTTCATTTCGATTCGATATGTATATATTGAATTTATATAGATGCCATTTTGTTCCACAATCTTTCTTCACACCTATTTTTTTTGTTTCACAACTTGAATATTCCATACCTCCAGAACCTCTCAGGTTTTCGGTGAAAAACTTCAATGGAGAGGTATTAAGCAAAATTTATTATTTTATTAAATTTCTTAAATAATCGCAACGAACTTTCCGGGCAATCAATATTATATATAATATGTTGATAACGGTTTCGTATTATTCAAGCATGTAATGTGAAAACACTCAAAACATTTCGTTTATTGCACCCATTACTTTTTTTTACTGTTTTATTTAACAGTAGTTAACACTTTTATAGAATACCGCATGAAGTATCTAAGACGCAAATTCGCGTTTCCCGTCGCCAACGGTTGGAAAATGAAAGACGCGAGTTGGAGTCTCCAATCAGCAAAGTGTTAAACTGTTGGCGGCATTAACAAAAATATTCGGAATTAAAAGTCGCTACAAACTTACGAACGAATCTATTATTTCACTTAACGGACTATTTATGCTGCAAAAGAATTAGATAAATAAACTAGGTATTTTATAAATATTGAAAGATAATTTAAATAAAAGGAAAAGTTGATCTGTGGCAATAGTGTTTTATCCGGTATTTATACTTATAATGCTATCGAAAAAATGAAAATCAGCGTATACTTATTTCTCCATAAATTATATACCAAGCTGGCAATAACCAGCGCTGCTAGCCCAGCCGATTTTCACAAAACGAAGACGTAAAATATACAGGTGGGGCGAGTTTCGATCTAAGAGGGTGAACAGAGTGAGAGAGAGATTGGTAACGGGGCAAGGGAAGGCTGCTTCCATTAATATTCTTGAGAAGCGAGGATCGAACTTCAATTATTCAGAGGAACGCTGTTATACGCTCGTCACCCTCTGTAATGGTGCCGAGTGTCTTTTTGGCGTTTCGTCTGTAGTTTTTGCACTCTCTTACTCATACATCCACATGTTGTACGCGTATGTGTATGGACACGAACCTTGATAGCTACCTCTGAATTTTCTCGAGAAATCGAGGAAAAAGACGAGGACAACGTCCCCATGGGATATAAGGGGTTCCAGGGCCGACACCAAGCTGTGTGTAGGCTCACGATACTGATTATATCCACACTGCGAGCAACCTGTGCGTTCCCAATACGAATTAAAATATATATATCGTGCTTGTTCGCGGGCATCCAAAACTGATATCTTGACTTCCTGACCTCCAGCGTTAAACAATCCACGAACAATTGGGAGTCAAGACAACAAATAAGATGCTAATCCTATTTCGACATTGCTTTTTGATTCTGGTTTGGATCGTGACGTAATTGTGTAACTTGATCTTGAAAAGGAACTTGTGCATCGTTGTTTATCGTTTAACTTGTAAGATTCGACAATAATCTTGACATTTCTATAATGGATAATCTTTAAGTAGATTTTTTTCATATGTAACATCGTTTACGGTTGTTAAAAGCTTTAAACTCTTATTCTTCTTTCTTTTTATTTTCTTCAAGATTCGTTTGTTAAGAGCGAGATTTCCAAGTTTCGTTAATACGTATGTAGGTAGTTTGATGTAATTAATTTATATGTAAATACCACAATAAATACAATGGCATAGGAATACTTCTTGCAATTTAAAAGGTTCTCCAGTTTAATTCGTAGAACGTAAATCGCATCAAAACTTGCCTAACCTTCGTTCGAATAACGTTCAAAATATAATAATTGATATTTTCGACGCCTGTATAAAATTATCCACGTAAAATGAGCGATCTTCTCGGTTAATTCTAAATGGAATATTTGTAACGAATAGTACAAGAAAGTAAGTTTTGTGCGCATGTCTCTGACAATTTTTCTGCAACAACTGACTGTTGTATAAACTACGAGAAATTGATTCGAAAAAGAAAAACAAAAATTTGGAAATAGAAAACTGTTGTAAAGGGAATGTAATGACCGGGTCCGTTATCAGAGTTTTATTCGATTTATTGAAAAGCATGGTACATTCGGTACAAGGTCTCTTTTTCAAAGCTTCGCTTTTTTAACGAACTTTTTTAACATACATCCTTCACATAATACGCATACATATTGGAAAAGCATTTGTGCGAGATGTTTTACATGTCGTGAAAATATTTTCTTGCGTTGGAGCAAATTAGCCTTAATAAATGATAAAAAAAATTTCTCTTTTTCTAAGTGGCGGAAAGACATTCTGCACAATTTTGTCAAGTATTTTCGCTAGGAGCATAGAAAGTGTAGCAGAAATATTGATGAATTCTTGCGTAAAGCGAATCGATGTCTCGATATCCAAAGAAAACACGAGAGAAACTTTCGTGAGATTCTTTTAAACCTACTACAAAGCAGTACATACAAAGCGTCGGAGATACTTGTCAAGATTGTCAAGAAACGCCTTGCATTCCTAGATGCAACTTTCGAAACATCTATAAACTTGTTTGGCGGACAAGAATCGCGAGTTAGAAGCGTATAAGCAGATTTCACAGATGATAAGGGTAAGGCAAGCGAGATGTATCAAAGAGGAGTCGATCAGGAAACAGCGAACATCTTGCGACAACGTTCGCGCAGAATTCGTGGAATTTCTTGTATCAGTAACAAAAGGATTCTTCCCTGGAAACTGACGTGTTCTTTGAAGACATGGGCGTCTTGAGCTTTTCGGCGCTTAAGCGCGACTCGTCAAGAATATGCTCAAGTATTTTAATATCGAGCCAAGCGAGTGTGTAGGATTGGCGAGCTTCAGCATTGTCCAAAGGACTTTCCTGCATGTGTGAATGGATAGGAATGCCGTTAGGCTTTGTACGAAAGCCTTTATTGTTTGCCTGTCCAGCGATCAGTGGTTATCACGTACCGTCTGCCCGACGATGGATCTTGCTTCGTTTCACATTTGTTAGTCTCCGGCTTTTCCACGCTCGAGCTTTCCATCCACGTGAAATAATTCACGGAATGGTCCAGCTGTTTCTCAATGTGATATTTTCATGATTGACGTTATTCTCCGTGTTCTTCCGCCGATTAATTTTTTTCCACAGTTTTTCTAATCGAAAGAAAACGAACGTTTTCTTTCTTGCAAGGAATTATAAGAATTTGCGACCGTTTGAATAATATTTTTACGATTGGTGTTATTTTATTTGGTTCTTTGACAACGAGCGTTGCGTTGTCAATAATATAGAAGGAATTTTAAGCACATTGAAATCGAGATAATATCATAAAAATGTGATAAAACGGTAGAGTCTCAACAATTATAACAAATTTTAGTCGCAAAATATTTGTAAGGGTGTGACGAAGGTTGAGAAACTCTGTCCGACTATTGCACATAGTTTTCCACTGGCATATAGTGATTCAGGTATGTGCAGACGCCAAACTGCACGTAGTGCTCAGCCAAGGCTGCATTCTGATCCAGACAGTAGAAAAACTCGATACTGTTATGCCATACGTTCGCGTGTAACTTCCTTTATTTGATCCAGTCGCATTGAAGAACATGGACACAACGGTCTTGCTTCCTCATCGCTATTCCATCTTCACACTGAAAATCTGACTTGCCACTGCTTTTATAAATAAACAACGTTGAAACGGGCGCTAGACAACTACGTCGAATTATCTTGTAATAATAGTGAAAAGCATTTATCTTTCATCAAGAAACAAAATGGTAATCTTTCTAAAAGTGGAATTAATATATCATTATTATTATATATATCATATCAAACTTTGCCTAAACAATAGAGAATTTGAAGATACTGAAATTGAAGTTTCTCTTGCAATCCGATTTATGGCTACATAGATTATTTCATTTTATTCGTTTAATTAAATGTAAATATAAGCTATTCTACAGTTAAATAATCAATCGCTTCAATAATGAATTAGCTGAAATAATCAAGCTATCACAATGTAAATAGCCATAAAGCTTAGGATACGCAAAGAAATAACGAACAGTTATATTTTTATATATTTGGAAAATGATTTAGTACTTTTTCCTCCTGGTCGACAATGCGAACAAGCCGTAAAAGGAAAATAAGTACCAAAGATTAAAATTTACAAAATTATCGGAGTATTCAGGCATGAACGTAACAGTCGCGTCATAAATTAATTAACGGCAGGTTGCACGGCACACAGTTATGCAGGTAACGCTCGATCGTTGCATAATCTACAACATCAGGGATGCATTCGATTCCGTCCATCAGTCAGCGATCGCGAAATTCAAAAAAGAAGGAAGAAAAAATACATGGGATTGAAAAAAAGGAAGAACTGGAACTGGCCGTATTGGAATTCAACCGAAACGTCAATTACCCTTTCAGCTTGAAATGCAACGGCATGTCACGGTGTCTACGTTAGAGGGGTTGGTTGCATTTTGCAATGTATTCTGATCTGACCGTCTCACAAACCTGATACCGTTATACTATACGGTTTTGCGTACAGTTTCCACCCTCTTCGACGCGATCTGCAGATGTTTCCCCCTTTCCCGCGTCTATCTGTTTCTTGTTTTCCCTTCTCTTTTCTCTTTCGTTCTTTTCTCTTTTTTCATTCGCATTGCTCTCGCACGCAAAACGAGAAGAATTTCAAGCTCGCCCCCGGGAAACAACGGAAAGAGTAGAGCGGAGGAGCAAACGAGGGGATCTTCTCTCGTTACCGACATGATGCAACGTTCGACTGTTCGCCTCTATGACACAAACAGCACAGTGGAGGTCTCGCGCGATACGTAAAAGAAGAAGTTCGTGCAACCTGGAAGAACGACGTCGACCCAATGAAATGGGTTGGTCTGACAACATTTTTTGCGTAGATGTCTTAGGATATCGATAAGCTATCTTTTCCGAATTATTTTCGAGTTGAAGAAAGTAAGGAAAGTGGCTTAAAAAAGAAACGAAGGAAGTAATTCTATATTGGTTGATGTTTGGCATCGTTTGTTCGCCTTCTATTCTAAATTCGAACGAATATTCCTACTTAACTACTTACTTTTGTTTCAGTCACAGAGATGAACAAATTGGGATACTCTTGTACTGTTAGAAATAAACAGAAGTTTCTTGAAATTTCGACAACTTTCCGCCACGTAGTTATTAATGCTCGGTTTGTGAGTTTCTGTGAATACAATGAGGAATATTCAATTAGTAATATATTCTGACAATTTGTGAAAAAGTTAGAAGCATGAGATTATTTATTAAGGGGAAAACAGTGTTGGTTATTTTCAAATTATAAATTAAATTTTCATTACTTTTATCAAATATGGAAAAACGAAAGCAAAACCAGGTTTGCGTTAGATACTTTTTTTCATCTAAATACCCACATGGAATAAGATCAACATCATTGAATCGTTGAAAAAGTAAAACAGTTGGAATCAATGGAGAGAAAGAAAAAAAGAGATAGATAGATAGATAGATAGATAGAGAGAGAGAGAGAGAGAGAGAGAGAGAGAGAGAGAGAGAGAGAGAAGAGAATCGAAGAAGAAAAGGGGAAGAGTGTAGATCGGTGATAGATGCGACAACGATGCGTCGCGATGCCTTGTAAAAGCATGACGCACGTTTGTAAAAGCATCATGCACAGCATGCGGTTTCATGTGTTATTTATATTCTAAACGTATGCGAACAAAAGCCTGTTGGACCACATGGTGCGAAACGTACGAGTGCGGCGTGTGTGTGCTGGCCAAGTAACGAACGACGAAACCAGTGCTATTTCCACGTTGCTATCCCTGACGATCTCACGTTCCTCGGTTGCCGTTTGTGCTTAATTTCGTTCATCTATGCCACTGATGAAGCCAATAAAATTTCATCGTCTATGGTCGATGAAGCCGTTTAGCATTTCTCCAACAGCCCCGCCATGCGGGACCGTTTAAAGGCGCATGAATAATAAGGTGCCGCTGGGAGAAACGTGGCTGGACGGAATATAAAAGCAGAAATAAGAGAATGGAAAAATACTTGGGTCTACGCTATTTCTCCCTCTCCCTCTCTCTCTCTCTCTCCCTTCCTCTCTCGCATTATTATTTCAAGTTTTCTGTTGCCGTACATGGACCATGGAGTGGTTTTGAACTGCTTCGACGGGATATTAATTTTCAGCCGCTGCTCTAATGTTATTGTTACCGAGACGAGTTTGCGATTGGCTTCCTCCTTGCGCTGAAAAAACGTTGGAAACTAAAGACGGTCTTTTTTACGCATGTATCGATTCGTAATTACTTTCGGGCTTGGGTATTTTGTGGTTTCTTGAAATTTCGGTCAAAATTGTATAATTCAGTTCTTCGACTCCTTCGCTATAAGAGATAACTAATGAAAAAGAATTTCAACTTTAGTCTTACAAATTACAATAATCATTGCAATATCCTCAATAGCCCTAGCGAACAACCTTAAGATTTGTATGAAATTTCACTCCATCCCTGGAGTTTTATGTGATCGAACACGAAAAACTTGCGATACTTTCACGATGAAACTTTTCGGTAGAAAGCAGAACACGATAAAGGGCTGGCGAAATGCTACGGAGTTCGATAACGAGACACATAGAGGATGTCTGTCGCGACGTCCTCTCTCTCTCTCTCTCTTTCTCTCTCTCTCTCTCTCTTTCTCTCTCTCTCTCTCTCTCTCTCTCTTTCGTCCTTTCGATTTTCAACCTCCGCTCGTAGATACACGTTTTAGACTCTTGTTCGGGGCCATTAACCTCTGCGCGCGAGAAACTGTGCGAACGAAAGGAACGCGTGGAGGAACGTACCATGGATTCGACAGAGCTAGGGGGTAAAGGTAAGCACGCAAAAATGTCATAAACCAGTATAGCGTAATAACCATAGTGTCTGTACGGACAGAACCCAAGAGGGTGAGGGAGAAGTAAGACTCAGAATGAAAGAGAGAAAGAGAAAAGGATAAAGAGGGTGGAAGTGGGAGTTGAAACGATGACAAAGGGAAGTACGATACTCTTAGAAAGCCAGTTGGGGTTTCACCACGCGTTATATTCAATAAAACCCAAATGTACCGCAAGAGACCCTTTTTTTACCCCCTTCTGGTACTAGGCCATTTTTGCCCCAACTCTCTCCTCTTCCTCCCTTTCCATCTAACTCTCCTTCGCTTTCTTATTCTTCTTTTGCCTATTCTTCTTCCCCTTCCTCAATTGCTTCTGTTGCTGTCAGTTTCTTTCGTTTTCTCTTTGGCTCTCTTATACGCGCACAGGAAGGTTTACCTACCGCAGAGAGAGAGAGAGAGAGAGAGAGAGAGAGAGAGAGAGAGAGAGAGAGAGAGAGAGAGAGAGAGAGAGAGAGAGAGAGAGAGAGAGAGAGAGAGGACTAAGGCCATTCGTCGAAGTTTATTTTGCGTAAGCGACGAAACTTGCCCCGAGGCAGTGTAAAATGTTCTGGATTCTTTTGCCTCGTCCTCTTCCCCGTTCTACGTCGTGTTTCTCCTACTTTCAGCCATCCTCTTACGCGTCCCTTCCTTCTTCAGTTTTTTGTCTTCCTCCTTTGGTGGCAAAACCAAGAAAGTTACCCTTGGGACAAAGATAATCCCTGTAGCGAGGAGCATCAAAGCGGCGCGCTCTCTGTTTTTGATGGGAATTAATTTGGATCTTGTTTTAATTAAAGAAGGATCGTCTCCGCAGGGGACTTTCTTCGCGAAGAAGTGGTAAGGAGGAGGAGAGTTCGCTTTTTAAACGAACCAGAATGGCCTCACTATGATTGTTTCCGCTTGGAGAAATTTTTGAAATAGACCTGTAATTGGAGAATACAGATTTTCAATCTGGTTTGCCAGCGGGATCAATGAGAACGACGACGAATAATGCGGTTAAAATTAACACTGAATTCGTTCGATTTCTGAAAGATACGTACTTAGGATTTAGCGTCTGGAATTGAGGAATCGAGAAACACCCATCGGTTCTTTTATCATTGATTTCTAGTTGGAACGTGTAACCAAATTTAATACTAAATCAAAATTGCAGGAACGATATCTTTGATGATAATGACGTTACCTTTTGTACCTTACGTTTTGTACCTTACGCGACAGATATTAGTAATTAAATTTTTTCATGAATTTGTTCAGATTTACCGTCGTCTAAGAAACTTTCCCGGATTCGATACTCGCAACAGCGGTGACTTATTATTATTATTCGATCGATTTTTATTTCTGCCTGATATCGTGGAAACGATGCGACGTGACGACGGGATATCCCGGAGCTGTGACGCAGAAGGGAGGCGAACGAAGTTCGTGAAATTCCGTGAAGCTCCACGGGAGTTGAACGGTATGGGGGTGTTATTGGGTCGCGGCCACTTAATATGCAAATGCATCGTACAGGCTAGGCGGCTTGCTACCACTGCTGTTCACCCTGTAACGGGAGCAGGCGGCGGCCAACGGGACCAATACTTTAATTTGCATTTAAAATTGCTCAAGGGTTGACAGCCGCCACCTTGTTCTCCCGCCCTCTTATTTCAGACAGACCTGCTGCGAAACAAATGCCTCGGGCGTAATCGCTGCTCGATGAATCGGAGATTTTACTAGGAACGCTGGTCATGATTTTTTCATAGGATCAGATTCGAGAATCATCGAGCATGCTACGAGATCCTCTAAAAGTTTACGTAGATTTGTCGCGGTACGCTTACTATTTTTTTAATAACCAATTGGAAACTCGTTGGTCCGTTAATGGCAAAAAAATGAATTAACTCATTGGTCCGATTCACAATCTCTTGGACGTAATAATTTCTTCGTTAATAGATTTCTTGCCTTTAAACACATTATTTATTTAGTTTCTGCTTCTTCTGAAAATCAAGTATCTCAGTAATTTCGAAACTGGAGCAAATATAACAGCGATTTAGAAGCCCGATCGAAATGCACGATAACGATTATACAAGGCATATGCTGTCGCGTTATTTGTTTGATTTATGCCTTGATATAAAGTTGGCCATGCGACGCGTCTAACGGAAAAGTCAATTGGCACGTCGCGTCGCGGCGTCAAGTAGACATCATCGCGTGCAACCTTTTTCAGCTCGATCAGCCAGCCGTTTCGGTTGTTGTTTAATGCAAACAGAAAACAGCGTCCGAGGGCTTTGCCAGTCGTGCTCTTTGTACAACGACGAGGATTTATTCGCGATATTATTGCGATATCGTAAGCCAGCACGAAATCTCTGTAAAACTAAATTCGAAACAACACCATGTGGTTCCTCGGTGCTCGCGCGAAACTTGTTTGTGAAATTTCCGTTCAAACATTTATTCTACACGACTCGATTGGAAAGCAAACACGCGGTTGCTGGTCGCGAAAATAATTTCACGAGCGACGATGTCGCGCTTAAGCTCATCGATGTAACCATCGAACGTATCGAGATACACCACGTGCTATAAAAATAGTGAGTACTGGTCCAACTCCTATAATCATTTAGCGTTAATACGTGTACCAGCATTGACGTATTGTTTAAAAATCGTTAGAGATAATTAGCCAGATGCTGTTTAAGTTTTGTACGATTAATGACAAGATGTGCGCGACTGCAAAGCAGATGTTTAAAGGTAGATAGTAGATATGACTTAAAATCATACCTACGCATATGTAATCACGCGTATCTAGCCACAAAATAATCAAACTGTGCAGCGTAAATGAGGCTATAAATCTCGTGAGGGACTGTAGGTGATTAAAATAAAAAATTCATCGACCTTTAAACTGATCAAAATGCATTCCGTTTGATACAGTTGAAAAGAACGCAAGGTCCTTATTTGCCGGAAGTTGCGAAGATCCGAATAGATTGACTGAAGGATGGAATCGTGATATTCGGTAAGCCATGAAACGACCGTTTCGCCGCAGTAAGCGATTTTACCGAAACTCCGATTCGAAGTTCACCGCAACGATACGTTCGATGTCGCTTTATTCTTCGCCGAGTGCCTCTCCTTCCGACTCGTTTGCTTCCCCTACTGCTCCCGAGATCTGCCTTTCCATTCCCCTTTCTCTCTCTCTCTCTCTCTCTCTCTCTCTCTCTCTCTCTCTCTCTGTCTCTCTCTGTCTCTCCGTCTCTCTCTCTGTCTCTCTCTCTGTTCTTCCCGTATCCGTTGCTTCTTTTTTGGATGTTTGAACTGAACGGGTGTACGGGGGTTAGGCATAATGTGAAAGGGTTGACGGGTATTGCGAACACACCGCAACAGGCTTGTACCATCGTCGATCCCTTCAGGGAGATTGTAATTTACCGCGCAGCTTCTTGAGGTAACTAGAAACTGCGGAAGCACGTAGGTCGCAGAACGCGTGGCAGATCTACCAATAACAGTGATTTTTTTCTTTGATTTTTTACTAGCGCCAAAAGTTTCAAATCACTATGTATTCTATTCAAAACTAACATTTGCAGCAAGTCTGCAACTTAAAATTAAATGCAATAAATTATCTGGAAAGAATTGCAAGACAAAAATATCCAAAATGTCTCACTATGAATATGTTTTTCTTAGAAATAGTATAAAAAATATATCGAGATATTATTTGATGTTATCTCATGGATTTCAGAAGAATCGTTGTGTGATAGACGTGAAATCGTTTTAACTTTTACGATAGTTGCTTCCGGGCGGTCATATTTTTCCAAATTGACGAAAACGAGTACGTTTAACGATTTTTTCCTTCTCCGCTTTTTTCTTTTATTTTTTTAGGTGGAAGATAGGAACGAATACGTATCAAAAGCAATAACAACGCTATCGAGTAACATTCAGTTTTATTCCCCACCGGAGTCTCTTTGTTAAAGAAAATTAGTTTACTCTGTAGAATCTTTGGATTTTTGTAAATCGAGAATTCTCTGTCAATTTTACTACAATTATATTAATATTAACGAAAATGCTTTTTCCATTAATAAATCCAATACATTAGAAGTCACACTGTATTAAATTATTTTATTTGATATCTAAGGAATTCCAGCGTCTGTCTGTCGCTTTTGTTTGTAATTGACTACAATGTTTCATTTCATCTCGCAAATAAGCTTTCATTCCTTTTGTTCATCATACCCTATACAGCGATCGTTTTTCGCGTTTACAGAGGAAATACTTTCAATTATATTCATAAGCCGTTAAATAATTTGCATTGTAGCATTCTTACCTGTGAGTGACACTCAGGCCGTTTCCGTTGTTTATTGTTCACGTGTAATTTCATAATTATTACGGGGAAAATAATTATATCGCTTGAAACGCGTAATATCGTTTAGTGGAAAATTGATGCAATTACTTGTGTAATACTGATGTACATCGACGAATTAATAAACAATATGATGATAATATTAAATCGTCAGGCGTGTAATATGAATGGCTCGTCGAGCAAATGATTTGAAACAGCAGTTGTGCTTGTCAAAATTTGTTTTCTAAATAGTATTTGAAATCTTGGATGAAATTCCACCAAATCGGTATATTTTCTCTACGAAGTTTCTTTAGAGTGTTAAAATACCAAGTAAATATTTTACACTTAATGTTACATACAATTACATTTTATGTTTAATATTTGAGTCTTTTGGAAGCCAAATCGATCAACTTCACATTTGGTAAATTTTTCATCATTGTTTGAATAGTGTTGCGAATTATCGTATGTATGTACCTAAACGAATAAATTTTATTTTCACTTACTTTTGCGTTAAGAATTTAATTGTTTCGTTTTTTCCTAAAATATTCTATTTGAGACCACATTTATAAATGACAAAGAATTCAACTTTTAATAGCCGATATTATAGAATCGTTCAACTTTCAAAGAGCAATGTCGAAAATATTTGTGTGCATGATTTAATGGAAACTTTAAAATACACAATACCGTTATTACGTCAATGTATTTTCTGTTAAAAATAAAAACATCGACCGTTATTGTTGAGAGTGAACTAAAAATAAAACGACAAACACTATTGTTACTTTGAATGATAAAAAGTTAATTGCCATATTCGCCACATTAAAAAAAAAGAAGTAACAAAAGCTGGCATTCTTGTTATTAAATTGTTATTCACAAATGGCGCATGACTACAATGAAAGCCTCCCCACGAGCGCAGCGGCGCTCATTTAAATAAACGAAGCTGTTAAATTTCACCTCTATTACGTTTCAAAAATTCAAGCGCACGATTTTCCCATTCGTGAAAGGGGTTCCTATCAATTTGAATATTTATAAGGAAAGGAGGCCCCGTGAAATTCCCAAGTAGGTTTACAGATATTGGTACGATTTGACCAGCCTTTGAATACATTAATGGAACTCGAAGAAGCGATTACGCCGCACAGGCCGGCTGTCTTTTCTTTCTTGTTATACTTCTAGAAGCTGTTCGAACATTGTGTGAATTAAAAGAATTATACTGGGTCATATATGAGCATGATTTTTTATTACAACTATGTATTCGAAAGCATTCGGTTTGTTCTTCGATGTTATCGATTTACTCTGTTGCTCGAAATTCTCGACGAAGTCCATAAGAGGAAGCCCAATTTCCGAACGATTGTCCATGATAATTCGTTTTGCCTGTTTTACGCGTAGATTTTCGCGTCAAAGTTTCCGCTTCGTTAAACAATGCGGTGTGACAAGGAGAAAAAGAGAGAAAAAGAAAGAGAGAGGAGAGGGGAGAGAAACTGTTGCTGGAACAATGTAAAAAGTTGCTGGACATGCATTATCGCGATGATGGAGAATTGAAAAAAGAAAAAAAAATGAATGAGCACGTATCAGATTTAAACGTGTCCAATTATCGAGTGCGTTTCAACCAGGGACGAGTGTAGGATGTTTATTACGAACAATTGTTCGAACAGACGAAAAGAGTGAATGAGGGAAACCAAAAAAGAGAAGAGTGAAAAAAGAATAAACTGCTCCTTGTTGCTTGTTTATCGGTCGGTTGGTATCATGAATTGATGTAGGAGTTGCGTTAATTGTGCGCATCTGCACAAAAATAAATCGCGATCGCGGCAGGTTAAATCGAAGTTGAATCCGGTCGCGTTTATTACTCCGGGAAATCCATGCAATTCTCCCTAATTCCAATTTTTTGTCTCTATTTGTCTGCTTTCTTCTTCTGTTCCCATCCCCTTCGGTGTGCGTTTCGTAGCCTAGATTCTCGCGTTTCAGTTTTCCTTCTGCGGTCATACTCGTCCGTTCAGTCGTTTTACGTTCTACGCATTCTAATAAATTATTTATAGCCTTGAAAATACTTATAGAAAATGTTTATTGATTTGGCACTATCCTACTATAGAATGACAACGAAAGAAATCTGTTTACTTAACATTCGCAATTTAACCTTTTTCTCTTGTAAATCACCGTTCGTGCTTCCCAGAGATTCATCGAAACAGGGAATTTTGATCCATCGGAGGTGGCTTAATAGCTTCTAACCCTGCCTCATATTGCAGTTTTCATACTAGAAACTCAGAAAACATTTCACTTTTCCCTCGCCTCTCTCTCTCTCTCTCTCTCTCTCTCTCTCTCTCTCTCTCACACACACACACACACACACTTTCAGTTCGCTTTTCCAGTCGCAAGATGCGTTCACCTTAAATTACGACACGGCAGTCTTGCATCTCCCATCTACTGTCCCCCCTCCCTGCCTAGCCCTTTTCTTCGTGGTTTACTTCCCTCATCGGGTTAAGCATCGAGTAACCGATTGCAAATACGTAGAACGGGGGTTGCGAAGAGGCGGAAAAGGGGAATTGAAGTTTGCCTAGGTTGTAAGAGGAGACGCTGGTAAATATCTTCCTTACCTATCTTCTCGTCGATTTCCGGATGGCGTCTTCGTTTCGAGAAACGCCATTCCACCTCTTAGCAACACGGGAACCAATAGTCGTGCAACCCCCTTACCAATGTCTCGCCGCATTTCAACGAGTTCAAACTGAATCAGTTAATCTTTAATGTGTAACCGATGTTCGGCGCATCGTCTACAGTATATATTATTTCTACGGTTCTCCTTTTTGGCATAAGTACGGCATACGTAGATCTCGGCAAGAAGCACTTATTCGATATATATTAACGCTTCGAAAATTTATAATCTGTATGTCAATTAAATCGATAGTTTGCCTACAGTTTTCTGATCAGTGAATAAAGGAACAGTTTTAAAGAATAGGTTCGACTGCCTTGTTATTTTTCGGTGGTTGATGTAACTTTAAACAATAGACAAAGGCAAAAGAACAAACGTTTTCTTCGCTAACAATAATTTCGATTTAAGAAAGAAATTTCAGTCGCGAAAATTCCAACAGGAAATTACCGTCGACCCTATTAATATTGCACCAGAGGGACTTAAATATTTATAACTATAGAGACCGTCGTGGATTAAAAGTGTTGAAATCGGATCAAGGAATGCGGGATACAATAGGAAACTCGAAATCAAATATTTGAAGTTCCTTTTCCTGAAGAGGATTTCATTCCGCCTTGTTCTTCGTTTAGAGGATCTAAATAACTATGTCTATGAACCATTGTAGGATGCTTGCAAGAGTCTTGAATTCCGTTACAAGCTTTTACTCAGCTCATATAATTCGTTGTTGCTTTCCTGCTTCGAAATTTAATACTTCGTATACAATTTAATTGTTTGACGTTAAATTTTCTAATGATATATCTATTATCTTAACCATAACACTCGGCAATAATTCATTTGTATCATAAGAAATTGATTTCGTAGAAGTCGATTATACTCTTATTATTATTCGATCGTCGCCCTTCCGCGACAACCACTTACAAACCAAGAAGAATTTATCATCGGATCACGACGTAATTGCGGTATAATTCAGGAAACACGTCGACTCGATAATTTCGAGTGCTTTGCCATCGTTCCCTGGACGGGATAGAAATCGTTTCGCAGACATTGGTAGTCCGTAAAGGCAGACTGTTAAGAGATGGAGGAAAAGGAAATTCCGCGGCGTGTCGCGGAGCGTTTCTCAGATGGTTGCGTTCCCCTTCTAAGACGATTATGTCAAAAAAAAGAATTAAAGATGTCAAGTTGAAAAGTGGAGCTTTAACGTACGAGGAAAACGGTGGGCGACTGGGACGAAAGGACGCGGGGGGGGGGGGGGAGCAGGGGACACGGAGAGATTCGGTAAAAGAACATATTGAAAGAAGTATAAAGAAGGGGTGACGTTGAAGAAAGAAGAGTCCCTCCAGGCAAAGAACAGACGTTGAAAAGATAGAACAGCTTGTTGGAGGTATCTCCATCATCGACCTTTTACACTTCGACTCCCTTTTCGTTCTTCTCCATACTTTATCTCTTTTTTTTCTTTCTGCTCTCTCGTATCGGATCTAGATCTTTCTACCTTCCTTCTTCCCTTTCTTTCCTCCGGTTCTCCTCCTCGAAAAACCGCGAGGAAGTCCTAGAAGAAGGCTCAGAGGGGTCGAAGGAGGGTAGACCAACGCCCTCTTTGGTACCAGAGCCAGTTTGCTCTTTACATTACATTTATTTTACTTCATTTTTCGCGGAATAAATGTCTTCGGGGCTTTGCCAGTCGGTTAGGAAAATACTTTCATAATACTTGGCTCCTCTTTCATCAACCCTCCACGCAACGTGCCTTCTCCCTTCTTCCAGCTTTTTCTCTTACATTATCTTCTCTCTTTCTCTGTCTCTCTTTCTGTCTTTCTCTCTCTCTCTCTCTCTCTCTCTCTCTCTTTCTCTCTATTTCTGTTTGTCTGTCTCTCTCTTTCTGTCTGCCTGTCTGTCTGTCTCTCCCCCCTCTCTCTCACTATCTTTCTTTTCCGCCTTCTCTCTTTACCTTTGTCTTCGAAAGGAGCACGGTTTCTTTCTTTCTTTGCCGGGGAGAAGCCATGGAATAAAATAATAAAGGCAACCAAGGTACGACATCCTCCACCCTTCTTTACGCACCCAAGCCACCCTTTTGTTGCGTCTACCAACGAGAACTAATATCTCCGTTCGCGATACAAAGGACATTTTTTGGATAGCTTGTGTGGCCGATGTTATGTTATGATTTATGGTTTGAAACTCGCAGGAAAATACTTGTCATTAAGCGATTATCGGTTTTCTTCTTCTCGAACGGAGCCAAGTTAAAACTTCTTCCTATTTTCGGCTGGGATTCGACGAGTTTCCTAAATAAAATAATTACTGGGTAAGATTGAAATCTAATGAAACGAAGTGTTATACTCATGCGAATGATTCATTTCACTTTTTTCTCGATTAATAGGAGATCAAATATTCCTTCGATGATATCGATGATATAAAAGATTTGGTTGAAATTTATAGTGGAAAAATATCGTTAGCCAAGGAAGGATTTTTTCGGAAGACCAAGGTACTCTCGACTCTCGATTCGGGGTTGGTGGATTTCCGATTACTCCACCCGGAAACAGGTTGTTCCTTTTCTCCGCGGAAGGTGAGACGAAGGTAGATCTATTGACTGTGCCAGTCTCGACCATCCTCGGAGGTAATTCGAGAGGAAGATCTGAACGCCGATGAGAGTCGACTGATTGTGAGTCACGAGGGGGGAAGGGCTCCTCTTCCCTCACAGTTTAACGAAGTTATCAACGAAATCGGCAAAACAAGTCGGATATAGTCTTTGTTCGGGAATCATTATCCGCCTCCTGGTCTTCGATTACGTGTCTACGTGTAATGATTGGAAGAAGAATGTCTTGGGTTCTAAAGAATGAAAAGCATGTAATGTATTCGGTATAAATATTAATGCCAGAAGAAAGTGGGGAATTATCGAGGGAAAGAGTAACCGACGACCGCGAATTTGATATTGAAAAAGATGTATCTTCGAAGAGATACAATGAGATCATAAATTATTCCTATGAAAAAAAGTAGTCGACAAGGATTCCAATACGTATCAACGTGGATTTGCACTCTAAAAATTACTAAAAATATCAACGATAACTTGGATTTTATCTATTTACAAAGTTGCAACAAACCACTGTTTAGATTATTATATTACGCAGCATGCATATAAATTTCCGAAATTTATGTCGTTTTTGTATACAATAACAAGCATGTCGAAGACGTCATCGAAGAGGCGCTTAAAGCGAAATTTCTTTTATTTTATTTTAAAGTTTCATACTTTTTAACGCGAAGGATGTATTATTGAAAGACACATAGGAACGCCTTGACTATGAAACGACTAAAACTTGAGAGCGGAATACGTATTTTGAAAGCAATATGTATATTAAATCAGACGTGCTGTTCAAAGTTGCACGTGCAGAACTGTACCGTGGGATTTTTATTATTCTCCATATTCGCATACCTGAGAATTGCGCTAATTAAAATTGTTAATAGTATATGAAGCTTGTGGATTTAATTAACCAAAGTATCTCTTCGAAGTAACTACCAACGTAATATAAATTGATTCAATCAACTATGATTTAACAACTGGCCATTTCACATTTCAAATGTAGATACACTCGTTTTACGTTGAAAATGAGAACATTTTGTAAGAGATCCGTATTTATAAGTAAGCTCGGATTCGGGATATTCGTAACATTGTATCTCTTTAATGAATTCGTGTTTGAATAAAAGAAAGAAAAGAAAAGAAAAGAAAGACAACAAGACAGAATGAAAGAAAGAAAAGTGGAATAAACGAATGTTCGAATAAGCGAAGGATCTGCAGAAAGAATACGGCACTTTAAATGATTCTCCAGGGTGAGGGGGAGTGAAACTTTGCAATCACGTTCTGCAATAGTTTCTCATTAGTTGAAGAGTGTACGGCGCAATACACTTGCTGCACTTGGCATCTAAACTACAGTTCTCTCTTTCCTGGATTCACGATAGTTTGATATCGAAGAGGTGAATCGAAGGAAGAGGAGACGTTGCTCCTGAACATGAGAACGATATTCCTCCCGGAATAGCTGGAGATTGCTATTTCCTTACCTTCGTTCCCAACAATTCGTGCGCCATCGAAAATCGAACACGCATTTCCGTTAAATAAAACATGCATTACGTCGGTATGACAAGATATTCTGACAAATCATTCGCGCATTCCAATTTTCCAATTGAATTAGGTCGTAAGAAATTTTCATGTAATTAATTGATCGATTCAATTTCAAATCTTAAAAACCTATAAATGTGTGTAATTTTATCGATACCTATGCCATATATGAATTCACGTCCGACACAAGCACCTCTATCGTAGATGACGAATCATCGAGATGAATCTCTCTGGGAAGGGAAAATGAAATACAGGAAAAAATGGCCGGATTTTTGATGCGCGTGTTTTCCCCGTGTCTCGTTAATTAAGCCGTGCAGAGGTTACAATGACATATCGGAGATATCCAGCGTTTGAACTTTGATGAGAACGATGTTCGTATAGGGGTGGTTAATGCGGTGACACGCACTGGGACACCCCAGAAGGGAGTGGCCCAGCCCGGCCATTCTGGTCATTGCTCAGTCGATAATTACTTACCCCCGGCTTAATGTGCGAAGCTCATCAAACTGCCTGTGAAATATCGTTTTCACGCGCACATATGCGCCTGAATCAACGACGCTGTCATCGGGGCACGTATTACGGATACCGGGACCAAAATTTATCATGTTTGCCCGCAAAGGGTATCCGCCGACCCTGATGAAACTTCGCTCTGAACTTCACGCGGATGAAGGATGGAACTTCTACCAAGATTTGATACTAGATAGAAAATTTCTAATTTACGGATTGAATTTTTTATGGTTGGATAACTTTTAGACGAACATTAATAATTGCGATTTGAATTTTGGCTTATTTTTATATTTCATAAAAATTACTTCATATGAATTGCGAAACTTTATAAATCTTATCGTTTTTCCATATATTTTAATACAGCGTCACATACATATAGTATATTTAAGGGCTCTTGCCTTTCCTTTCTTCCCCACAACCTCGCTGGAATTTTGGAATCGGCACAAACAAAGATAAATTTAGAATTATGAAATTACGATGCATTCAAGAATTGTCTCTTTCGTTCCTTTCCTTCCTTTCTACCTCTGCCTAAACCTTAAAATCAGCAGGACCAAAGGTAAAGAATAAATCCGATAATTTTCTCTTCCCATCTTTTCCTTTATTTCCTTCGTTCTTCTTTAAAATTAAACTTGAAAGTAGCAGAAACCAAAATTACGTAATAGTTCCACACTTCTTATTGTATATTCCTTCTATATCTCTCTCGATTCCCTCCTTTCCTTTATACTCATTTCCATCGCATTTTTTTCCCATATCTTTCTTTCCTTCTCCTTTTTTCTTATATTTCTTCCCCATCACTTTCATATCTTTCTTCCCGTATCTCTTTCCCCGTCTCCTTTTTCGTTCTGCTTCTTATTCATTTCGCATCTTTCTGTCCTTCCTTACATCCATATACGTACAAAATAAGATTATAAAAGAAGCAGACAATAAATAAAATGGAAGAAATAGTGATAAAAATCTTCATCTTGGATCAAAAGAAGATAACATGGGAAGATGTGGCATGCAAAATTGCAATTTTGTATTAGAAGAATATTGATGTGGTCCGGAATAGGTTTTTAAATAAATAGTACAAAGTTTTCAATTTATTGTCGGTTTATTGAAATCATTTTGTAATACATACAATTCATACAATAAATGTACCTGTTTCTAAATTTTAAAGTAAATATCTTTAAATGGCAAATGAATTAACAATCAATGTAATATTAAGTAATTCATTGAAATTTTGTTTAATCGTAACAGTTTTGTAATTTTAGTGTGAAAATGTCGTAAAGTTCGATGTTGTTTTAGTTGGAACTGCTATGTACGACATGATAAAATTTCTGTAACAAAAAATATCCAAAAATAATTATTAATAATATATTCTACAAAGTCAACTCAAATTAAATTTATGTAAAAAGAATTCTCATATATAAATATATAGAAATACAAAAATTGTATAAAAATGACTACACAATAAAAATAAATTTGTAAAGTCAATTTATCAATAATAATTCTTATTTTAAATAAAATCACTAATGCATTTTTATTACAATAAGTAATGTCCCTAAATTTATGTTCATACAAAATTATAATTTAATTAAAGACAATATCTAACTTTGTCATTTTTAAAATAATAGTGAAATTAAATAATAATAAAAATTAATTTTATCTTTTCTATCATTACTAAAATAAGATACAGCCATTTATATTCGATAGAACAGAAACTGAAAAATGATATAAAAAATAAAATAAAGTCCCTGTGCTTTTTAAACAATATTTAAATAATTCGCTCGCCGCTAAATATTTGGAAAACACCAAAAACATTCCCCAAAATCATCCATCTTCGCTGAAGACTTTCAGGAAACTGACAGCGGACGAACCTTACCACTCTTCTTTAAATTTCTCATATTAATTATCTTATATGCAATTTTGTGTGTGTGTGTGTGTGTGTGTGTGTGTACACAGTACACAGAGTGTCGCACGACTCGTGGATAATCGACTGGGACGCGATTTTAGATGTGAAAATAAGTCATAGACATGAAATAAAATTTTTGCATTTAAAGCCTCACTTTGAATAGAACAAAGTTTAAACATGTTTAATTAAGAAATGGTCTAGTGCACACGCATTATACGATACATTTCCAAAATTATTTTTCTCGAAAACAAAGCATCGTATAAAGAAATTTTATTCTACATTTTTTACCTATTTTCATATGTAGTTTAACCTTTTGTTCGCTATTCGTTCCTGTTTAGTCTATAATTAGCCAAGTTTAAATATATTTTTGCAAATTTTTAAAATCGTTTTTTCGGAAATGGAGCGTCATATGAAAAAATTTTATTCCTTCTTTTGATTCATCTTGACACGTATAATTAGTCAATAGTCGCCGACCGTCCTGTATATATTGGATTGGCAACTAAGTGATTGCGGATTTTGTCAATACCACCTAATGACATTAGTTGCGTTACATATACGTATCGAGAAGGAAGAGAGATTGTACTCTATTAAGAGTACAACGATCGTTAGTAAATCAATGGGTTTATAGAAGAATAGAAAGGAACTGGGTGGCCGACGGAGTGAAAGCTGCAGAAAAAGATGTAAGAAGACAGGAAATAAGCACAAGAACAACAGCAGCGAACTTTGTTTAACGGAATTTTATTTATGGAAAACGACTGGCAGATAGAACTGGCTGGTTGTTTCTTTCTTCCTTTAGCGGTGGAACGAGGGTTTCTAAGCTTTTTTCAATTACATACACAAAGTTACGTTGCAGATTGATATCGGCCGAACCGGGTTCTCCCTTAAAAACTAGCCTTGGTAATAATTAAGGATCCGTGAAATTAAAAGTCTATCCCTAACAACATCAGCATGATGGTAGCGATTCTTAGGTTCCCTTCCTTTCCTCGCTCGAATATTTCTCCTCTTACCCACTACTTTCCGCGAGCATTAAAACTCGATGAAAGAGATCCTCGAGATGCTCACGAACTACTCCCGCGGCAGCTTAGCTGTCCTTAATTAATAACCCAATTGCACCCGGAACGATACATAGTCATTCTTTCCTTCTTCCACAAAGGCTTTTCGGCTGGCAGAATCGCCAATCTCTGATAACTCGCAAACGTTTCTCTTTCAATTTCCTTATTCCTTTTTCAACGTTTCCTAAACCGAGAATCGACGATGTTTCGCCAATCGTCCCTTTATTGTCAGCTAATTTTCTTTTCCTTTCCTTTCTTTTTTGTCGGTACGTACTATTCTTTATGTAAGAAGTAAATTTCTTGAGAAGAGGTGTTCTTTCGTCTCACAAAAGTAATGGCGTGCGTGCTCCACGTCTCTCCGAAACAACAGACGGACATTGTGGAGCGTGATGGCAGATGCTTTCCGTGCTATAGTATTTGGACGAATCCTTAGTCAAACAGTCGCGATTTCTATTCAGAGATCTCCTGTTTCTCACAATCAGACAGAAATGCAGAGGTCGTGCGTGGTCGTAGAAAGTCGGCAAATTTTTATCGGTCAAAGTATCATA
Organism: Bombus affinis; assembly: GCF_024516045.1. NCBI lineage: Eukaryota > Metazoa > Arthropoda > Insecta > Hymenoptera > Apidae > Bombus > Bombus affinis. The sequence continues at coordinate 3,179,336 of NC_066356.1, read as the reverse complement.
TGTGATAGGAATAAAAATCGCCTCGCGTCGATTCCGTACACTTTACATTTTCATAAGACGTAATGATACAATATCCTCCTATGGAAAATCTAGAAAAATTGCAATCTAATAAAGTATTTACATTCATTTGGTTGCATTTTACGAACAATTATCGCACCATCTCATTTTTCGTTATTTAATGATATTTAAAAAATGTTCTTATCGCATTTTTCCCTGTGATCTCACAAAGGTGACTACAATTACCTCCATCACAGAATAGGAAAGAAAGAGAAATGAATTTTTTAAACTAATGGTTGTTTGATCGTATAACCAGAGAAGTATGGCAGAGCGTGAATTTGCCGCGTAACACGTAATCAACCACACGGGCAACACCGCTCGACCAAGTAAAGACATAATTTCAATGAACAAACACAATTACTGGCCTGTTACGAAACGGGTCATTTGCCCGTCCACCGGTCTCGTCGAGAGGCCCATTTAGCCGAACAGACTACGTTGTTCCCTCTCGATGCGTTTCGTACCGTTATGCACTTAAGAGTGTGCCGTTCGACATTGCATAAAAGCCATCGCTTTCTTCCTCTACATGGAAATTACCATGCGTTTCGACGGCGTACTTTGGCCCGAGGAAAATTCAATATCATTCGCGTCTCCCTTCACAAAAATACATTATCTGTCCTATACGTCGAACAACACTTATAAACAAGATTCCGATAAAAGGTAAAAAACTTTTCAACCTTCCGATCGAGTGGCAGCTAGCTTTCGGTGATTTTCAGATTTTTCGAACGTTAGTGAAACGAAATTATATCTGATTTCAACAGGACGTATCGCCACGTGTTCATTGCTTTTTAGTTTTATCCATTCGGAATCCGGATCAAGTCTTCATTTTTTTCGGTTGACACATTGATTCTGTGCTTCCTGTACACATATTGATTCTGTTTGATGTGTGTATTTATTCGTGACATCATTGTTACGCTTACAGGTTTTTTGTAGATATCGATAAACTTGCTGTTTTCATAGTAATAGTACTACATAGATGGTTCGATCTGCCCAATCTGCTATTATTTTGACTTTTTTGAATTTTTCGATTGTAACTGAAGCTCTTAAATCGCCATTTTTTTATCGTTGCAACTGTTAATAATTCTTTATTTTATTTATTCTATTCTTTAGGATTGATCACAGGTTACGAATACCGGAAAAAGGTCTCGGTCTTTTCAATCGCAGTTATTGCACCTCAACTTCAATTTTCACTTATTTGTCAATTTTTCTTCCATTGAAAAGATTTTTCCTACCTTTCGAAGGGAAAGGAATGGTATTTTCACCTTATAATTTCTATAAATGGCTGCGCTGCGATCCTTTTTAATGTCGATTGCGTATCGATACTTAATTACAATCAAATACAATTTAGTTACATACAAAGAAAAATGTGGTTATAAACGGCTAATAAAAAATAGAAAATAGTGCGTGATACATTCTCTGTCTGAGGAATTTGTTGCGCGTTGCGGAGCGAGGTGAGGGTGGGGAACAACAAGAATCATGAAAAGATGTAAGAATCGTAGTCGACGGTTATTCGGACTTGGAGGGTCATACTTGTTCTTATTATAAGGATACAACGGGTATTGCGTAAGCAGCTTGATCTGTCGACCTCTTGAAATCGAAGAAGATTGTAACTCTAAGGGTAGCTGTAGCCTTCGGGGCGTGTTTCGCTCACGACTCGCTTTATTACATCGCCTTCTTCTTGTTCCACGGATTCGTTCGACACAACGACACCTCTACTGTCCATCACCTCCATCCTCTTTCGTGTCTTTTATTTTTCTTTCTCTTCTACTTCCGCTTGTTCTTCTCCCCCTTCTTTCCCATCCTTTCCGCTCGTTCCTCCTGTTCTCGAAATCTTGTGTTTCAAATCGATAGACGCTTTTATGCAATCGCGTGCTTCTGACCCGACTTTTCTCGCTTTCCTTCATGTTCGATCAGAGCTCTTGATGTCGTTATTCCACGATACGATAAGTTTCTCGTTAGTTTCGACTGTATCGAGGATTCTCTCGTCGGTTAAAATATCTACTCTTTTCTGAATTCGAGACATCGGAAGTTACAATTTAGAATTATTACTGCCGCTTCTCAAAATTACAAGGTATTTATAAATTATTTGCTCTTCTTTATTTATTGAACAAATTTAACATATGTATGTATATAACATTGTTATTGTCATTGTTAATAGTTTTGCGTACAATTCACTATCGAGATAATTTTCGTCGCGATTTCGTTCTATTTCCTGTATCGTATTAACATGTTACAGACATCAAGTAACAGAGATTGTATTATATCTACATTTTGCATCCGCGCAATTTCTTCTTCGGCCATTGTACACAGTACAGCAATTGCACAGGCGCATACCCTTTTTCCTTATGCATTGCATATTGAATCGATGATTGCTTCTTTGCCATTATGGTTCGTACGAGATGGAAATATTCGAAAATTGTATATCGCTATTTCGTTTATTTATCCTTCGTACTTTCCTTTTATTTTCTTCAACTACAAGAATAATAGCAGCATTACCGTATCCTGTTACTGCGCTTCGCTCGCATCATGTTTCCATCGGAATACCGAGCAAGGTATAACAAACTATCGATTACCTATAACGAATTAACTTCTTTTTCAACTTTGCAAAAGTTTTAAGTAATCGGGATAATTTTTAATAACACGGTGTTATTTTTCTTCGATGATAATCTTGTCATTTTAAAAGGAAAGCTAAAGCCAATATTCGTGCAAATTTGAAGTATAGAGACATTGAAATCTTTTGTCGTAAGAACAAATACAATATTGAAATAAATGTATGAATTCATTATGTTGAAAGAGTTAAAGTAGTACGTAGAGCGCTATAGGAGGTATCATGTTTCTTAAAACGCAAAATATTACTCTTAGGAAAACCCATGAGCTACCTACTTCTCGCGAATTTTAAATTTGTAAAAAAAGCTTGTGATATGAAAAGGGGTCGTGGAAATTTCCGCTAAAATTTAACCACGGACATTTAGCAACGATCGTCCAGCAAAATTGGTCGAAACATTGTCCAACTCTGGTAGGAGACGTCGCTTCCGGCCCTGTTTTTTAGCCGATACGCTGGAAAATTAAGCAGACCGTGATATCTGATCATTCTACCGTTTTATATATCTTTCGCTAAACGGCGTTGATTTTGATTTTTCCCACCAGTTAGCGGTCGGCTGGAAAAGCGACAGGGATTCTGACCGAGCAGGCCAAAGGGTGGTTAGTAATTAAGGGTGAAGGGTATTTTGGCAAAAGTGGATGAAACGAAGCGTTCCTGGCAATTAATTTTCGCACCCAGTTTCAGTTTGCAGTCCCACTCCTAGCATCCTGGCTCAGCCACCCCCTCTTTTTCTCTTCCCTTCACGATGCCTGTATCTCTATTCGCTTATCGTTCAACAGGATAATACACGTATACGTGTATATATAGAAAGGGACCAAGCACGCAGAGTTGCCAAGGAAGACGATGTGTGACACCTTTCAACGGTGTCAACTACGCTAGTTTAAGCTTTTGCCAACGTTCGAGTGTTAATACCATGATTAATATGCGACGCCTCGCTTTTCACCCGACCAACGCCTATCTCTCCGTGACTAAGACCAGCTCTGTTACCTATATGCCTTTTACAGAACATACACGCTGTTATTCAAAGTTTACTTACAACCTGCAGCGAATTCCATTTCGTATTTATTAAACGCGCATACCTCCCTTGCTCACACGCTCTGTCGATTCTTATTAATTGCGCTTGAGTTGATGATTCTTCCGTGTTGAAAAAGCAATCGTGTTTGTTTCGAACTAAATGGTTCGCGAGTTATTTTATCGTGCTGCGAGATTTTGGCATTTAGAGAAGAATAGAAATGGTAAAGATTGCGATGCGTATACAAATGGGAAAATGTTCACTTATCAGAATTGGATTGTTTCTTTAATTATCAAGTAAGCTACGGAGTATGTAATGTGTAAATACGATAAATGCGTCATGCGCCACACATACACATATTTAAAAAATATATGATATCGATATAAATAGACAATCTGATTCTTGCCAATAATGAGATTATATATGAATTGTTTTTGTATGATACAATAGGAGAACTTTATCATCAACATTTAATACTTTCCATAATTTTGATGTTGATTGAAGCAGTTTTTTGTAAAAAATTATCGAACAAACGAGGTCGGCGTCAGATTTCCATAACGTAGATGCGTTTAGATGCAGTTTTTCGATCGACCTGTACGAATTTTTCGCGCTGGCTTAACTCTCATACGATGGAACGTGATTATAAAGGCAAAGAGATTTGCGCATGAGGATTTCACCAACAGATTATAATAGTTTCTAAAATGTGAGGACCGATGAAAGAGACTGCAGCGACATTTTATTTAATATTTTTACCAAGTCGAGCTCATTTTTACGCCACGATAAATATTCAACTCCGTGAAATGTTTTTTGATACATTTAGGATTACGTATCCGCTCCTGACTTTTATCGTTTTACACGGTGATTTTAATTTTTTAATTTCTCATTCGTTGCAAAATTGTTTACACACTGCAAATTATAAAATATAAAAAAGGTATTCTTCAAGTTCATGCACCTTCTATTTAAAATTTTAATCAATGAACTTGGAAATATTGTACAGAGAATGGAATAATTGCTAAACGATGTAATCTTGGATAGCAGAATCCTATAGGTCATAGATGAATCGATAAATATAATATTGATTTGGTAAAAAAAATAATCGTAATACAATTTAGTAAAAATTAACGATTAACATGACAATTAAACACGAATATGCGATGGATAAACAAAGTTGTTACGATATTATGTATATACGTACAAATGAGATTCTACAGATAATTCGGAAATATAACGCATAGTAGGAAACATAGCAAGAGGGTAGGTTCGGTACAGTGATCGATCAGATTCGTTGTAATGTTCTTAATTATTTATCGTAAGATATACGATGATAAATGTCGGTTATAAAACAACGGCGTAGGTTTGTTACGGTAAATTAGCTTTGAAACTCGCCACGAGATCTGAAGTTCGCGTATCAACTTTGAATATTAAGGAAGACAGATGGAAACTTTTCAGACCCTATTTATAAACATTTTAGAAGTTTCGCGAAACTCATTCTGACATATTAATTGTTATTAAGTTGCCGTACGTTAATGACTCATACATTCGCACTCTTTTTAGGTAGTCAATTTTCAATATAACAGCCGTAGAATGATTTTGTTAAAAGATTACTGCGATTATTTTAGCGAGTATTCTTAGATTAAAGGATATAAACTACGAAATCGAACAAAACTTATCAACCATCCTCTTTTGCTTATGGTCTTCCAAAGTGCATTCCGCACGCCACCGTAGAAATATATTTTCTTTGTCCACCCTCGACACGACAGGGAACAGAAAAATCCGAACAAGCGAGCACGTAGTAGCGTGGCAGTTGCTTAATAACAATTATTAACCGAGGTAATCCTTACATCGGACACGATGGTGGCGGCATAAAGAAAGTCGAGGCGCTACATGGTGGGGGAGTTAGTTAGGCGTTACGAGGATTTACGATAGGTCCTATTTCACGTAGCTAACCAGCCGCGGGAACTGGCTCGTGGGGTCAGCGTCTATACGGGGAACGGAGAGAATGAGAATGCAAGGGTGTGCGCAGGGTTACGGGCCTTGAATAGGTAGGGGGTACACGTACGCCAGGGGCAATAGTTTTCAGCTACCAGTAGTCATTTGTAATTGGAAGCCAGCAACGTTGGCTTTATTGCTACCATAAAGATCTCGGCTTCCTCGGTCGACCGCGGTCTCTTCTTGGTCGCACCGCCTTTCGCCTCTGTCCTTTGTGTCGGCGCTAGAGCATAGTTATCGTAACGTACGCCTCTTGCGATTTACGCAAATTAGCACCGCGAACGCTTCTTACTCTTCCTCCATTTTTTGTTCTCACATATAAATCGAAAGTATCGTAGATGATAATCTCACCGATACGCGTTGATAAGCTTGTCGAACTATTTGTTTTTATGAATCTCGATGGATCTTCCGTGATGGAGACATCGAATGACGAAACAAGACTGATTTATAGTTATGAAAATTAATCGAGGATGTATAGAAAGATTTGATTTCTCGGCAAATTAACCCCAGTTCGAGAAAATCCGTCGAGTTTTAGTTGCGGCATGTAAATGTATTTTTTCAAGCAAAACGTTAAATAGAGATACCTTTTTCAAGATAGCATTTGTTAAGACGATTAAATGACTATATTTTAAGAAAAGACAATTTGTTATACTTATATGAGTAAACTTTATGTCAAATGTCATATATTCATGTCATATATATCAAATTGTCATATATATGTATTTGAATGTATGTATGTGCGCATGCTGCCATTTATTACATATGTTAATGTTATTTATTGCGCATGTTAATATAGCTGCATAATTCACAACATGGTTCTGTAAATAGACCGTGTAATTTATTTTCGACGTAAATATGTCTTTAAACGAATTTTTTTAAACTAAGTATTCTACATACAAGATTCTGTATCGACAGGCCCTGATGAAACTAACGATAACATAGGCAGAATAGTAAAAATACACAGCTCGAATTAGATATATATACATATACGATATGAAAACGGATATCCAAACGACTACCAATGCACTGTCAGAATTTTTCGATCCTCAGGCTTGTAGAAAATACAATATTTGGCTTTTTAAAACATCTGATACTTGAAACAAAAAAAATTAAGCGAAATCATATGATTCGTTCATGTGAGAATTGTTAAAACTAATATAAATATTTTCTGTGCAAAAGTTGACAAATTTGTAAATTAGCGATTTTATCGTTGTGAAATGCACGCTACGAATTCAGTTACAAATACAACAGAAAAGAAAAAGGAGAAAGTTTAACATTTGCGTATGCATACAAACCGCATTATAATTCGTTGGCCGGTAATGAAATTCTCTTTGGCTTGCCATCAACTCCTCGGGGGATTTGGTTTATACGCGGCATCCCGATGGACACAAATGCAGTAGTCATCAATTTACGGTATTACGACGAAGTACTTACGCATAAAGCTCATAGTTCACGTTGTCTGATTCCCTTACGAGGCTACCGATATCTTTGACGGAAAACGACACGTTAGAACGTTCTAACACAAATTCGTTCGACTGTTCACGTAATTGTCGATTGAAAATAATCCGATCTCTTATTTTATTGGATATTGGTGTTTAATCACTAATCAGTATCCTCGAGCTATAAAAGCACAAAAAATTCAGCTAGGTTTCATTTATATTAATTAAAATTTTTTACGGTATCCAACCCTTGATAAACTACGTATAAAGTAATTTCTGTCAATAATTCTTTTCGAAATTTATTCGTTCTCAAGACTATCGAATGATCGATCGATCGTTGAGTTTAATTCCTAAAAACTTTAGCTTGAAATGTTAATTTTATAAACCTAATTTTCAAATCAATGATAAAAATAGATTAAATTAACAAGCACAATGACGTAAAACGAAAGACCATTCGCATGCGATCAGATTAACTAAAACAAAAGAAATACAAAAGATCTATCTGCGTTCTATAATTTGTAGTTTGGCGTATAGTTGTATAGTAGTTGTAATAATTCACAAATTATTGGGAATCATGCGGATTACAAAGAAAATAAATGCATGAAGCAACTTGGCAATAGAGTGGATACTCGCATAAATTACTTGTATGAAAATAAGCGAATTGACAAACGTCGAGTCTTATTAAAATTCATTAATCGTGCAAGACCGTCCATTTTCCACCGGTTGACGGAATAAACGTATACGTTCCAACGAATTGAGCGACTACGCAACATTCTACCATATTATTTATCGCTTAATTCGTATGAACCGATTCGATTCGGCTTGATTAAATACATACGGTAGTCAATGAATGAACAGTCGCGTGCCCGCGGCGTTCAACGTGATCGAAGCCATTTTTCATTTGAACATGCTCGATTGGCAATTATGCCTATGCGATATCGTCAGAATTATGCCACTGCTGGAGCAGAGATATCATTCTGTCCTGTTGATCGTTTAAATATTTATTCGTCGATAGGCGGCATAAGTAAAAACTGATTCCATAAAACTTTTGGAAATAATACGCTGAAGCTCGCCGGTTTATCGGACCAGCGAGAAACAAGCTTGTCGAGCAAACTAAAACCGGCCCGTGTGACGCGGGCCATAGGTAATCAGAGTCAGAAACTTTGCTTAATTTAACTTTGTTAATAAGCTGCTTCGCCCTGTACTCCTCCGATGAAAATGCTAAGGCGAATCGCAGATTCGTCGAATCGCGCGATACCGTCGCACTGTTAAACAAATTAATTGACACGTTCATAAGATAGCTGACCGATAAATTTCTCATTTTTAATCCCAGAAAAATAGTCAGTTTTAAATAACTTCAAAGAGAGAAAGGAGAAAATAGTTTTAAACGTCTTGTTTATCCTACTCGTGTATAACTGGTATATTACTTCTTAGCTCGAATTTGTAAATAAATAAAAGAAGCAAACTGCAAAACTTATCGGCTATGATTGTTTGCATATACAGGGTGACTCTTCGTAAAGCAAATGGAATTCTTTATGTACAATAACATATTTTGCTCAAATCCATGAATCTTCAACTTCATGTTATTCTACGATAAATAATTATGTGTATATATATGTTGCGTTTAAAAATTTTGTTTCATAATCTCTTCCATATCACGCGTACGTGTTTTTACTTCGTTTAACGTCACAGCGAGGAAACGGTCTTATCTTCCGTGAGTCAGCGTTTCTTCGATATTATATTTGTTTCGTAAAAAGTTTGCTATATTATTATGAACTTGACGAACGTTCTCTATAAGACCGTTGCTTATTCAAACAATTTTACTTTCTGGCCAAACGTCCAATGGCCACTCGTCTTTTCGTTTGAACAATCAGTTAATCCTTCGTTAATTCTTATCAGCAATCTATTAAAATCTTTTTACCAAAACTTTATGTCTGAAATAGTTTGAATATTTTTATATTTTCTTCTTCATCTTAAAATGTCAACTTTCACCGCTAATTCCAGACCAAATCCATTCGCATTTTTTTCACTCTTGTATTATTAATATACATATTATTACATATCAAATATTCAGATATATCTAGATTAACGAACATTGGACAATTCTTAATAAAATTCACAAGAAAATTTTTCTAGCATCGATCATTACGCTTTCCAGGATTCCAGCCTGCAAATTCAGGCGATTTTTTCAAACTTGCCTCCGACGTTTTGTAAGCAAATGAAGACAATTTGTGAACTTATGTCACGGAGCTCGAACTTTAGCAAGATCGTGATCTCTGCTCTCGGTATGCAACCTGTTGCCTTCGTGGCAAAAAGGTATCTCATCAGTAAGTAGAGTTCGTGAATTTGTGGTGAACTTTAACACACCTCTGATCTACGAGGCTTCGTTAACGGTATAATAATTAATTTCTATTTCACGAAATTGCATGTAAATCGCCTGAATAAACGATTTCTAAATTAGACGTAAAAATTAGAATATTTTAAGATGAATTTGATGGAAAATTTGCAAAGTATATTATTGTCGACTAATTTAATATTGTAGAATATATCACGCTTTGCTACAAATGCAGTGTAACGTAATTATTCAATTTTGCAGATATTTCGCTATAATTCATAGTACGATTAATAGTATTAATTAACATTATTAATATAATTAACGGTACAGTATGTATAGATTATTCGTAATTTCTGGTAAAGAACAAGCACCGATAATAGTGGGAAGATAACTTTTGAAAAAATCTTTTGAAGAAAAAAGAGAAAATGAATATTCAAGTGTATTAATTATTCTGATCTGTTTATAGCACGTATTAGTACATGTTGCGGAATAATCTCAGGTGGTTAAATATCAATCGGATGGTGAAATAAGTATTACAAAAGCACCGCGAGTTCAATTTGGTTATTCGATATAGAAAATGAGAGTGGAATTGGAGTGGAGCACAAGCGATGATAATTTTCCTTATAAAGGAGAATTATGAGTCGAGACGCAGGTGACGGGCGCGGTAGACGGCGTTTTTGACAGTACGATCATTTTTCAAGGGTGCGCGGCAAAGTGGTCGACAAAGAGAAACGACGAATAAGTTGAAGTCGGTGCGAAATGGCGAGACATTTTTTAGCAGGCAATGCTGAGTCTCCTATAAATATGTAATACCAATCTTCTAGCCGACTGTACCAAGCATTTTTACCCTTTCTAGACTGGCGTCGTTTGTCACATCTTGTCAAATTAAGCCTTGAACTTCCTTTTCGTGGCAACGAGCGTGACGCACAAGAAACTCTTGCAAATAAGTAGTGTGACGTTACGCAACCCATACTGAGAGATATCTCTAGAGGGGTACCGAATCGATAATGTATAGTATGTATGTGTAATACGAATAGTGATCCTACTTAATGGCTCTCGGAGACGACAGATTGACCAAGCCAATTGTTCAAACATCGAGTTAGGAAGATGATGGATGGAATTGAAGGCAATGAATAAATGGATCTTGGCAATGAGCTTGACGACGTGTCTCCTCGTTTCTCCTTCTTCTTCTTCTACTTCTTCTTCTTCTTCTGACATTATGAGAATCATCTTTGAGTACACTTTGAGAAAAAGTAAGTTAACAGATCATTGGAACATGGATACTAACGATGGAGTCAAGTTTAACGGGAACCCAAGTCGGTCTTAATAGAAAAATTTTACTTACTAAGAGACAATGTTTCATTTCCTATATTTAAAGAAACCATTTCAAAATTGTAGACGGCTATTTCGTCTCGAATCAAATCTACGATATTGCGTGCGTATTATATACATACTTTTCAAATACTATGTGATTCGATTCCTTCAGTGTTTATAAATACATAGATTCTCGAATTCTATGAGTGCTTGGACTGGAGTTCGAAATGAGCTTGTACAACCTAATCCTAAATACTTACTTTCTAAGTTTCTTTTACAACAAGTGTTTGCGTCAACAATTGTTTAGAATTTTCAAATATAAATACGTATCGAAATTGGTTCAGTCCAATAATCTTGGGAATGCTTGGATAGATTGCTGAAAGAGATTCCGTAATAATACGAAATAAATTAAAAACTATTTAAAACTACGTGAATTAATTGGATAAATTTTTGATAAGATTGCAACACTTTACAAATTCATCACGTGTCACAACTGAGTTCACTTAAGTCACGTACGTATTTATAATCGAAACGCGAAATAAATCATAAATACGATGAAAGTAAATATGTGTTTTCATCATATATATATATATATATATATATATATATATATATATATATATATGTACATATATACATTATACGTTTATCGATATATATACATCGATGTATGCGATAAGATCAAAATTTTTAAAGGTATTTGAATTGATGGGATAATATCTTTGCGACACTGTAGCCAATTTTGATGGGAATTTTGTAATAGCCAAAGGATGACACACAGTGCACACTCGTGTAAGCGAATTTGGGAAATGCGCTAGCTGGGTTTTCACCTACGGCGAATTTATCCTGGTTCGATGTTTATAATTCGAGAAGGGCCTGGCTTTAATTACCACCCTGCAGTGTTTACACGAGCCGTAATATTTGATGCGACCAGATAGGACCTCCGTTGACGTGGATGGACCGCATATCGCCAGAGAAATATGTATTATATCGAACATTTTACCGAAATACAAAGTTTTTCAACAAGATGTAAACGCGCAACGCTTTTGTGTTTCTACAGTTTTTTTCACTATCGTTGCTTAAAAAATTCTCCGATTGTCAACATACGAGATGCGCGCGTTGTATTGTATCTCCCAGAAACGTGTTTACCGAATTGATTTATGCTCCGTTATTTCCAGAAATATTTACACTCCCATGCGCATATTACGATAAATCAGTGAAATGCCATTATCCTCTATATATACATATACATAGAAGTTACGATTTTCAGACTACGAAAGAGAGAATGACTTGCATTTTCTAATCAGGGCATATTTACTTGGTACGCGAACAGGGCGCATATAACGTGCTTGTTAACAATGCAAATGACTCGAAGCTAGGCTAATAGAAAGAAAGAACGGAAGGAGAAAAGCAACTGGTAAACAAAATGCAGAAAAATTGTTCAATTTCCGCGACCGGAGACTGTTTACCTCCAACGACCAAGGACGCGACATAACATAGCTTCAATAATTTATTATTTTATTCCTGACTGCATTGCGGAAACACGCCAACAAAAATCGTACGTACACCGACGGAGAGCAAAGAAATTCTCTAAAATCACTCTAACTCCAAGAATTTATGAAAATATTACGTTCTTCATTATTTGAATTTTCTTATCTGGGAAAAGATAGTAAGGATAAGCGTAATGTTTGCGGCAGTTTTAATCTTCTGTAAACAAGCAGTTTATCAAGATAAAAAGTTAGTTCACAGATTATCGTTCATAATATTTGATTTACAGTACGGAAGATTTTGATCGCATTTATACGTAATTTATATTTACGGGAAAAGATTGTTTTTTTTTCTGCCATTGAAAGTATCGATCCCGCTTAACCGAAAAGATATCAAGAATTCCCTTAAATCTCCACCCTTTCTATTTTTAACGCTTAATGCATCGATGTTAGATGATGGATAAATCGCAAAATCAAACGGGCCCTTCATCAATCTCTTATTGTTCGAACTTGCAATTGATCACTCTTTTGCTACACAACTGAATAAATTAGGTAAATTTGCGCAAATATTCAGAAAAATAAAGCATTAATACAAAAAGGAAAATACGAAATATATTTACAATTAATTAAACAATTGTTACGACGATTCTCTTTTCCAAAAAGTTTTTCCAAAAAGTTCTCGGAAAAAAAGAGGAGAAGGGAAAGGAAACGGGGATCCATATTAATTTCCGGCGGATACACGATCTTTTTGTAGTTTCCCTTATCTCTTCGCAGGTGTGTATAAAAACGCCATCAGTCTCCGGTTCGCGCAATCGCCGTCAGGTTAAACCACGTAATAAAAATAGACACTCTAGCTGGCTCTTTTCCTTCCTCTTGCTTCTTCTTCTCGCTTCAGCTCGTCCAGCTTCGCAGCCCCGCAAAAGGGATTCAGTCAACAATATGGCATGATGTTTGATGAGCCGATCGATCACGGCACCCTGTCAGTTTTCCAGTTGAAACGTTGCCCTGTATGCGCGTGATCGCGCGTGTTTGCAACAGCGTGCGAATGCCCTTTTATAAGCACCGAGATCGACTACCAAACTGTATATCTCTAGAAATGTAGAAATAGATTGTATTTGCCCACATTTAAAAAAAACATTTTTTACCTTTTTACAAGCAAACTACCTATCATAAACCGATTTCTTGGAAAACTGACTTTTCTACGAAACCGATGCGACGACCCATTTAAAAGAAAAAGAAAGAGAAAAATGAAGAATATTTCATATATTTTTCTACTTCATTAGATAAACTCTTTCGGTTGATTCGAAAGTATATGTAAAATCTTACGATCAAGTTCGAAAAGTTATGCTTACGCAATACAGATGATTTACGTTTGCACGATGATGATGCATTTTTTTATAGAATCGTCGTAGAAAGGGATGCAGATAAAATTTCGTAGAATTACGCATCCTCTGAAGCTGCGAAAGAAACACGATGATAAGGAAATAACGGACGCGATACCTATAAAGAACAATTGTCCCCTAAAAAGCAGCAGAAATCTTTCAACTTATTGCCAACATCTAGATTGTCTTATTTCTATTATCTCGCGTAAAACAATTCCGAGTTATATTTACGTGGCCTTTGTTTCAGTCGGAAGCAATTAACAACGGAACAAGATAGTAGAACTTTGTATAATCACAAAATACTTATTGCATACGGTCTACGATATCTGAATATTCAAGAATTAATCAGTTCTGCAAAAGAGTAAGAAGAAGGAAGTAAAAACTGTCGTGTTTATTACCGGAAGAGATCACTACGAACAAACGTTTCTTCCATTTTATACTCTTCGATAGCTTCACAAAGAAGACATTTTTTTTATTAACGTCTATAAAAGACGTCAGACTACATCGGCACGTATTTATCGATGTTCCCTTTTCTGCAAAAAATTCTGCAAGTCCGTAATAATTGCTTTCAAAGGCGGCTATTATTTCTCTTTTATTATACGATGCGTGCATTTTTTTCGCCCGAGTATTTTACATTGAGGCACAAAAATCGCATCGACCGAAGCATGCGTTTAATTAACGAAGAACGCAGCTGGAACGGTGCAACGAAGGAATTAATCGCTTTGATGAAAGTATTGTTTAATTCTACGAACTAAGTTTACCGAACTATTCTATTTTTTCCCTACTGATAGCGCGTGTACCACAATTTTTAAACTTCGACACCGAAAGAGCACGTATACAATTTTCAAACTTTGTCACCTTTGTGCTACGCTCCTATGTTGTTATTGTCGTTGTTCGCTTTTGAATAGCGCTTTCCCTTGCGAAATTTACACCGCGAAGGTGTATTGAATATATTGATGCCAGAAAGGGAATTTTGGAAAAAAAAGCAAGCGAGAAATTGTGAAACGTGACGTTCGACGAACAGGAATTACATTGTGCGGGAGTGCGAAAATGAAACTGTCGAAAAATAGCGTAGGGAACTCTGTTCCACGTTAATAAAATCAGTTCGCCGTAACTGGTAAAAATAATCTCACGGGAAGATTATTTGCAAACGATTTTGTGTCGAGAAATCGTAGTTAACGGGAGGAATCGGTGTAAAATTCTGTGATTGGAAAATCTAGCGCGGAAATCTAGTGGAGTGGATCGGGGAACGTGGTATCCTGGTTGCGGGTGAAGTCACGCGTCGCGACATAAGTATGCATGAAGTTAGCTCGAAGTCGTCTGAAATATTAACTAGCCAGACTTTTGGCCAACCGAAGACTGAAAACTGTTTACCGTGGGAGGCAACTGCACGATAGCAGCCAACGTTAAAATCTCGGCCCGATGCCGGCTGCTTCCTCGCCCGTTTGATAAATAATGCGACTCGCATTTTGCGCGGGAAAACTTTCGGATTGCACCGACGCGACGCGACGGCTCGCAGAAAGGAAAAGAGAGAGAAAGAATGTAGAAAAGGGGGACGGGAGCGGTCGGTAGCACAAGCAATTCAATTCAGACACCCTCCAAGCGAATTTTCATTCGAAAGTTTGCTTGGGCTTTTAATGAAAAGAAAGCCCCGGTTAGAGCGGAGGCAGTGTGAAAACGTCCTGTTGCACGACTGCTGCCTATTCTGCTATTGCTCTATTTGCTCCTCTAACTCGATCGGTAGCATCATACTTTGGGTAGAATCCGCGAAAATCAGATTTGTGAATTGGTAACAATCTTTCGGTAAAACTCAGAAAGATCTGTTGTTAGTTTTAAAGATCTTACTATCCTACATTTAACCCTCCATTTCTCACGAAAAAATCATCGTCGATGCGGCCCGATCTCGCTGAAAGTTGCCGAAAAGCTTCGAAAATAAGTCCACTTCTGCAAATCCAACGAGTGGAAACAACGCAGAAAAGCCGGTATCCGGTAAAATATTAAAAATACGTAGCCAACAGTTTCGCGTAGCAAAGATTGCCACGTTTCACGGAGGATTCCTTACAAAGCCTGACTTATTTAACCCGGAGCTAGGTGTCTGTCTGTTTCCACGATCCCCTCTGACTCCGCCAACCTACATTCTGCCCCCACCCATGCGATTCTCGTTTCGGCGAAGGGGTGAAGACGAAAAGGGGGAAAGGACGGCGAGACAGAGAGGAAGGCGATGGAAGGTTGCAGGAGAACGGTGAAAGGACGAAATGCTCTTTTGTGGTCGCCCTCCATACCGGGAACTTTATTAATTGCGCGTTTTGTTATGCAGATGCCTGCAGATCGAGCCAGCCACCTTCTCCTCTTTCTCCTTCCTCTTTCCTCTTTCTTCATTTCTCTTTCCTTTTTCCTCTTTGCTGTTTCCTCTTTCCTCTTCCTTCCTTCCCCTTTCTTCTTTCCTCTTCTGTTTTCGATAGGAGGTGAAGCTTTCCTCTCTATGACTCGTGTGTCCAGGATCATTAAAGGATTACTTTCTCTCTCTGTGTCTCTTTCTCATATTTATCGTCTTCAATTCAGTCAAAGTTCTTCCTCTTTCCCATTTAGGTGTGTGCGAAACTTTCAAGTTTCGTCTGGCCGGCCTTTCGTGATTACTAGCCCGGCGCAAACGTGAAATTAGCCTTTCAGGATGAAACAACAAATTTTGGCTGATGTCGATCGAACCGGCTGGATAGTCAGATAGTCGTGGATTAGTTCTAATAAGCGTTGTGGTCGATAAGCAAGAAAGTGAAGATTTTGAAGAGATACCTAGAGAATAATATCTTTGTCTCAACAGAAATGAATTCATTGGTTGTAAATCTTCGTTCGGAATACGTATTGAAAAACAAGACGTATTATCGCTTTTCAACATGGTATGGATTTACGTTCTCATTTTAGGAACGTTCCACCAATGAAACCGGGATGTCTCGATCTCTTGGGTGATTCAAGGGACTTAGCTCGTACATTATGTCAGCGTTTAAGAAGCGAACAGCGAGGAAAGAAATCCAGCCTTTGTTGAGAAACTTTGCTCACGGGAATTCCGGGCTCGGAACGAGGCAGCATCCAGCTGCTTTTAATTTCCAACTAAAAAACGAGAAAGGAAAGGGTAGATGCTCGCGTCTCCTGGCGACTATTCGTGAAAATTGAACGTCAGTCTTCTACAAACGAGACGTTTTAGATGTTTTCTTCCTTTTTTAAGGAGCATTAAATAAATGAAAAATTGCTACAAGTTTTAGCCATCATATCCAGTCGTTCAAAAATGATATTTATCTATTAAATCACTAGAATTATTTTCATTCGATCTAGTGCCTATATCTTTTACTGTATAATTATGTTTAGCGATAATCGCTAATTTTAACGCGATAAGAAAATATAATGCATATCAAGCTTCTCCAAATACTAATAAAACTTACATCTACGTTGCCTCTAAAAAAACAGTTATATTGTATGAATTTCGATTAATCGAAATAGTTTCTCTCGAAATATTTTAAATCGGTTAGAACTTACGATGAAATAAAAAAAAATTACGGATAATCAACTCACGCGTTGCACTTAATTAATATTTCCATAAAATATTATTATATATATTGTATTTCTAACTTGCTCTCGAATGCTTAGCTACGTAATTACGTAACTGCACCACTTTCTGCGACAAGCCCGATCATCTTATTATCATTCCGAGGGAAAAAAACTGCACGGTGAATTTTGTTCAAAAAGGGAAAGAAATATCAACCTATCGTTTACTACGTCTCACATATTTTCCACAAAATTAATATATCGTGTTACATCATAAATTACCGTATATCGTAAAAATTATGGGAAATGTAGATAATATGTTACAACCATCGAAAGTTGAGGAAGAATTTAATAAAAAAAGGAAGAAAATGGAGAAGGCACTTATTAGAAGACGAAAGAAACGAAAGGTGAGAAGCTAGTTGGGATAAACGCTAAAAACAGAAACTGGAAGAAGGGAGAAAGAAGAGAGGAAGAAAGAGGATCGCTCTTAAGTTATTATTAAGGTATATTTCCCCGAGGGATGTTTCGCTTCAGCTCAACTAATGACGGCATCGGAGTAGAAACAAATTTGAACGAACCCGACTTTGTCGCATCGTACCTCTTTCGTTCGCATGCGCTAATTTGTTGTTCGTCTTCATATATCGACTAGCTTTTTTAATAACATTTACCTCCTAATAATATTATTCGATAGGAATGAAAAACGTTAGTGGGTCACATAACTTTTTAATCATCAAAATAATTAATGATATTATTTGCGAGAATTTTATATTAATTTCTTGATATAAACACTTACTTCTTTCTACATTTATCCCAGACGTTCTAGATTATGAATATTTCATTGAAACTTAATAGTAAATTTCGATTTATATAAGAAAAAAATATCAGAAATATCGCGAATCCTTTCATCTCCGCAAGAGATATTTCTCAATGATCGACTCGATTTAGCTAACAATAAGTATATACATAGCTATTTTTCCTTCGCCTGGAAGATGCATCGTACCGAATAAATTACACGGCTTTAGTATTCGTTATTTGTCGATACAATGCACAGACACGTACTTACAAATTATTCAATAATAGATTCCTTTTACCTTTTAATTTCTTGCATAAAATCTGAGAGACATTTTATCAATTAGTTCGATTACATAATCGCTACGCTGTCCATTAGAAAACGCGCAATACTTCTTTAAAGACGATGCTAATGCCAGTAATTCGATGCAGTCTACATGAAAATCTATTCTAATCGAAATAACGACAAGGAGTGAATAAAAATAGAAGATAAATTCTCTTAGAAGAACATCAGATTCTTATTCCAACAATAACCATTCCAGCAGTAACCATTGCATAAATTCGTTGCGTGTAATCTTGAATTCAATTTGTCGTTGTTGGAATTCTGCATTTTTTAAAGAATATATTTAAAGAATAAAATTATAAAAATCGTAATAACACCTACGATGAGGGTAATTGTACTTTACTTTCCTATCCGAAGAATCTTCGCCATTTCAAAAGATATCCTCTATTAACGACGAACTTTATAAAGGTATTACATCATAAAACAGAGATAAAAGTATAATATCGCATTAAGTATATTCGTGATAATCGATGATTTTCTAACGAGTGGAATTTGAAAGTTTCAACTCGTATGTGAAATACTACCGAGAATATCAATAGCAGTTTTGTTAAATGAAAAAGTTCGAAATTCTAAATATTCTGAAAGAGCAGGTAAACAGTGCGACAAATCAATTAAAATTATCAAGTTCACCTTGGTCGAGTATTCATGAGGCTATCATTGAGATTAATATCGAATTAGCATTCCGCGTGCAAGCAACTTCCTTCATGCATCTGTTTGTGTTTTGCCCGGTTTGTCATCTGCCAAACAAACAGCATACGGTTACCTTACCTCCTTGTCTGCTGTATATTAAACGGTGTTCGTGATTCGCAAGTCAAATTGAATTCCAGACTATTGGCATATTCTCAACAAGCTTTAACAATGGAGTATGATACACGAGTTTCCCTACTCTTCACCAGCCTTCTGGCCAGCCGTCATCCCACTTTCGGGTAGGAGTGGTAGCTTCGAGCACGAAGCCCTCCGCCCTTTTTCTTCTTCGGTTTCCTTCAATTTCCGCGGGCAGGAAAGCCATGGCGGTGCAAGCTCTCGGAAATTGGAAATAAATCGCAGCGATACGCGACGCAAAATACGCGACGCCGATCGTGACTACGACTTCGTTCTGTTTTCTATGATCATCTAGTAACTTGTTTAAGATGCTCCAAAGTTTTCTTTTTCAACTATTTACCAAGTACCAATTATTTCTGACGTATGAAATGTCCGTTTGAAAGTTTCAAATCCTTCACCGAGTTGAAAAAGTATATCGTAGTTCGTATGCGGCGCAAGTGACATAAAACTCTATTCATTCGCATACCTCATACGGTATATGTTTTGTTTAAGATAATGTTGGAAATATTCTTTCGTCACATACGGAATACATATAAGAAAAGAAAAAATGTAGAGGAAGAAGAAGAAAAGAAGAAAAAGGAAGAGAAGCAGGAGGAAGAGAATGAATAGTCGAGGCATGGAATAATTAAGCGATTACCGGTGATTGGAGACGGATTTTTCGTCATAGCGGAGATTTAATTGGTCCAGATGTAGTGAGGAAGATAGGCGGTTGCATTGTCTGCAGGATGTTAAGAGGGTTAGCCCTGGAAGTATAGGGGGAGATGCTCGGTCGGCGCTGGATGCCAAGGGTGTGCAAGGGTGCTGGTGTAATGAAGAGCGACAGTGGCGTCCGGAGCCATCGCTAATTTGCCGCTAAGTGGCCGGCTTTGTTTCCGTACGTTGATCCCATCGTTCGCAATATCCTGGATCTGAGGCGACGCGACGTTCCGTGCCGCTCAAGAGAGACATCCAAATAACCCGCGGCCGTCTACTTCGAGCGCAATTCACTGTTGGCTAATTTCGACAATCGACTCAAGGAAAAAAGGAAATCGAAAACCATTAAAATATAGACGCATCGTGGCGGTCTTATTCGTCAAATGATCGAAACTATCGTTAACGGTTGTTATTTCCCTACAAATTGGATTATTCGAATATTATAATTTTCGACAAAAGGTTCGGTAATGAATCGAATGTTAACATTTAAAAGTAAAATATTTGAGATATATCGTTACCGAAGCAAAAATAAAAAGAAATACAAAGAATATTAAAAATAATAATACAACGAAATACGTAAGAATACTCGGCAAGCGCGTTGAAACAAAATATATGGTAGATGATGGACTTACACAAAATCGAATACATATTGCTTCACGCGCTCCGAGCATAAAGTAATATTTCTTTCAATGTAGTGTAAAATAACGTGATATCACTTACATAGTCTTCTGTAATCTTTACGTTACATAACTTCTTACATTACATTTACGAAATATATATTTAGATAATGTTATCTGAAAACGTAACAAAATTAATTTTTCTCTGATATCGAAATAAGCAAACTAGTACTAGACTGCATCGACTATCATTTCGTGACGATATTTTAGAATGTTCATTATATAACAAGATTTATTTAACACTTTATCGCCTTAAATTACACAGTAAATTGTCGTAAATTGTCTAAATTGTTCTAAATTGTCTTTTATACGAAAAAAAGCGTTCGTATAACATAATACAGTAATCAGAACACTGGAAAATTTTCGATTCTAGACCCCGCGTACCATAACAATTACACACAGAAATTGCACTGGCAAGTCTAATATAACATATTCAAATAAAAATACGAGATAATCTCCGTGAGCCGGTAAACAAACAAAATAGTAAACAACGAATTGTTATATCGTGCAGGGTGTTTTTTCCGTACAATTTCCTTCCGAAGTAATGTGTTATAAGTATAAGAAGCAATTAATAAATACTTTAAAGTGCTGTAATAGGACAAATCATCTTCATTAATTCGTTAAGTAAATAAACCAGTTTCTTTTCGAATCACGACGCAATTTATGTTGCATCACAATCAGTGGAATTATTTATCAAGAAAAATTGTATACGTATTATCTTCCTCAAGGTAAGACATTGCAAAACGATAAGTGAACTACGCGAATGATTGTGGTTATTTAGAATAACCAATCTCACTGACTTCGTCAAGATCATAACACGTCATAAGGTCAAAGTATTAAATATTTTCCTCATGCAAAAAACCGCTCTGCAAACACCCCCCCCCCATAATCGGCCCGCAAACATTTATTTTTATTTATATACTTGAATGTTTGAAAACTTCAGTGGGAAAAGTATTTTAATAAGAAAAATAAATTGGCTCTACAACTATAAAATAAATGTATTGTCAGATGGACAGAAGACGATCGTAAGTGCTTATTAACGAATAAGCAATAAGAATAATTATATCGAAGATTGGTTATTACAATTTTCAAATAAAACGACTGATTTCTTTTCCTTCAAAGCTATGCTCGATCCTTCTTTTTTTCCAAATATGTAATCATTAATTGCAATCTATGCCGAATATGTTAAACTAATTATCTAACTGATAAAAACGGTAAAACTGATAAAAGTAGGAGGAAAGCGATGAAATCAAACGCAAGGGAGTTTCACGACGTCGAGACGCTCCTGCATACTGATATGCAGAAACCAGTTCTCTTATATAGGAACTGTGCTCATAGGTTGACTCTTAGTTTTCTTGGTAAGAGAACACAGCGCACATCGTGTCATCGCTAAACTCTGACACCTTCACCGACTACTTTACCATGGAGTATCTACCGATCGCTTTGTCTATAGTGGCAGCAGTACTCGCCGTTATTTACTACTTTACCACGAGAAATCATAATTTATTCAAGAAGCATGGAATTCTGCATATTCCACCAACGCCACTGTTTGGAAATATGGGTCCCTTGCTTAGACGGCAATGCACCATGTACGATTTAATTCTCAAAATTTATCAATTACATCCTGAAGCAAAATATGTTGGCTTCTACGAATTTCTGACGCCTGTTCTAATGCTCCGCGATCCGGAACTGATTAAAGCTGTCACCATCAAGAACGTCGAACAATTTCCGGACCATCGTCCGTTAGTGTACGAGAAAGTGGACCCTTTGTTAGGAGGAATGTTATTTTCTCTGACAGGTGACCTATGGAAGGAGCATAGAAATATGTTGTCTCCCACGTTTACTTCTAGCAAGATAAAAGGCATGTACAAATTGATGTCTGATTGCGCGGTAAAATTCGTGGACCATTTAACGAAACTGCCGGAGAACGAGCGTGAAATGGAGATGAAGAGCCTTCTGAGTAAATATACAAACGACGTGATCGCTACCTGCGTGTACGGTGTCTCCGTGGACACAATAAAAGATCCAAATAACGTGTTTTACGTGTACGGTAAAATAGGTACAACCTTAGTAACTTTCAAAAAATCTCTAACAATGTTGATGCACAAAAATGCCCCTTGGCTAGCGAAACTATTGCAGTTTAAATACGTGGAAAGCTATATCGCGAAATTTTTCTCTGATATCGTGACAGACGCGGTCGAAGATAGAGAAAAGAGTGGCGCTTACAGATCGGACATCGTACAGCTATTGCTAGAGACTAACAAGAAGAAGGAGCTAGGAAAAGGTATGAGCGTGGAAAGTATGGCCTCTCACGCTTTCAGCTTCTTCTTCGGCGGGTTTGAAACCGTCTCCGCGCAAATTTGCATAGCGACGCACCTGTTAGCCGAGAATCCAGATGTTCAAGAAAGATTACAACAAGAAATCGACGAAGCATTGGAAAACAACAATGGGCAATTAACCTACGATGCTCTAAGCGAGATGAAATATCTAGATGCCGTGATGAATGAATCCTTGCGACTGCATCCGGTAGCTATATTCATGGACAGGCTATGTGCTAAAGATTTCGAACTGCCACCTGCATTACCCGGTGACAAACCTTTCACGATCAAGAAAGGAATGAACGTTTGGATTCCTGTGAAAGCGATTCATCGCGATCCTCAATATTACGAGAATTCTCTGAAATTCGATCCAGACAGATTCTTTAAAAATGGTAAGAAGATTATGAACTCGGACACGTATATGCCATTTGGTCTTGGGCCCAGAATGTGCATCGGAAACCGGTTTGCACTCACAGAGATGAAGGTATTGCTGTGTCACCTTCTTGCCAAGTGCAATGTCAAGATCGGACCGAAAACGACAACTCCGTTAGAATTCGAGAAAGGTGTCATAAGCGCCACTGCGAAAAATGGATTCTGGTTGATCATTGAGCCAAGGAAAAGTTCTTATCGCTTTGCCCAGGTTAACGGAGGTGCCAATGGAATTTGTACAAATGGAATATGAAGTAAAATAACCTTTGATTTCCTTGTGTAGAAAAATTTAAGCCTTTAAAATGATACGTTTATCATACGTTCGCATCATTAAACGATTAATATCTTGTAATGTACAGTTTGCGAAATATAGTTCACACGTCAGAGTTTGAAAAATCAATTACTCGAGATAATCTTATACTGTAAAACACAAGAAGGTATTAAATTACACTTGTAGTATCGTACGTTACTCTGGTGCTGTCTCATCTCAAATACGCACTGGCAATATGGACGCCAAGTACTGCGAAATCCTGTTATCTTCCGGAAAATATCCAACATAATTTTCTCAGGTTTCTTGCGTACAAGAGGGGCGACCTGATGCCATATAACGATCGTGATTATTCAGCGATTATTGTCTCAATTGAATATATTGTAAGTAGAGCAGCGTAGGACTATTAACGAATTATCATTATTACGCAATATTTGGAACAACAGAATTAACTGTCCTGATCTTACAATACGAATTAACTTTAACATTCCCTCCTATGTCTTCAGCATTCAATATTATTCTATATGCCTATTCGCAAATCGACATTCGGTAACGATCTCATCAACAGAGTCTGCAGTACTGTTAACAAATACGTCGACCAACTCGACTTCCTTTATTACCCACTATCAAAATGTAAGAAGGATACGTTTGTGAAATAATGCAATATCTTCTATCTTTGTGCGACACTGATATTGTGTATTGTATATTAATTGTCATGTTGTACTCTTGTATTGCATAAAATTTTGTGAAACTTATTTTGTTAAACTTATGCATTAGAATTTGATTGTTTATCTCGTTATGCTTGTAATATCTTACTACATTATTATAAAAATGGTGTTTTCCCCATTAATAAAATTTGTTGTTATTATTACTATTCACTTTATTATTATTAAACGGATAAAAAAATTGACAAACTATCGTTTCCCGTATTTGTTTCTCATCAGCGATAATTTTGGCACGTGACACCGAAAGCGCTGCATCATTCTGTAGTAAATATTAGGTTGTATTCAACACAATTTCTATCTGAACGATAATTCTATGCATTAGTAAATATCTACAATGCTACGTCAGGCGACAAACAAAACCATGTAGTTACTTCCAAATTAAACGGAACATTTACAGCTCGTCAGTATCATGATAATATTTCTGCATCCTAATATAGTTGCATAGCGTTGTGTTTAACTTTTTTAAATTAAAACTTTAGAAACGATGCCGGAAAGGTTGATATTATCATGTTTGTATATACTTCATTTTACGAAAAAGGAAGTTTCATTTTTTTCTATAGAATACCATGACAAGCATACTTTACGAAGTTTCTTATATTTGAATCAAAAACGAAATTAAACATGTATATCTTTCTTTATCTTTATCTGTTACATGCGGATTCATTCAATTCTGTCGAATTTGATTCCTAAGAGTTTACGTTACAAAGCAATAAAAAATTCCATCAAAGAAAGACTTAAGGTTGATGTTTCGTATAAGTAACGACATATAAATAACTTAAAACAGTCGAGTTAGATGAATCATTCCGTATACTAATTTATTACCTAATATTAGTTTAACAAAAAATTAGTTTCTTTGCGAATCATGGTGCAACATGTGCGACATTTTAATTAATGGAATAACGAATGAACAGCAATTATTTTCATAACAAAAATCAATCGAAACTTTTGATCCAGAATTAACAGTTCACGGTAATGGAATGATAGTGTCCAACTATTAACAATGAATTTAATCTAATAAGGAATGCTTATTTATGTATCTATATTAGTACGTAAGTAAGATTCATGCGTTAATGACGACTAAAGGACGGACGGCTATTTTGTTTATATGTTTTATACTTCTTTCATACTGTATAACATCATCGAACAATTGTGTGAAAATATTCATATAATATTGAAATATCTTATCGAATAATCTCATCGATTAGTTCCGCTTAGTCATTAGAACCAACACCTTTTTCCGAGTAGGTTATCCGTTTATCCGTCCGTATAATCTATTGATGTACCGACAATCTCAAATCTGTCATAAAAGATTTGAATTTGTACATTCCCGACTCGATCTTTGCTCTGCCTCAATCTATTCCAATTATTCTCATAGGAATTTATGTCAATGTTTCGTCGACAGAATGATGTCGCCCGTGAACGATGATTTTGTTTAGATTGTAACTTTAAAATTAATCGATTCGCTAACATTTAATTAATTCGTATGAAAATGTAAAGACACATTACGTAGTCTCTGATTACTATATTTGCATTATGAAATGTCGTTATTTCAGATAAGACGGCAAATGGCGTGCAGTGTCGTTCGAGAATTGATCAGATAAGTTAACCAAATTATCAATCAGTCGACATAACAAAACAAAAATGAGTATCAGTCGAAATAACTATAAGAAAACGTGGAGTGGTAGTCTAGTTTTCGTCGAGTCGCGCTTGGTTTAAGAAGTAACGTTTAAAAGTTAGGGAATAGAATATGCTTGAAATGCCCCTGCATATCAGGACACAGACACGTTCCCTTCTATATGTACGTACTTATAAAGCTACGTGATAAATCGTCGGACGATCAGTCATCTTATTAAGCGGGCGCTGTACAAGATAACGTGTCGAAAGTGAAAATTCCAACAATAGCTTTAATTTAATACTCAGAATGGAGTATTTGTCCTTTGGTCTGTCTTTGGTAACTATACTAGTCGCTATCTACTATTTCGCCACGAAAAATCATAATCTATTTAAGAAGCATGGTCTCTTCGACTGTTCGCGGAGAGACGCAATCGCGAGGAAACGCGTCAACGGGAGTTTAGACAATCGACGCTACGAAGTGATCGATCCCCTATTTCGATTAGGATGATAGAGGTAGCTTAATGAGTATAATGCTTGATTAACAGTTCAAAAATAGTATATATTTCCAACAACTTTGTAGAAAAGATAGTTACGCTGGTGCGTAAGGTATAAGTTAAGTAGGTAAATGATTGAAGGGTGGAAACCCGATAAAGAGATGTTGGCTGTTCTAAAGATAATTAGCCCGGTGACGATGCTGTTGCAAAGGAAAACTTTTACTGGGTGGTGATCGCCCCACCACTACTCGCGTACGGATGGAATCCCGGACAACATGGGAAAACCCACGTTTCCCCAATTTTTAAGCCCTGATGGAGCAATAACCACAAGGAATCTCTTGACTTAAAGATGTTTTATGCCACTTAACGGCCTTAAAGGTAAATCAAAAAGTCTCGTTTTATGACAGTTCCTTAAGCGATCTGCTTAATTCTATGTGCACAGCTGGTGGCCGCCTCGAACGTAAAAAGTCACCGGACGTAACACATGGAATCCTGCACATTTCACCGTTGCCATTGTTTGCAAATATGGGATACTTTTTCGTCAGACGGTCCACCTTGCAAGACACCATTCTGGAAACCTACCAACTTCATCCCGATGCGAAATTCGTCGGCATATACGAGTCACTCACGCCTATCATAGTATTTCGTGACCTCAATTTGATCAAGTCCATTACTATGAAGAATTTCGATCACTTTACCAATCATCGTATCTTCGTCGATAAGGATATAGATCCTATTTTTGCCGAAATGCTATTTTCTATGAACGGCGAGTGATGGAAAGAGCAGAGGAGCATGTTGTCGCCAACGTTTACTTCCAATAAGATTAAAGACATATTTAATCTAATATCTGGATGTGCGACCAGATACGCGGACTATGTACTTGTCGAAACTGACAGAAGACGAGGGTGAAATAGAAATGAAGCATCTGTTGACTAAATATACCAACGACGTAATCGCTACCTGCGTCTACGGCGTATCTGTCGACACTATAAAAAATCCGAAGAACGCGTTCTACGCGTACGGTACATCGGTCTTGAAATCCACAACATTGAGGAAAGCTATGACAATGCTAACACAAAGGAACCTACCCTGGCTGGCGAAGCTCCTCCAGCTCAGATTTCTGGAGAAACATATAGCGAAATTTTTTACCGAACAAGTGATCAACACGATCGAGGAAAGGAAACAGAATGGCACTTATCGATCAGATATTCTACAACTATTCATAGATGTAAACGACAAGAGGGTCCAGGAAAAGGTATGAGCTCGAAAAACATGGTTAATCACGCTTTTAGCTTATTCTTTGGTGGAACTGATTCCGTTGCAACGCAGACGAGCTTTCTGTTCTACCTTCTAGTCAAAAATCTAGAGATTTTGAAAAGACTACAGGAGAAAATCGACGAAACGTTGGAAAATAATAACGGACAATTGACTTACGATGCCATACAGAAGATGAAGTACTTGGATGCCATGATCAACGAAGCGATGAGATTGCAACCAATTACCGTATTTTTTGATAGACTATGCGTGAAAGATTTCGAGCTGCCATCAGTCTTACCTGGTGAAAAACCTTTAACCGTAAAAGCAGGAATGAACATCTGGATACCTGTTGACGCGATTCACCACGATCCCAAGCACTACGAAAATCCGCAGAAATTCGATCCGGATAGATTCCTCGAGAATGGAAAGAAGATCATAAATTCGGGGGCGTTTATGCCGTTTGGTCTCGGTCCCAGAATCTGCATCGGCAATCGATTCGCATTAACAGAGATAAAGGTATTGCTGCGCCACATTCTCGTCAAGTGCAACGTCAAGATTGGATCAAAGATGTTACTTCCGTTGCAATATGAGAAAGGTGTGATAATCACCTACGATAAGAATGGATTTTGGCTGATTATTGAGCCCAGAGAATATTCTTACTGCACATCTCAAACTAATGGAATAATAAAGTATATATGACCAATGGAATTTGTAGGAACTGAATTTAGGAATGAGCGACCTTAACACGATACGTTGAAATCTTTCTTTGTATCCTGCTTTGTATGGTTTTTCTCAATTAATCTCGATACTGATTGAAGATTGCTATTTGCTTTACTTACGTATGAAATTTCCTACATAATTCGTGGTTTGGTTGATTATATGTTTTTGCTCATGATTCGAACAATTAATGTCATTTAACGTATAACTTGCTAAACATAATTGCTTTGTTAAAGTTTGATAAAAAATGTTTTGTTTTATATCAACTATTTTGTAACATAATTTAAATATTAAATTAGGAAAATTCATTTAGCATAAAAATAGAGTAAACTAAATTCAAGGATGCATGTGTCTTAATTATTGGATAAGAGAAGTTCTTGGATTCCAATTAATGAAATAAAGCTATTAATCGTTGAGGCCTGGACTTTTCAGTTTTGTTATTGTTTTGTTATTATTGTCATGTCAAAATGGTTCATCTCTGGTGTCTAAAGATTAAATAAAAGATATGACTAATCACGATGTATAGCTAAATGAATAGTATGATAGACCTAATCGATCAGAAATACTTGGCTTTTTATTTTATATTTTTAGGAACAATTTATAGTTCATTTAATGTTCTGTACAAAGATAAATATTTTTTTTGCTAAAAACAAAATATTTTGTCGTAATTTTTTTGTTGTAAATTTCAGCGTAGAATACATTACTCCGATTAATTTCGTATAAGTACGCATAA
Organism: Bombus affinis; assembly: GCF_024516045.1. NCBI lineage: Eukaryota > Metazoa > Arthropoda > Insecta > Hymenoptera > Apidae > Bombus > Bombus affinis. The sequence goes on along the minus strand of NC_066356.1, from coordinate 3,150,306 downwards.
TTTAAATTGAGATTGACTAGGCAATACTCGATAGGAAAAAATGTATAAAATACAATAACATTAGATCGATTACTGCTCTAATAGTACGTACATATGGACATGTACAATCTAGGTTAGCTTTTTTTCATTCTTAATAAAATTTTATTTCAAGATTTCCGTTACAACACCATCCACAATAGTTCCAATCAATAAAAAAATAATCTGTGCACAATTTAAACTCGATTATATAAAAGGAAAACGTGCCTCTGGACCCTCAAACATTAAAATAATTATTTGAGCGCAAATAAAGTCGAATTCATTCGGTTGTCATCCAAGTTATTGATTATATCAAAGGGAAATGTAAAAGGGATGCGTCATAACTCGCGAATATCGCGACCCGCAACTCTAGGTAAATGGAATTAAAAACACAAAACTTAAAGGAAATAAAAGATACTATGCGTATAAATACTTTACATTATTATTGAACAAAATTAAAATCTAAAAATATCGAAATAGAAACAAGGAAGAATGAGACGTCCACTGACACGTACCGTCTTGCACGCGCTCTCCTGAATACAATACACAGTACAATAAGCAAATAATAGTAGTTAAGATGCTACGATCTTCTCATACAGCAGCTACAGTGACAAACAACTGACACGCGCCAGAGGATTAAATACTAGCATCAGCAAGGTAACCACGTGTTTAGCAGAATATAACGTATCATCAGCAGAAACTGATACTGCAAAATGAAAGCAGCAGCAAGAACTTTTAAAAAAATCTTCAATAATACTTCCACAAAAACCACATTAACTGAAACCCTAATACTTTCGGCAGCAGAAACTAATACTGAAAGAAGAATGCAACAGCAAGGACTTCTGAAAAAGGGAAAACATCAATAATACTTCCACGAAATCCACATAAGCTGAAATCCTAACACTTCTCGAAGGACACCAGCAGATTGCTAACTGAAGATTGTAGCGTCCGCAAAAGTAATCACGTACCAAAACTCCGCGCTATCATAGAATAATCCGTCACGTGACAATTGGCCATGATAGTCTTAGTATAAATAAGGGTAGCCACTTAGAAACAAGCAGACCAGTTAAAGTCCGTAACGTAGTTCAGTAAAAATTTGTAGAGAGAGCAGTTCAATTGAAATTTTGTCAAGCGCAGTTCAGTTAAAAATTTTTCAATGGTTCAGTTAGTTCAGTTCAGTTATTGACTTCAGTTATTCAGTTCAGTTATAGAGTTCAGTCCAGTTAGTTGAAATTTTGTCAAGAATCAGTTAAAAATTTATCGAGAGTTAACCCCTTCCCGTACCTTAGCGAGTCTGACTCGATAAAGTACGGGAAGGGGTTAATATCAAGTTCAGAAAAACAGTAGTCTTTGCGAAGCCGAGAATTATTCTAATCCTATTTTTAAGTAACGTCAAGAAGTAAAACCGAGCATTTTATTAATCGTCAACTATTCATACAGTCAGTCTTCCAATAATTATATTGACTCAGTACGATATTCCAGGAGTGCGATCGACTATACATATAAGCAGGGTGAGAAGCTAAACATTGCAACATTTTCTTCAACTTCAATTTCAATAAAACTATTCATTGACTATTATTTTCATCAATCAAGAAGATATTGAAAATATTTATTTATTCCAAGAAGACTTTAATCCTTCCCGTGCTAGTACTCCTGCAGATAGCGGGTAAGCCGAAACGTGAAATTTTATTTATCAGTCGTATTGATACGCTAGTTAACGCTACTCATACGGTTATATTAACGAATTAAAATATCAAGGATACAACAGTTTAGAAATTCAAAATAGTGCCGCGCTCTAGAAGGGTGCGACAAGTTTTTGGAATCATTCGATTCAATCGTTTTCCTTGTTTCAAAATTATCGAATGGGAGTCGAATTAATCGAAATAGTTAATAACTACTTCTGGTGACAGTAACTACCATTTTGATTTAGATATAATTCGAGAATTCTAAGATTCGACATCTAGAGTAACATATAATGGTTACGAATACCGAAGATCAAGACCAAATCGTAACAAGTGTTTCAGCTCGGAAATAAAAATAGACACTTTTTTTTAAGTCTTTGTTGATAAAAAATGATTCAAAATGTAAAAAACATTTTTGCAGTCCGTTTTTTATTTTTTCTCGTCAACCATTTGTCGCACGAAAAAGAAGTGTAATAACACGCAGTTGTCTACATCTAGTTTGTAAATTATTGTTTGACGTGTTTTGTTATACATAATCAATAATTTAAATAACTATTTTCATGTTTAAAGATCCAGTGACGCGTTTGCTTCTTACATAATCGAGCACATAATCGAGTATACATATACGTAATAAGATATAGCGAAGTTGTAAATCCAATCACGATTTCAAACAATTGTATTTATAATGTCAAGAGAAACCAATAGTAAAAACATAAACAGATAAGGGCCTGATGCCTCTATTAGATCGGTACGAAGAAATTTCTAATATAGAGACAATGTTATTAATATTTATAATTATGTTGAAATTACTCTTCCTTGCATTATAATTTATCAAAATAGTAATTAATATGGAAGTGTCTCTGGAAATGCAAATTTTCTATCTCCATCCATTCTTAGAAATAACCCGAGCGAAAAGATCTAACGACTACAAAATGCATTTTTTCAAAAATTAAGCCTCGAATAAGAAATGCTACATTGCTTTTACATAAGGAATGGTCCTTTTATCCATGTGTCCGATGCTCGCAACTAATCTGGATAGAATGAACGATCGATAGTGATAAATAAATAGGAAAACGGAATTTAATTTTAAACAAAAATACTTCACTATATATTTTGTATTTTTGTAAAAAATCAATGATTCATTTAATCTTCCGTAAAGGCACAAATATTCCTTCGCCAAAATTGAAGTATTCGTAATTTGAATTTTTATTAAGAATATGTTTAATTTACAAAAATTAACTAACGATCATTTCGCGTTTTCGTCTTCTATCCGCGATAATTTTTATTCTGCGCATTAAAGTACTGCGTAACACGTCACAAAATCAATAAAAATTAATAATAATCTTTTCCTTATGCATATAACCGCTCCTCTGTCCGCAAACTTTTATTCTTATTTGTATACTTCAATGTTTGAGAACTTTAGTGGGAAAAGTATTTTAATAAGAATAACAAATTAACTCTACAACTACGAAATAAATATATTGTCAGCTGGATAGAAGACGATCATAAGTATTTATTAACGAATACTATATCGAAGATTGGTTATTAAAAATTTCAAACAAAACGATAGATTTCTTTTCCTTCAAAGCTATGCTCGATCCTTCTTTTTTTCCAAATATGTAATCATTAATTGCAATCTATGCCGAATATGTTAAACTAATTATCTAACTGATAAAAACGGTAAAACTGATAAAAGTGGGAGGAAAGCGATGAAATCAAACGCAAGGGAGTTTCACGACGTCGAGACGCTCCTGCATACTGATATGCAGAAACCAGTTCTCTTATATAGGAACTGTGCTCATAGGTTGACTCTTAGTTTTCTTGGTAAGAGAACACAGCGCACATCGTGTCATCGCTAAACTCTGACACCTTCACCGACTACTTTACCATGGAGTATCTACCGATCGCTTTGTCTATAGTGGCAGCAGTACTCGCCGTTATTTACTACTTTACCACGAGAAATCATAATTTATTCAAGAAGCATGGAATTCTGCATATTTCACCAACGCCACTGTTTGGAAATATGGGTCCCTTGCTTAGACGGCAGTGCACCATGTACGATTTAATTCTCAAAATTTATCAATTACATCCTGAAGCAAAATATGTTGGCTTCTACGAATTTCTGACGCCTGTTCTAATGCTTCGTGATCCGGAACTGATTAAAGCTGTCACCATTAAGAATATTGAACACTTCCCAGACCATCGACCGTTCGCGTACAAGGAAGTGGACCCTTTGTTAGGGGGAATGTTATTTTGTCTGACAGGTGACCAGTGGAAGGAGCATAGAAATATGTTGTCTCCCACGTTTACTTCTAGCAAGATAAAAGGCATGTACAAACTGATGTCCGATTGCGCGGTCAAATTCGTGGACCATTTAACGAAACTGCCGGAGAACGAGCGCGAATTGGAGATGAAGAGCCTTCTGAGTAAATATACAAACGACGTGATCGCTACTTGCGTGTATGGTGTCTCCGTGGATACAATAAAGGAACCGAATAACGTATTTTACGTGTACGGTAAAATAGGCACGACGTTAATAACTTTCAAAAAATCTCTAACAACGTTGATGCACAAAAACGCACCTTGGTTAGCGAAACTCTTGCAATTTAAATACGTGGAAAGCTACGTCGAGAAATTTTTCTCTGATATCGTGACAGAGACAGTCAAAGCTAGAGAAATGACTGGCGCTCATAGATCAGACGTCATACAGCTATTGCTAGAGACTAACAAAAAGAAGGAGCCAGGAAAAGGTATGAGCGTGGAAAGTATGGCCTCTCACGCTTTCAGCTTCTTCTTCGGCGGATTTGAGGCCGTTTCCACGCAAATCAGCTTAGCGACGCACCTGTTGGCCGAGAATCCAGATGTTCAAAAAAGATTACAACAAGAAATCGACGAAGCATTGGAAAACAACAACGGGCAAATAACCTACGCTATTCTAAGCGAGATGAAGTATCTAGATGCTGTGATGAATGAATCCTTGCGACTCCATCCGGTAGCTATATTCACGGACAGGCTATGTGCTAAAGATTTCGAACTGCCACCTGCATTACCCGGTGACAAACCTTTCACGATCAAGAAAGGAATGAACGTTTGGATTCCTGTGAAAGCGATTCATCACGATCCTAAGTACTACGAAAATTCTCCGAATTTCGATCCAGACAGATTTTTAAAAAATGGAAAGATTATAAACTCGGACACGTATATGCCATTTGGTCTTGGGCCCAGAATGTGCATCGGAAACCGGTTTGCACTCACAAAGATGAAGGTATTGCTGTGTCACCTTCTTGCCAAGTGCAATGTCAAGATCGGACCGAAAACAACAACTCCGTTAGAATTCCAGAAAGGTGTGATAAACGCCACTGCAAAAAATGGATTCTGGTTGATCATTGAGCCAAGGAAACGTTCTTATCGCTTTGACCAGATTAACGGAGGTACCAATGGAATTTGTACAAATGGAATATGAAGTAAAATAACCTTTAATTTCCTTGTGTAGAAAAATTTAAGCCTTTAAAATGATACGTTTATCATACGTTCGCATCATTAAACGATTAATATCATGTAATGTACAACTTGCGAAATATAGTTCACACGTCAGAGTTTGAAAAATCAATTACTCGAGATAATCTTATACTGTAAAACACAAGAAGGTATTAAATTACACTTGTAGTATCGTACGTTACTCTGGTGCTGTCTCATCTCGAATACGCACTGGCAATATGGACGCCAAGTACTGCGAAATCCTGTTATCTTCCGGAAAATATCCAACATAATTTTCTCAGGTTTCTTGCGTACAAGAGGGGCGACCTGATGCCATATAACGATCGTGATTATTCAGCGATTATTGTCTCAATTGAATATATTGTAAGTAGAGCAGCGTAGGACTATTAACGAATTATCATTATTACGCAATATTTGGAACAACAGAATTAACTGTCCTGATCTTACAATACGAATTAACTTTAACATTCCCTCCTATGTCTTCAGCATTCAATATTATTCTATATGCCTATTCGCAAATCGACATTCGGTAACGATCTCATCAACAGAGTCTGCAGTACTGTTAACAAATACGTCGACCAACTCGACTTCCTTTATTACCCACTATCAAAATGTAAGAAGAATGCGTTTGTGAAATAATGCAATATCTTCTATCTTTGTGCGACACTGATATTGTTGTACTCTTGTATTGCGTAAAATTTTGTGAAACTTATTTTGTCAAACTTATGCATTGGAATTTGATTCTTTATCTCGTTATACTTGTAATATTTTGCTATATTATTATAAAAAAAAGTTTCTCTCCATTAATTAAAATTTGTTACTGTTATTATTATTCAGTTTATTATTATTAAACAGTTCTGTTACTTTAAAATATTACCCAAAATTGTTAAACGGTTTTATTATTTTCAAAGAATCGGTGTGTTATTTAACCCTATCCCTAAAACTGAAGTATTCCTACTTTAAACTCTTATTAGGAATATATTTAACCTTGAAAAATTATGTGACATCTAAAACCTGCGTTATGGTATTGCAAGTTCAGTCCATTGATACAAATATCAACAATACTACTTTCTTTCCCCAAACGAAGCAATATAGTTACGTATGTATAAATTGCACGGAGCATGTACAATTTAATATCGTGATAGCATTCCTGTTACAATACCATCATAATGTAATATAAATATCGTTCTGATTTATTTCGTTCGTATGTAGTTTTAAATTGAGATGACCGAATTAGATAAATCATCCTGTATATTGATTTATTGCCTGACAGAAAATCAGATTCTCGGCAAATCACAATGCAAGGTATAATATGCTCAATGGAATAATTTATCAACGGTAGTTGCTTTCATAATAAATTTCCGATTCGACCGAAACTCTTGATTAACGATTAACAATTGATTTCACCTTACCTAAGGAATTCTTGTTCGTGAATTCTTTTTAGGAATTTTATAAATAATCTCGCGAGTTAACGACGGATAAAGGACGGCATAACAAATATGTTTTATGATATTGTACGGTCTTGTAATGTCGAGTAATCGTGTACACTGTTACGCATGGCACAGAAACACCAGCGATCTAAACCATACCAGCGTATCAGCGTTCGCATGTACTTAACCTTGTTTCAGAGAGTTGCGTCTGGCAAACTAGTGTCGAAACGCGCATCAAAGTCCAATGCAAAAATCACACGGCGGATGCCGCACCGGGCAGGAGTTCATCAAACATCAAGAGATAGATGAACGAGTTCATAGATCATCGAGTCCAAACTTGCTTAAAATACCAAAAACAAATTCTTGACTTTTATCACTGCTGCTTTGAACCACTATATTCGTATCTGCGACTTTTCTTTGGAAACATTGTCAATTCCATACGAAGAAATCCTCTCATCGTTCGGGCATAACGGTACATATTTCAATACATATACATACACATCAAAACATCTTATTGATTAGATTATTCGATTTCGTTGATAGGACAAACGCTTCTTTTCAATAAATTATTCGTTTATGTGTGTATAAATATTCTAAATATATTGAATATCTCAAATCTGTTATAAAATATTTGAATTTTTCTATTTCACGATTCAATACTTCCACTATGCCTTAACGTACTCCAATTATTCACATAGAAATTTATGTCAACGCATTGTCCACAAGATGATGTCACCGTGAACAATGATTTTATTCCAGTCGTAACTTTAAAATCATTTAATTCAGCAACTTTTAAATTAGTCGAAACATCCGTACGAAAATTTACAGCTAGATTAAATATTGTTATTTTTACACATTACGATGTAATTATTTGTCATAAACCATGCACTATCGTTCGACAATTAGTCTAAAGACAATCAGATAGGTTAGCCAACTCGTCAATCGATCCGGCTGATACAATAAAACAAAAATGAGTGTCAATCAAAGATAGCTGTAAGAAAACGTAAAGCTTCGAACGCTTGGTCACGTGGTTTTCGTAGTTTTCGTCAACCTGGGTTCTAGGAAGAGGAAACGAAAATACTCTAGGGTACCGTAAATTAAGCCTTCTCCAGTATTGCGTAGCGTCATAAGCTAGAAGGCTCCGAAAAAGATTTGCGACTGCAATGTATAGGATATTCCATAATGCATTATACAATTATCAACGTTTAAATAAGCCGACAAACGTTTAAGAGATACTTTACGCATTTCCTACCTTCGCTAAATAAATCATGGTGATTTTTACGAAATACAGATTTCATCTTTTTCGTTTTTGCTTACGTAACGTTAAAGATTAGGGAATTGACTACGCTTGAGACATTCTTGCGTATCAGAATATAGACGTGTCCTCTTACTTATTTATGTATATAGCTACGCGATAAATTGATCGACCTTTAGTTATTCGGAAAGGCCGACACAGCAAACATCGTGTCGGAAGTGAAATTCTGATAGTGGTTGTGGTATATTCGAATGGAGTATCTGTCCCTTGGTCTGTTTTTGATAGCGATACTGATCGCTATCTACTACTGTGCCACGAAGAATCATAATTTATTCAAGAAACATGGAATCCTGCACATTCCACCGATGCCACTGTTTGGAAATATGGGATCCTTCTTCGCAAAACGGTCCACCTTGCAAGACACCATTCTGGAAGCTTATGAACTTCATCCTGAAGCGAAATATGTTGGCATATACGAGTCACTCACGCCTATCATAGTACTCCGCGATCTCGACTTGATCAAGTCCGTCAACATGAAGAATTTCGATCATTTTACCGACCATCGTAACTTTGTCTTCAAGGACATGGACCCTATATTTGCCGGAATGCTGTTTTCTATGAAAGGCGAGCAATGGAAGGAGCAAAGGAGCATATTGTCACTCGCGTTTACTTCCAATAAGATAAAGGATATGTTCAATCTGATGTCCGAGTGTGCTACCAGATACGCAAACTATTTGTCGAATCTAGCGGAGAATGAGCGTGAAATGGAGATGAGGGATCTGCTGACTAAATATACCAACGACGTAATCGCCACCTGCGTCTACGGTGTATCTGTCGACACCATAAAAAATCCGAAGAACGTATTTTACACGTACGGCAAATCGACCACGTTCACTAGTTTCAAAAAAGATATGGCAATGTTGGCGCAAAGGAACCTACCCTGGCTGGCGAAGCTCCTCCAGCTCAGATTTCTGGAGAAACATATAGCGAAATTTTTTACCGAACAAGTGATCAACACGATCGAGGAAAGGAAACAGAATGGCACTTATCGATCAGATATTCTACAACTATTCATAGATGTAAACGACAAGAAGGGTCCAGGAAAAGGTATGAGCACGGAAAACATGGTTAATCACGCTTTTAGCTTATTCTTTGGTGGAACTGATTCCGTTGCAACGCAGACGAGTTTTTTGTTCTACCTTCTAGCCGAAAATCCAGAGATTTTGAAAAGACTACAGGAGGAAATCGACGAAACGTTGGAAAATAATAACGGACAATTGACTTACGATGCCATACAGAAGATGAAGTACTTGGATGCCATGATCAACGAAGCGATGAGATTGCAACCAATTACCGTATTCTTGGATAGACTATGCGTGAAAGATTTCGAGCTGCCACCAGCCTTACCTGGTGAAAAACCTTTCACCGTAAAAGCAGGAATGAACATCTGGATACCTGTTGACGCGATTCACCACGATCCCAAGCACTACGAAAATCCGCAGAAATTCGATCCGGATAGATTCCTCGAGAATGGAAAGAAGATCATAAATTCGGGGGCGTTTATGCCGTTTGGTCTCGGTCCCAGAATCTGCATCGGCAATCGGTTCGCGTTAACAGAGATAAAGGTATTACTGTGTCACATTCTCGCCAAGTGCAACGTCAAGATTGGATCGAAGATGTTGCTTCCGTTGCAATATGAGGAAGGTGTGATAACCGCCTATGCTAAGAATGGATTTTGGCTGAATGTTGAGCCCAGAGAAAATTCTTACTGCACATCTCAAACTAATGGAACGACAAAACATTTGAGCAATGGAAATTGTAGAAATTGAATTTGCGAATGAGTGATCTTTAATGCGGTTAAAATCTTCTTTGCGTACGGAGTAGTGTTTTCTAGTTAACTCTATGTCGGCGGACGTCACGCCGAATCAGTCGTAATTCACGTGATCCATACGTTGGCTCAATTTTGTTTGGAGCATACTGAAGATGTTTTGTAACATGAGCCTGGCCCCTTCCTCTCCATTAGCGATAAGAAAACTCTCGTACTATCTCGATAACAAGGACAGAAAAGACATGTTGGAGTAAAAAAAATTTACTGCGAATCCAGCGGCGCAGCGTCCGTCTTTCGAATGTTAATACTAATACTGACTAAAGTTTGCTATTTATTTTACTTAATGTAATATAAGCAAAATAAAAAGTTTCTTATATAATTCGTTATCTGATTGATTATTCGCTCGTGCTTCGAAAGATTAATATTGTGTAATGAACAATTTACTGAATATAATTGTTTTGTTAGAGTTTGACAACAAAATATTCTGTTTTTTAGCAAGTTTATGACGTAATTGAAACATTAAGTTCAGAAAATTCGTTTGACATAAATACAGAATGAAATAAATTCAAAGATGCGTGGACATACATATAACATATGTATACTAACTATTACATGAAAAAAGTTCTTTAATGAAAGAAAAATATCATGGACTAAGTAAAAAAAGTGACTAATCATGACGAGTAAACAGATAAATAGAATGTTTGACACTTGCGGAAGGAAAATATTGTAATCGAGGAAGTATTGTTTCGGATAGTTTGAAAAGTAATGTTAATTTTTATTCCGCATGTGAGATTTAACAGAAGCACAAATTTACTGCGTAATTATACATCGTTTATATGTAAATTATATGTATGAATATGAGTTATAATTTTTACAATAAACAATAGTCTTCAAAGCGATAAAAGTATATGTTATACATTAATAAAAGTGTTAACACTATTTCATGTTTCGATAATTGGTGCAATTTATTATAACTGTAATTTATTTGCCATAGTTTTATCGTAGGACATATACCACTGCGAAGATGAAGAGGAAAGAAAGATAGAAGAAGAGCAAGAAAACTAAGATTCCTTTTCCCTTTTAGCCATCGTTTCGCGCCTTTTTCCACTAAAACGACAAGACAATACACTGCTTGAATCCACCCTTACGATCTTCAGTTCATTAATTCTGACCAAAAGCCGGTCTTGATGGTGTTGGTTCGATCGCTAACCTTCGGTCTTGGAGCTTTCCTTTTCATCCCTTCCACGCACTCGCCGTAGCTAAAGTGAATTACATTAGAGGGGAGAGGGTAGTTTTATCGAGTCAACCTGCTAGATATTTCCTAAGGCACCTAAGGGTCGTTGGATCGGAAACGGGTCCTTTAACAACGACCAACCTTCCGAAGAAGTTGCACGATAATCTGCACTGAACCAAAGTGCTTCCCCGTTTCGTCGAATATAACTTGTTGATCGTTTATGAAAATATTCGTTGCGTTGTTTCCTATCTCGGCCAACTCCGTTGCTATTGTTAACTATGTATCTAGTTATTATTGCTAACTTCGTTTGGCTTTTGTTAATGTTTTCTAGTCGAGTGTTGGTTTAGATTAATTTCCGAAGAAATTTCATGATAAATGTGCGTGGTTCTCGTTGTATGGTCATTCGTAAGGAACAGAGATTTTATTACGACATTGTTGTTGCTGTAGTATTATACCGTTGAAGGTCATAATAAAATGATTGTAGGTAATATAGAGATTTATTATAACGTTATCTAAGGATATTGTACGTTATTAACATTAGCCATGCGAGAAAATAACTCTTAATAAAATATTTATCTTTCATCAATGTGCTCTTCATCGAAGAGATTTCCATATCTGAGTTTCGTTTCGTATCTTTTCAATAGTCGTCATCGTTAGTTCAATTAAAGATTGCCACGTCGTTGCATTGTTAATTATCTTCGAAGAAAAACTGTCACTGATAACTTTATTCCTTTAAAAGTTACAACTATATAGCTTCATACAAAATACTTTTCGCAATCTAATCTAGCGATATTCAAGTTCCTTGTAAGCTACTCGGGTGTTTTCTAAAAATGTTCGTATGGTGTCAAAGAGGACATATAAGTTGTTTATTTTTTTTTTTTTTTTTTTTTATATAATGATACGATTTGATGCGGGTACAACCGCGTACTTATTATCGACAGGTCAATTAATTCATTGCGTATATTCACAATAAGTCCTCTTTTGAATTGTGGCGACACTCGACAACAAATACCACCACTCGACATTAACTAGTGTCGGACGATGGCAGCGCAGTGGTTAGCACCTTAGATTACGAATGTTCGGGACCCGGGTTCAAATCCCGGCGATCAGAGTCCGATTTTTCTTCTACGCATCAAAAATGGAAGAAAAACCAGCAGTATCTCATCAGCGACTTCTACAGCCAACAGCTACAATTATCACGGACAACTTACACCTCAGAATATTTATAAATAGAATGATCGTTCAATGAAATTCAAAGTAATTTCAATTGAAGATCCCACAATCGCTTCAAATGGACATCGACGGTCGTTTAGAATTGAAATCCCCGGTTTGAAATTATGTGATAAATTACAGTCTACGATCGTTCCAACGTTTAGCCTTGAACCTTGTAATCATTCCAAATTGAACAAGCGGAATAAGACAGAGGAAATCGGACAACAACCACAAACTTTCGCATCTAGAAACTATAACATAATAGACCTAAGATTATCTTCGGAGGACAAAACCTTTAGAATGACCCAATCATTTAATAAATTTAATGAATATTCATTGTTTTTCCTCTGTTGTGTTTCAAGAAGTTATAAAAAGAAATGATCATACGTATTTAATCGCCACAGCTACCGATCAGAACTCTGTCTAAGACAAAGTTCACGATTCCCAGAAAGTCGAATATCAAATCCATGAAAGTTCGCAGCATATTATCACAATTTCTTGAACCACGAGAATGAAGAAGTAGATCACAATTAAGTTGATGCGATATCCGCATGATATTGTGACGAGCAACCAGCTCGTGATGTAGCAGCTTATATATACGCGGGAACTCGCTCATTAAAGCAACATTCACAAGGTCGTATGGCGTCTTTGCCACTAGCCGATCACGTAGTAGAATATATTACACATACGACTGTTATACGTATCTCGACTCCATGTTACGTGCTGGACATGCAGAGACGATGCTGACGCATCAGGCCAGGATAATTGAGATGGACGCGTAACACGTATCCATTATATGACCAAGAACACGCCACGATTCGATCCTCCTTTTCATTTTTTCTCCGATTCGTTCCGCTGAAATACGAACAGGTTAGACGATGGCGGAAGAATTTTCTGGGATACCCAAAAAATTCTTCTCTATCTCTTTGGCTTTTTCCCCCTTATTTACGATCACGCGGGAAGGTTGGAGAAAGAAGTAGAGAACCTCCAAAACTAAGATACATCGGTGCTTAACGGAAATTAACTCGTAAAAATAATACAATAAATAAAGAAAATCGATAAAAAGGATTGAAATGTACCTTAGGTATAAACACAAAGTTGATCGAAGACTTCTTTAACATCTTTGAACGAAGATATCGTTTTTTTCGTATCGTTTAATGTTCAGGAAAGGCAATCGTATATAGAATCTTTTCTCTATCAGAAAGAACTTTGGAGCCCCAGACGGAGGATGCTATCGTTAATTATTTAGTTTACGCTACCTGAAACTTGAAATTTGTGAAACTAGGACGAAGTATGGTATGGACAGTATGGTATTATCTTAAAAACAATAATGTAATCTTAGTAACAATCGATTATAGATTAGAATTATAAATTCTATTTCCCAATACAAACTTGTATTTATTTATTTTGTTCCTCTATTTAAACCCAAAATATTCTTATTCCAAATATTAATTTTGTTTAATCATATTATATTATAACAGATACATTTATCTAAATAATAAAATGTATATAAATGTTAGTATACAGAGAAAATCTCGTAAACACGTATAAAGGAAAAAAAGCTATAAAACATCGATCGAGTTATTAGATCATTAGATCTGTATTATCTATGTATTAGATCATCCGTCGAGCATTTGGCAAACCAGCTGGATAAGAGTACGCTTGTAGAACATTAGTAACGATTATTTTCTATAAATTCTACAAAATCATATTAATCATAAAGATCGTATCAATAGAAAATCATTCGACAAAATACTAAAATCGCTTAAAGTTATGAAAATTTAACGATGTTTTAACACAATTAAATAAAACAAGATGTACTTCATCTCCGCAAAAATCACTACGTTCTTCGTTGTTAAATAGAATTATTTTCAATTTGTTGATTTTAAATATAGATATCTAAGAGTGTTTCCCTGTTCGAACAAAAGAGAAATCGTTGAGCCGAAACTTTGTACAATTCATATATTTTATGCGTTACAATGAAAATATTATATGAAAGCTTTTTATTTCTCTATACACTTTGAATACCCCAAGTATATGTGTTTTTCACTTTCTTTTGCGAAACAAGCATCTCGATTCTTAATACTTCGAAATCAAGTGACGATGCGAATAACTAAATATAAACGTTTGAAGTGACGTGTTCAACTCGAAGCCTTTGGTTCTGATTTCTGGTTTACCGTCGATCTTATCGAATTGAATATATCGAAAAAATATACGTAGATATTTTCAAACGAAAGTTCGGAAGATTGATATTACAAACATCGTATATGACTTAATTGTCTGGATGTCTATCAGGAATCTTCTCGATAAACATCGTCGTTCCTGGAACCGTAATTTTCTCGACCTCGCCTTTCTTTATGTTTCTCGGTTGAATGTTAAACCAGAATCCATTCTCTGACGTCATAGCAAATCCTTTCTTGTTCAATTTCAGCGGTATAGAAGTCTTGGCGCACGGTGTGAGGTTACACTTAGCAAAAATATAGAACAACAAAACTTTCGCCTCCAATATCGCGAATCTGTTACCGATACACATTCTAGGTCCCAATCCAAAGGTAAAGAGCGAACTGGAGTTGGACATCTGTGTCGCATCGCTGTAGAATCTATCAGGATTGAATTTGTTTGGCTCTGGATAATTCTGTGGATCACGCTGAATTCCATAAATCGGTATCCATACGCATTCATTTTCTTGGACGATGTAGGGTTTTTTTCCTGGCAAATGTGGCGGTAATTCGAACGGTTTTACGCAAAGTCTATCGACAGCCACGATGGTTGGGTACATCCTAAGACTCTCGAGAATGACAGCGTCCAGATACTTCATGTCGTTGATAGCCTCGTACGTGGCTTCGCCCTTACAATCCTCCAAAACCTGATCGATTTCGTCTTGCAATCTCCTCTGAACTTCCTCGTTCACTCCAACCTCGTAAGCAGCGAAGCACATCAGAGTAGAGGTGCTTTCGAATCCACCAAAGAAGAAGACGAACGCCTGGGCAGTCATATCTTCGATGGTCAGCTGCTTTTCTGGGGCTAATTTCCCTCTCGTTTCCATCATCAGCTGAAGCATATCCGGACGAACGATACCTTTCTCGTCTCTGGTCTTTATCGTAGTAGCCACCAAGTCTTGGAAAAAATCCACGATCTGCTTCTTAATTATCCTGATATTTAATGCTCTAGCTATCCAGGGCAAGCTTCTTACAATGAAAAACTTGATGGATTGCGATCTTCCAAAATGAGTAGCCTCTCTACCGTACACGTAAAAATTGTTCTTCGGGTCCTTTATCGAGTTCACGTTAATGCCAAAGGCACAAGTAGCGATTACGTCGTTGGTATATTTGGTGAACGAATCTTTTAACTCCAAAGTAGTCTGGTCGGCAGGCAAAGAAGCGAAATAATCGCCGTATTCCTTAGCGCATTCACGCATTAGTACGAACATCGCCTTCATCTTGCTTGACGTGAAGGCTGGACTCAACGTGTTTCGCACTTCCTTCCATCTATCGCCACGAAGGGCAAATAAATTCTTACCAAACAGGGGATCTCTATCTACGTTATCGAAGGATCTGTGATCTGGGAAATGATCGAAGTTCTTCACGGTGATCGACTTGAGCAATTCGAGATCTCGAATCATAACTATGGGTGAGGAGAAGTCGAAAAAACCGATGTACTTCGAATCAGGAAACGCCTGGTATATTTTTTCAACCGTCTCGGCGAACGAGATTCGTTGAAGTATGGCCTCCCAAATGCTTCCTAATAGCGGGACGTAACTGTAGTAAGGAATCCCGCGTTTCTCAAAGAAATCGTAGGTCCTAGTGATTCTGTAATAAGCTACCGCGATTACGGCGACCACCGCCGCGATTATTGGCCACCAGTTTATTTCCATCGTTATTTTCAACACTTCTACTGGGTATTCACTGGTATAACACCACACAACCACCTACCAAAGAATTAGATCATTGTTTTTCTTTAAAGAGGTTCGACTTTCGATCGGTAATCACGAGAAAAGCTTATGTTTGATTCGATGTTAAGAAAAAGCTTAGAAGCTGTCAACGTATATGGATACTCCAATGTGAGAGAGTGGCCGAACACGCGATTAAATGATGCTTATGCTAGAGCGCTGCGTACGTACTGACTGGCTATGACGGGTTGATGCAACTGTTAATAGCCGTCGGGCTATTTATGCTAGAGCGTGCAAACATTTGTATTATGTATGTGAGATAATAAGTCTTATCAAACTTCTGTGTATTTCTCAACTGTGTATTCTTTGAATATTTCTTATTTCTATATACCGTTTAGCGATATGATGTTATAGAAATTATTGCTGATTTAGTCGTCAACTATGCTTTATTATTTTAGTTTTTATCTGTCTAATAGGTAAATATATCTTATCGAATATAGATGTCCTTCGTGCATTTGTATGTTTATACATTGTTTCGCGTTATCATCGCTTTTTTACTTATTAGACTACATAAAAATGAGTCATAATCGTCTTTATTTTTATGCCACTATTCCTTTGAAAATTCCTCGACAAGAAAAATTTTCTTAATCACAATTATGCGAATAAATTAAGATGATCGAAGAAAAAATGGATATTATTCTCGGATAATATTTGAATTTCCTATGCTGTATTTGAAACTTTTCTATATTTTCTTTCCCAAAGAATTATGATTTAACGTAATATAAAATCGTATAAATTTTGTGAATACGAAATAACGTGGTTAATGCAGAGATTCGGTGAGAATAATTAAACGACGAATATATGAAACTTGACGCTATAATATAGAAACCGAAACAATGTCTAAAGTATATTTAATATATTTTTTTGCCAAAATTTCGTACGTATTATACTGTACAAAAATGAAAGAAAGTAAGGATATTCTTCGATAAACCGCGAAATATGATAAACGTAAAACTTCAAAGTATAGAGAAATCTGCACTACTGTCCTTTCTCTTTTGTCTAATTTAATATCCTAATATAAATTCGAATCATTTCATATTTGGCGAAATTAATATCTCGTCAAATCAAACACGTATTTCTTTGTAAAACTTTCCTAAATGTTATTGAAAAATTGAAATTTTTTTATACTTTCGAAAAGTGAGATATTCGGTTCGGAATATGCGCGGAAAATTTCATACGGAAATTTGAAATATTGACGAAGTTAAAGCAGTACAAAGTCACGTAAGTGCAATTTCAGAAGCATTGTATCATAAAACTATATTTATGATATTGATTGTCGTGAAAACTAATTATTCAATTAACTGCAAGCTTTACATGCACACATAAAAGTATGTACATTCTTCTATGGGCACGTAAGAATGGATCATAAAATCTATTATGTTAAAATTTTTTGCGAGAACAAAAAAAAAAATTGTATTGTTTCACTTTATTCTTCTTTTAATTATATCTTGTTTATTTATCGATTCTTTTATCAGTGATAATAACAGATATGTTACAATTTTATACGATATACATACTTTTGAGGTCGTTTAGGCTTACACGAACATTTCTACCATTTAAGTATACATAAGTATAGATATACATAATTAGGTATATATAAGTATACTGCTATCGAACCAGTTAACCATTTTCACTGCTAATAAGTTTTATATATTGTTAGATTTTTCACCGGGGCTGTAAATACTTTTAAGATTTCTATATTCAAGCTTTTTTAAATTACGTGAATCTTATTGGTTGTCTAAACCTGCGCGTTATTCACTTTATGTATACTAATGGTTTTCACTCGTATATACAGAAAGATATTTAGTAATATTGTTGCTTGTCTGATAAAAATTCGTAATAAAATATACGCTTCAAATTTACATCAAAGAGACCACGATGCTATATCAGGTCTGTAAATATGAAACCGGAATTTGCCTATAGATGGCCCTAGCTGATAATGTAGTTATCACTAAATTGCGTCATTGATGCCAAAAGTCTTTGTTGACATCTCACAAATATTTTCGACTCAGAACAATACAAGTTTCATACAACAGCATAGTTTGTAATAGCGTTGAACATGTCGAATTTTATGCCTGGAAACTACGATTTGCGGACAGCATTGATTTTCTGTTACCATTTGAAGAAAACTGCTGCAGAATCGCATCGAATGCTTGTCGAAGCTTACGGTGAGCATGCTCTTGGTAAATCACAGTGCTTTGAGTGGTTTAAAAAATTCAGAAGTGGCAATTTTGACGTGAGGAACGAAGAACGTGGAACGTGGAACGTGATCTATTATGAGCTGTTAAAACCTGGCGAAACCGTTAATACTGAGCGCTACCGACAACAAATGATCTATTTGAATCAAGCTTTGCGTGAAAAACGACCAGAATATCAAAAAAGGCAACACAAAGTAATTTTGCTTCATGATAATGCACCATCACATACAGCAAAACCGGTCAAGGAAACCGGAAAGGATTTTAGTTGGGAAATACTTTCGCACGTGGCTTACTCGCCAGACAGATTTATTTGCATCGATGGGACACGCACTTTCTGACCAGCACTTCACTTCTTACGAAAATGTACGAAAATGGCTCGATGACTGGTTTGACTCAAAAGAGCGACAGTTTCTTTGGCGTGGCATCCACCAATTGCCTATCCGCAACCAAAATCCATTTTTCGCCGTAAGAAACACTCCTCTCGTCTTCATTTCCATAGGCATCGTCGTCTCAGAACAAACTTCGAGCCGGCAACGGGCAAAAATATGGAACAATGCGACTTTAGTCTCCATTAACGCGAACCTTTTGGCGATACAATTTCTCGGGCCCATGCCAAATGGTAAATACGCTCCGCTGTTAACGAGATTACTCCTCTTATCCAAAAATTGATCTGGATCGAAGGTATTCGGTTTCTCAAAATATTTTGGATCACGTTGGATCGCGTAGATCGGCAACCACAGATGAGAGCCTTCATTCATTACGTATGGTTTCGCTCCTGGCAGAACTGAAGGTAGTTCGAATGATTTCGAGCATTCTCGATCAGTGATAGGTATAATTGGATACATTCTCAGTGTCTCGTTGATCACAACGTCGAGATGCTCTAAACGACTGTTGAACATTTCGAAAGTGAGCTCCCTGCTGGAATCGGCCAAAACGCAATCGATTTCGGCATGCAGTCTTTCCTGAACCTCGGGATTCACAGCCACTTCATGAGCAGCAAAGCATAATAGTCCGGACGTAGTCTCGAAGCCTCCAAAAAAGAAGATAAATGTCTGGGCAGTGATATCATCGACGGTGAGATCCTTTCCCGAGCCTAATTTACCTTTGGTCTCCATCATCAGCTGAATAAAATCTGGTCTGACTATTCCTTTCTTTTCTCTGACTTTGATGCTATCAGATACCACTTGTTTGAAGAAACCCGTCACTTTTCTGCTTAATAACGTTATACCAAATCTTCTGGCTAATCCTGGAAATATTTTTATCACAATAAGTTTGAGAATTGATAAGCTGTGAATATCTAAAGCCTCTCTGCCTAAAGTATAAAATTTATTTTTTCGATCGGCCAATGAATCGATCACGATACCAAAAGCACACGTCGTGAACACGTCGTTGGCATAGCTGGTGAAGATGTCCTTCATCTCTACCACGTTCTCATTCGCCGGAAGGGTTGACAAATATTTTGCCACGTTTACAGCGGTCTCGGACATCAATTGAAACATGGATCTCATCTTACTGGAGCTGAAGTGAATAACTTACTGGAATGAATAACGAACTGATGTTTCTCCACCTATCATCACGGAGTAGCAGGAGATTACTGCTGAAGAAGCTGTCTATTTGTTCGTTGATGAAATTTCGATGGTTCCGAAAATAGTCGAAATTTTTTATGGTAATGGATTTGATCAACTCTTCATCGCGAATCATCAAGACCGGTGTCATTCTGTTGTAGAGTCCCACGTATTTCGCGTCTGGTATCAGATTATAAATTTCCTGAACCACAGTTGTGAATGACTATCGCGTTAATATCGACTCCCATGTGCTACCTAGTAAAGGAAATGAGCTCTTGTGTGGTAGATCATATGCCTCGAAAGGGTTCCGTGACCTGATCGTGCGAATTGAAGTTAGGTTGAAAAGGCTACCATTCAATTTCGTTGAGTCAATTTTTTGAGTACAACGCCATTCAAACGTATGGAAATCTGTAAGTTTAAAAGTGCTTTAAGTTACGTAAGTGGTTGAGGATATATGATTCATCGATCAAACGATCGATTGAGTGATTACGAATCCAACGACTCGGTTCGATCATCAGTCGATTACAATAAATATATAATATAATTGCCGTGTTTATTATTTGATAATCATATCGTTCTTAAAATATTGGTAGTAAAGGTGAAAATAAATATTATTGGAATCGTTTAATAGGTTAAACAGCTTTAAATACTTACGAAACACAGTTTGGTCCGGTTGGATACATTTCCGAACATCCGTCATGTCGCTTGCAACAGCGCATACATACATACATACGTATATAATATCTGATATAACGATTCAAAGTTCACTTTTATTTACATATACTGATAAATTAGAACGCGTTGATGATATTCGTTCAAATTTCTATGACGAAAACAATTTTTCGGGCATATCCTTTAATTTGTTTAGACTAGATGGTAATATCTTTAACGAATATGTACATTCACTTTTACTTTTAACACTTTGACGGCCACTGTCAACTAAACTGTTTAACTGTTTAACTAAACGTGATGGTACTCTGCCATTTGTCAGATGCCATCACGTTCACATGATTTCAGATTTTTGCTGAATTTAATCGGTACTTGCACATGAGACAAATGATTTCTGTATTTGACATGTAGCGGCACTCGACAAGCCAAATACCATCACTCGACACTAACTAGTGTCGGACGACGGCAGCGCAGTGGTTGTTAGCGCCTTAGGTTACAAACGTTCAAAACCCGAGTTTCAAATCCTGGCGACCGGAGTCCGATTTTTCTTCTAGGCAACTAAATTAGGAAGAAAAATCAGCAGTACCCCAACAACGACATCTACAGCCAGCAGCAACAATAACAACGGACAACACCAGTATACCTCAGACAATGCTCTATTGAAAAGAAAAGATTTACAGATGCACTGAAAAGACCGCCAATCTGTGAGTCTAGTGATCCAGTGACAGTGAATGGTCAGGAAAGGATAACATTCCGATTTTTTTGTAACTGTATGGGATTGTTAAGAAATAAGTAAATATAAAATAAATTAATATCATATGATAAAGACTTAATAATAATGATGGTTCAATGCGAGTTTCTCAGAGAGCATAATTACATATAGAGCGGTTGGCAGTAAGATCCACGCTGAAATGCGTCAAAGTGTTAAAAATCGATGAAAAAGAAACGAAATTAAAACTATTATTCAATATCTTCAATTCTTTTTTTTCTTCTTTTTGTTTCATTGACTCCACTATTATGGTTTCTCACGTGCACACATTTTAATTTTTAATTCTATATCAAAAAATAAAACAAACGTGGAGACGTAAAATTAAATATTACTCGGAAGTAAAATTACCCGCTTAATCTGGAAAAAAGATCAAAATAAAAGATCAAAAAATATTTCTATCAGAAATTGAATCGCCGATCATGCGCGTGATATTTTATCATTTTAATTCGAGTAGAAATCCAAAACGAGGACATGTTGTCATTCAACCTCGATGAAAATCACACGATCTCTAGAATGAATAATTTCTAAACCACTACTTTGCGATGGCATATAATTAGAAACTCTTTGTGGATTTTCTTATATAAGTGGCGTATATAGTTACTTCTACAACTATCCAGAGTGAGGGATCAGAGGAAGCGAAAGGAATAGTATAGTAATTATTCTCTACCTACGTTGACGATTAATACACTGTTAGTTGATTCTCAAAGCAACGCTTATTGCAATTCGAAAGATGTTCATGTTAAATAACCACGTATAGGTTTGATTTTCTTAGTGGTCCATTTTACTCGAAAGTTAAACTCGAAGGACCCGTTTCTGTAATATTACGCAACTGGATATGTATTACGCGTTTAATCTCACATTATAAATATTAAAACAAAAGTTTTATTGGGAAATAATTTTTTATTTATTTAAAATTCGAATCTTTTATTCGATTTACATAATGCTAGACTCTTTCACTCTGACAAAATTTAAAAGACTCCCCGAACAGATATTTCTCGCGATTTCTGACACGAACTTCCTTTCATCCATTGGTGATACCAGTCGTCATCGTCCACACGTCACAGTCTCATGCAAATAATTCAGTTAGGCGTGCCATGTTTCCATTTAACCTGGTTCCGTTTGGTTTAAATAAATGCCAGTGAAAATCTAAATTTATATGCGAGCTTGCCATGGAAATTAATGTAAATTCTATTATACGCGAAATAAGTTGGAAACTGTACCCGTGGTTGAACCTTAATTCCTTAATCGCTCCTATTTTCTAATATCGCGAGAATTCTATCTTACTACTGTTCCGAAAATACATTCTTTCTATCCACCAGATCGTATCACAATGTAGGTATGATTATTTTGGGTTACCGATATTTCAAAATTCTTCCAAGAAATCGGTCGAAACCCAAAAGAGACAAAATTACGGAATAAAATAACCACTAAACGGACATCTTTTCAATTGCTAGAATATTAATCAAAGAAGTAATTAATCGAACGTACAATTAATTTAATAGCACGCGGAGCTTTCGTTTTGCGAAAACAAAACATTTCCGTTTGGCAGGTCGAAAACTTTTGTGCTGTACTGTATGCATCCATTTTGAATCCACGGCAGCGTATTCTAAACGCAAGGCATAATCTCTACCGGCTTGATTTTGGCACGTATTCGAAGATGAACACCTACTGATTTCCAACAGCGCAAACGAACCGTCTGAATATGGGATAATATTGCGTGTAGTCCGATTACGAAGTTGCCTTAACAATATGGACGAGATATGCGTGTGGTAATAACCGAACCGGACGCTTTTGATCTGTTTCGACATTTCCGCGAACCGCTCCACCGGATCCTGACTACCAAACTAAATCGCATCCCTCGTTTGTTTTCCAAAGCTTCATCCGGGCACCCACTCGTGGACAATTGAAATGTTCCACTCATAAAAGAAAAGATTAGTGTCTCGGGTAGAATTTCAACAAATACCGGTGCTTTTGCAGGAAATACGCGCACTGTTTCTAAATACGAAGGCTGTCTTAATAAAATATTAAAGTGGGAATTCGTCGTGCAACTCTCTCAGTTTTGCACACCGATTTTAACTTCTCTTAAAACAATAAAAAGGAAAAGAAATAAAGAGATATAAAACGTTTTTTTTTCCAAAAACCCAAACGTGCATCCACTTTTGCACAAGGAAACGAGCTTTCAGAGCGAAAGTTTGAGACAGGCTTACACAGGCTTTCTGATAAAGGCGAAAACGAGACCAACAGAGATAGAGAGAAAGAAAGAAAGTGGGTGGGTAAGTGAGTGAGTGAATGAGAGGAAGGGAGGAGAGAGAGAGAGAAAGAGAGAGAAAAGAGAGAAGGAAAACGAGAAAGGGCTAGAGGAACAAAATTCATTTGGCCAAATTAAACAGAGTTTAGCAATTTGCGCTTAATCCATTTGTCGGGGATCCGGCGTCCGTCAGTCCGTCCGTTTACTTCGTCTCTCTTTCTCTCTCTTCTCTCTCTCTCTCTCTCTCTCTCTCTCTTCTCTCTCTCTCTCTCTTCTCTCTCTCTCTCTTTCTCTCTCTCTCTCTTTCTCTCTCTCTCTCTTTCTCTCTCTCTCTCTTCAACCCTCCTCTTAACACGACCACCACTATGCACCCTTTCCTTGCCCTTCCAACGTTTCACCTTAGTCCTGTCGATACTAATCCTCTCTGCCCCTCTCTTTCTCTGGCTTTCCCTTCCTCGGTTCTGGACCTAGAGAGTAGAGAACTGGTCTCGTTCTCTTTGCTTCGCATGATTCGCCGGGTGCTACTTTGAAACCGGGTGTCTCGCAAATTTCCGGCGTGCACAAGGGCCCTGTTAATAAATTGCAGGCCAGCCGTATACGATAGTTGCCGCGGAGCGACAACGACAACGTGTAAACGGAAATTTCGTTTGCAGGAAGGGTAAAAGATGAGAATCGGCACTGTGGCGTACGCTGGACATCGCTCTCGCTGGAACAACTCTCGCTACGTGTCCTTCCGAGAAAGGTAAAGATTACACTGTTTTCTCAAGCATATAGAACGAATCGGTCTTTAGCAGGTATTTTGTAAAGATTGGAACGACCTCAGACGTGTTTCGTTTTTCTTTATCAAACCGCAGTCTCGGGACTCGAAATTACTTTTCCTCGAAATCGACTCGCACGAGTTCGAACATTTTTCCGATATTTTAGATTCTCTTCTTCATCTATTCCCATATCTACCTCACTTTAAGAATATTAAACAATTTACGATGAACCTTAGATTATCATTTGATATTAGACGAGATTTCTTTTAAATATATCGTTCTAGGATGAATAATTCTGGCTAGGAGGATTTCGTTAAAAGTTTAGTATTCTTTCGAAACAAAACGTTTCGATTATACGTCATATTTTACAATGATATTCGAGTGAAATATTAAACTTTACGCAAAAAAATATACGAAACTTTCACAGTTTTCGTGAGACGTTTGAAATCATTTAAGAAAGTTGAACTTGCCTCGTGCTGTGCTCGTGAGATGTTAGAAATCCTTTTACATATCTATTTTGAAAATTTCGAACTTTGTAAGACTAAACGATGCAGCAAATAAAATTTATAGGGATAGAAGATTAAACAGACTAAACTGATTCGTGGGCTGACCTATGGATCGCGTCAGCCTAATTCCTCGAGTACCTCGAACGCAATAAATCTACAAGCAGGACGTAAAGATATATCGTCTTGACTTCCACGCCAAAGTGCGCCGTTTCCTGCCCATCTAAAAGGCAGTCTTTCAACTTCCTGAAGAATCAGATACCTTCCAGTTGTCTTGTCTTTTAGTTCCGAAAAGAATATCTGGTAAAGCGGATTCTCTAAAATATGTTTAAGACTACACACGTGTTCAATAACGTTCAGTTTTCAATCATGTTATCACATTAATTAGCAAACCTAGCCTTTCCTATTCTTTTGATTAACCATTTAAAAGATTGAGAAATTCATCCCAGTAGTCAGTCGAATTATAGTAGAAAGAAAAGTACCTTTTATAATGCACTTTGTTTCAGGTCGATATTTCAATTAGCTTCGAAGTCAGAGGACTTGAAAGCGGAGCATGTACAGCATGAATAGATGAAAAGTATCGTGACCTAAATCTTTTTCTGGGAACATGTACGCGGAATAGTAAATAGTAAAAAGACATATGACTTACCATTGCCATTACCCACTATACACGTGTGGACTTTGGGATAGGTCACTTAGAGTGAAGGTGCGACTGAAAGTCCTGTCGACATGAAATAAAAAGCACGTCAAAGAGGAATTTGTACAGGCATCTTATTATATCGATTTTATAAAAGAAATCATTTTTTGTAGCAACTTGGAATATAAGAAGTTTAAAGTTTCCACGATTTTAATACATCTCATCTAATGCGTTTAATGATCGCGCCGGTACATATCCGTTTTTTGAACGTGCGGTAACTATACGGTGTCGAAATTGTGATTCAAAGTAATATGTAATTAGGTTAGACATAGCATCGTACGTATATCACCTCCGGCGACGTAGCTTTCTGTTGAAGAAATAATTATAGGATAATACAATTCTTAAAAATCGCGATATATTAAACCATGTTCGTGTTTCATTGGCGCACTACTAAACAGGAATGAGGGGGGGGGAGAGAGAGAGAGAGACAACTCAAATAACTCCATAGAACACATTTTATCCTTCTACATTTCTAACCTACGCGAATCGAGTCTTTTAGCTACTGGTTTACATCGCACGAACCGGCTTCTATCTTATTATCACGGAATTGTTTTCAGCCCTCTTTCTCTCTTAGCCTCTCTGTTCCTCCTGCCTACCCTACTTCTCCGTCTCTCTCTTTGTCCCTTGTCATTGTATCCCTATCCAAAGAACATACTATGTCCTTCTCTGCTCCATTTAGAAAGATACTGGAAGCAAGCACAACGGCGGAGCCAACTTAAGTGTATTGGCAGTTGCGTCCACCTTTTATTTTCATCCAATCGGGCAAGGACCTTTAAGGATCACTCCGTTGGAAACCAGCAGTAGAGTGCTCTTCGAACCGAATGTTTCTGGTTTCGGGGACTGGAGAAACTCGGCTCGACTCTTAAATGCATAGATCTTGCCCGTTTTAAAACAGCACTGAAAAAACATCGAGAAACCGTTCTTGCACCAAACCCTACTTCCTGTTACGTCGCTCATCGAATATGTATATTGCTTCTTGACGAGTTTTTAAGGAAGCACTACAAAAGTTCCAATTCAACCTAGAAACGCTTTCGTGGCGATTATTCATCGAGTGATTATTCGTTTCAAAGATTTTCTAATGCCTTTCTGATGGTCTGTCATGTAACGCGCCACATAAAAACACGCTTACTTTATTCTCAGCTACTTAACAAAATAGTGTACAACGTAAAATGAAAAATTTGTAGCCGAACTATCATACCGAATGGTAGAAAGATTCCGACCTTCGATCTAGGAAATATGGTTCATGACGAAGTTCGAGTCTGAATTTCTCCGCCTTGCCATCGTTTCCCCTCTCGTCATTGCCTATATCCGGTTGAGATTGGAAAGGACGAAGGTAACTTTTGTCATAAAGACAGAATTTTTAACGATGTTAAATCGAAAAAGTTGCTTTCTCGGTTTTTATTATCTTCCGATTAATCGTAGAAAGTAGATTGCAAAATTGATCTTGGATATGGCTGATGTTAGAAAATTGATAGAGTACATATATTCCATGTTATTTTCCCTCTATTTCCCAGATTTGTTTATTTTATTCGCCGAGTCTTCGAAATTACGCGCTAACTAAAACAAAACAACACGTTCTTTTCACGATTGTTTTTGTGCAATCCAGAGCAGAAGAATGCACCAGTTGCTTCTATTACGAACGAACCGTTTATACCAAACGCTATGAAGCTGTCCTACATCCCAGGAAATTCATTTCATTATTCTCATTTGTTCGAACCAAGTGAATCATCCTTTTCCCCGATGGCATTACGGTTTTGGAACGAGCCAGTGTATATCGAGGGTCATCGAATAAATACTTTACTTTGTTATTGCCGCCGATGCTCTCGTTTTCACGGTACAAAATCAGTAGGACACGCGACACACACGCCTACGTTTCTAACCAAGGCGCGTTTCGATTAATTTTTCCAGCATTACAACCGCGACCTATTCGCATCGTCTGTAAACCAATACCACGGTCCTCGAACGCGCGCAGGAATAACCGACACTCAACACACACATACACATGACCTATTATCTTCGCCGATTTCCACGGAATTCATGGAGGTTGTATGACGTTCTATTATCAGTTTGCGTCACCGGGAAATTGCGCCCCCGTCAGCACGTCCTGTAATCGCGCGCGTTCGCCTGTAACGCGAAGCGTTCCGTGCGTTTTGTAATCGCAGAACGATCATGACGGTGAAACCGATCGGTTGGAAAAACTCGATTGCTACTTTCGCTCGTAGAATCTATGACAAATAGACCAACGAGTTGCCGAGGGTTGAAAATGCGTTGCTGTGCCCTCTCTACTCTGTTTAGTGGAAAGTTTACTCGATTAAATTGTTTCTTCGCACGACTCAAATGATGCGAGTTATGTTGCATCGCACTTGAGTTGCTTTAAAAACCAAATGTATCGCTCAGAAAACCAAATTGTAAACTTCTACTGATAATATTGATTCGATCGTGCGGTGAGATGAAACGATAAAAAGGAACGCGCGCGAAAAGATTTCAAACTCGTAAAAACGGCATATTGCGAATGTCGTTCGGCAATAAATATTCACCTCTGTGCCTATAATATCCGCGACACGTATTTCACGGTTTTGCCGCATCCATTCGGCCGCTGGGGATACTCTAACGGAACGGAGAGAACACGCAATTCGTAGCGTGTCCACGTCCACGCGGCTGCAGAAATATTCAGATACTCATGCATCAGGAGCAGCACCTTTCACGGAAGCCTTATTCCAGTACAACAATGTTCCATTAGTTTTATACGTTATCTGCATGCATTTATAGGCGCTCGGTGAAAAAGGAATATCGAGGACGAACCTGTCTCGAGGACTATCGCGCTTTCGATCGAATCTCACCGTGTCTGCTTTTGATTAATTACTTTCTGATAATTATCCCGCTGCATTTTGTGAATTTCTCGATACAAACGACCAACACTGTGAAACATCGGATCTAATTTCCTGAAGATCTCTTCTTACAGAACAATTATGGCTTTCAAGAGTCCGATTCAAAATCACAGTTCTTTTCCAATGTAAGAAAGAGAGTAAACGATCTGTATCTTATTGATTAAAATCTACAGATTACAGTAGATACTGTAGTATCGTGGGGAATAAACCTGGTTAGAAACTAAGCAAAACAAGGTCGCCTGTCCTTCGGTTATTAGTTTACATAGAAAAAGCCGGTGTGACCAAAGTTCTTGCGAAGCGTTAACAGAGCGGAATTAGACAAAGGGAAAAATAACGCTAATGGAGGGGAGCGATTCGAATCCAAGGAGCGGTTAATCGAAAAGTGAGAGTGGGTCGAGAGGGCAGAATTAATCGAGGAATCGAAGAGTAGAGTTGTTAGAGTTAACGTTGTCGAGTTGCGTTGTTGAGAGTAGAGTTGTTAGCGTTGCGGAGTTGCGTGAGTAGCCAAGTTAGAATAAGATTGTTACTATTAGTTCCATATTAAATAACCATCGTTGTCTGTCTCATTAATATCTGTATAACTAATTTAAAATAAAATAAATAGTATCAAAGAAATAGTATACCTAAATTTTTCGCGCGATACTACAATTGGGGGCTCGTCCGGGATTATTGAACAAGACAGAGAACGACGCGTTTATAGGAACTAAAAAGTAAAGATGGCAAACATGGAGGACGAACGATTGTCGAGTGAAGAGGGTTCGACGCTGGAGGAGCTGAGAAGTAAGCTCGCACGTCTGAACCTGCCAATATCTGGTTCGAAGTCGGTGCTGAAGGCCAGGCTGAACCGAGCGTATAAGGCTGGTCAGTCAACTCCGAAGGAATCGAAGCGCGATGAAGAATCGGTAAGTCAGGCAGACCTAAGGAATGGGCAGAGAGCTGAGCGCGACCAGGGTGGAGACGAAGACCTCGAGAAGCTGAGGACGAAGGAGCTGAGAGCGCGCCTCGCTAGCTTGGGGTTAAGGGTCACAGGGAGAAAGTCTGAACTACGCGCACGGCTACAGGCGGCCCTGTAAGGAGACAACGTATCGTCGGGAGAGGAAAGCGACGACGAAAGCGACGATGAAGAAGATAGGAAAGAGGTAATAAAACATAAGAGAGGTACGCGAGCGATGTGCTCGGACCGTGATGAATATCGCCAAAAAGCATGCACCGTCTCGGTATTAAGCTTTAAAGATGTCGAAGACGCACTAGAATTGTTTAGCGGCGACAAAGGTGAAAACGTGGAGCGATGGTTCGAATCATTCGAAGAAGTCGCGGACACGTACATGTGGTCGGACGGTCAGAAGGCAGTCTACGCG
This sequence comes from Bombus affinis, assembly GCF_024516045.1. Lineage (NCBI taxonomy): Eukaryota > Metazoa > Arthropoda > Insecta > Hymenoptera > Apidae > Bombus > Bombus affinis. The sequence continues at coordinate 3,120,550 of NC_066356.1, read as the reverse complement.
AGGAAGCTGCTGAGGGGATCGGCGAAGATATTCGTAAGCTTCGAGTGCCATGCCAGGACTTGGCATGAGCTGAAGAAGGGACTCATCAGAGAGTTCTCCAGAAAGTCCAACAGTAGGCAAGTACACCAAAAGCTTAGGGAGACGAGAAAGAAAAGCGACGAGGCGTGCTTGGCCTACATGTATCGCATGCTGGAAATAGCCAGTTATGCCGATATAGAGGAAGAAGCCAAAGTGGAATACATCATAGACGGGATAATAGACGAAGAAATCCATAAGTCTATGCTGTATGGTGCCGCATCCATTAAGGAGCTAAGGAAGAGGCTAATTGCGTACGAAGAGCAGAAGAGCCGAAGGACGAAGTCGGTTGCGAAGTCGGCCAGAGTCGAAAAAAACAGGAGTCCCGGTCAATCTGGAGGCGCGAAAAAGGCGCGTTGCTACAACTGCGGTGATGAAGAGCACGTGTATGCAGAATGCCCGAACAAGTCGAAGGGACCTAAATGCTTCAAATGTAGAGGGTACGGACACATCGCATCGAAATGCGGAAATCTGAGCGAGTCCATTAAAAAGGTTGGTAGTGTGTTTCGATTGTTACCGACGAAGCGTGGTAAAGACGTGAAGATCGGAAATTTCGAACTGAGCGCGCTAATAGACACCGGTAGCGAACTAACATTAACGCGGTATCATCAGTATGTAAAAATCGGAGCGCCTAAGTTAATTCAAGACATTATTGAATTTCACAGTATCGGATCTAAGAGAAACTTTACGCTCGGCAAATTTCCGATAGATATTATTATTGACGGTGAATTGTATCATATAACGATACACGTAGTTCCGAACACTGCGATGCAACACTCGTTGTTGATAGGTACAGACTTCCTGGATACCGTCGAGATAAATATGAAGAGGGGAAATATCTCCATTCATAGAATAAAAGATGAGAATTCCGATGGGTTTCCGGAGGTCCTTAAAGTAGACATAGAGATGGGAGCGCGTGAAGTAGATCTATCTCGTGTCGAGAACGTGCAACGTAAACAGGCAGTTGCAGTTCCCACGAGTGCTTGTCTCAAGGACACCGTCGTAATGAACAAAATTTCGTTAGATGAATCGGTTGCGGCGAACATAACCGCGGTAGCGTCGGGTGGAAAGGACACGGACGGTTGCGATGAAGTTTTTGTAGGATGCACCAAGCATCGCGCGAATTGTAGAGTTGTATAAACAAATTCTGTCGCGAGTTCTACGAAGCAACCCAAAAGCGAGAATGAGGCGGCTGCAAGAGAATCCAAGGTAGTGCAAAGACGAGCTATCAATCCGACCTCTTGTTGGGCGTTCAACAAGAGGCGCAGGAAGGCGACGATGTATAAGACGAGAGACCTTGGTGGCGATCGAGAGGACGCAAGGCGGTCCTGGATTAAAACTGCATTCGAAATTCCGTACCGTACCGCGTGGTAAAAGTCCTGCGGAATAACCGCTACATAGTGCGACGAGAAGGCGAACACGAGGGACCGCGCACAACTTCCACTGCAGCCAACCACATGAAGTGGTGGAACGTTGATGTTAGTGACGGAAGCGAGAATAGCGATGATGAGCACATCTGAGGGCAGATGTGATTGTCAGGAATGGCCGAATGTAGTATCGTGGGGAAAAAACCTGGTTAGAAACTAAGCAAAACAAGGTCGCCTGTCTTTCGGTTATTAGTTTACATAGAAAAAGCCGGTGTGACCAGTCACCTAGTTCTTGCGAAGCGTTAACAGGGCGGAATTAGACAAAGGGAAAAATAGCGCTAATGGAAGGGAGCGATTCGAATCCAAGGAGCGGTTAAACGAAAAGTGAGAGTGGGTAGAGAGGGCAGAATTAATCGAGGAGTCGAAGAGTAGAGTTGTTAGAGTTAGCGTTGTCGAGTTGCGTTGTTGAGAGTAGAGTTGTTAGCGTTGCGGAGTTGCGTGAGTAGCCAAGTTAGAATAAGATTGTTACTATTAGTTCCATATTAAACAACCATCGTTGTCTGTCTCATTAATATCTGTATAACTAATTTAAAATAAAATAAATAGTATCAAAGAAATCGTATACCTAATATTTCCGCGATATTACAATACTTTCCCAGCAAAATACAAAAAAGAAACGAAAAATTTACGAGTTTCAATTTAATTGTTTTTATCAAACAATGCTTTAAATTCGAGAATTCTTGTTCTTAGGAATTTTCAATGAATAACAAAAATAGAAAATAAGTGATTTCTTCTACATTATATGTACAAATTATTATAATTAAAGAAATAATGCGTAATAACGTATATGTAATTAATAAAAATCGTTTACGGATTGTTGGAAAGTTACTATAATTCAGAAGAATAAGAAGAAGTAGAAGGAGAAGAAGAAAAAAAGAAGAAAGAAGAATTCGTCTAGCAAGGGTTACTTCAGGCCAGGTTGGCGACGCGTATTCTTGGGGAATTAACACACATTTGCGCTGTTATTGCTTGAGAATACACGTAGTTTGCCTGGTCGTTCACTCCTAAACGCCGCAACGATATCACGAACTTGTATTATACATAAATGATGTTTATACAGATTTCATACATACACCGCGATCGTCCCATCCGCGGGTGACCGCAGAAAAATCACATACGCATTAAGTATTCTTGAGGTGCTACTAAATGTAGTCGAACGCTACTTTGCACGAACCACACACATTTTCCACACAAATTACTGACCATTGCAGCTCACAATATTCACATACATACACATAAGATAAAAGATGAAGAATCCAAAAGAAAAAAAATATTTAATCTTATACTCGAAGAATTAATTAAGGTAATGTGCAATAATACAAATTAATGTACAGCCAAATAAAAAATTATGTTTATCGCATTAAATAGCTATTTTAATGTTTTCGCTTCCGTTGCCAAAATGATGCTATCCTTGCAAAGTAGTTCTACCCATTTTCAAACACATCTGGGTAGCAGCTTATTCGTTTTCTCAATAGGCGTATCCAATCATGCTTTTAAAAGAAACACCTCGGATATCCTAACTGTCCCTGACTAATTTCGAAATCATTATACAAAGAAAACGAAAGCGTTGGCGAAAAATATCATAAACCTTTTTCTGAATGAACTATTCACTACTACATTTTTACGTAACATGTTTTAGCTATTTTAGAAGCTTGGTAAGAGGATAAAATAGTTCTGGAAGGATTTCTGTCCTTGAAATGATTCTTCATTTTAACAAGAAAAAAGAAACGATAGGAAAATTGCATAAACATAAAGTTGCAATTAATTGTAGATTTAGAATAGATATAAGTTATTTTGCTGCAGATGTTTTTGGGCCTTTTCATTTTTAGTTCCTTGAACTTTTTCATTTCCTTCATTTCTGTATTCTCTATTATCTCTTTAATCATTTTTATTTAATTCCAACGCAAGTGATTTGGGTGTGTAGCGTGTGGAGTATGTAGAGTACGTGTTGTACGTATCAAGCTTATTGTGTACTTCGTTTGCAAGAAAACGGAGGCTATATTGAACATTTACTGTAATACAAAACGATTGCTATTTTTGGTACGACTTTTCTGTGAACCATCTGGACATTCGCGATGCATGTGTGAAATTTTTATGAATATTATTTATATGTAGTATTACTTATTGATTATTTATGAAGGCAAAAGATTAGAGGAAATATTAATTATCTTTACTCGAAAATTCCATGAGGCCGTTTTCGATATGCTATTATGGATTTTAATTAGTAGGCAGTAATGTTGAATCTTCTATTTTTCTTACAAAACGTTATGCAAAATGATTTACGTCTTCAAATATCACAAACTTCTTCTCTATGGTTTGTCCGAGGTAAGCTGCTGCCCATGTATCGTTCGATTGAGGATCCCCGTACACTTTGCTACTTAGACTGACTTACTTTCGTTCGTGTAAGAATGTTTACTTGCGTACAAGGCGCAATATGTTTGTCGATTTTTAATTATCAATAACTAAAAACCAAAGTCGAAAATTTTTTTATTTTTGATTTTTACCTTATTTCGGCTTCAGGAATCACCCCTTAAATTTCCTAACACTGCAGTCGAACACTCGGTATTTTTTAACGCGATGACCTTTGAGTGGAACTCTGAACGGAAATTGATTAAGCAGCTTAATTATGCGTACAATCGAAGTTTATCGGAGATACTACATCGTACAATTTATATCTCGAACAATGTTCAATGTCTCTACAGTTCTTACCGATCGATCCTACTCGCGCAGCATTATTGTATCTTGTTGTCGCGAACAGAAAGAAGAGTTTTTCTTTTTCGTAAAAAAATCTTTTTTGTTGTGTAAAAGGCAAGCGGATGGAAGAAAATAAAGAACGAGTTACCTTCTTGATATTTCTCCCTTTACGTTCCCTTTGTCCCCTTAAAAACCCTTCCTCGTGATATATCTTATCTTATGACTGCAACTAATAATACACGGCAATAATGGCTATGCCAGTAATACATCCCTCCATTATTACGATGCTAGTGTGAAAAATGAACGATAGAATCAAATTATTTTATTTTCTTCCTATCGTCTTTGCGTCTTCCTATCGATGCGAAAGATTGAACCAATTAAAATTGTACAGAAAATGAGACATAGTACATGCATTTCTTATTTTGGCACAGACTCTAATTTAGTATCGATATGAACGAACAAATCCAATTCTGCGTTACATATATTGAAATTATAAATAGATTATATTTTTCGTGTTTCTTCGAAATTTCTTGAACGAAGATTAATTTTCATAAATACGGACGTTCTAATTGGAATTAATCGTCTCAAAATCAGTGAAAATTTCAATAGTCACTATTTAGCTTATAAATTATATTTGACGTCGCGAGAGCTAATTAAATAGGACAAGTGTTTTAACGATACTCGAGTGGAGAGTCGAGATTTCCTATATTTAGCGATATAACAAAACAATTTTCGAGATAATTACGTCTTCCGTACCGTACACAATCATCGCAAGTTTTTAAATCCTCTTGTATATTAATTTTCATTCAATTGTGAGTATTACTCATATACAACACGCGCTTTATTCATCGACTTGTTCTCGTTTAAAGTTTACTCGATCAACCGACTTGCTCGATGCTCATGATACGTACTCTGCGATTGTTGTTAAACAAATTAGCCGTTAGGCTAATATAAACTTTCTTATCCTTAATCATGCGGACTCGTTTGATTTTCGTCCTGATTTCGATTCATATATGTAAAAGATCATATCGATTCTATTTTTCTATTCTCTTATGGTAATGGTAAGGTATAACGTTCTGTGTAATGGATGTCCTCAAACTTTCGAGTCCATTTCTTGTGAAATTTCAAAACATCGAACTGACGCATAATTATTTCAAAATAATTGGAAACGGCTTACACAAAATTACTAAATCCAAATAACTTCAAATACCAATCGTAAAATACTAAAAGTGCGAAATGTTCAACGTCTGAAACGTAATACCATAGGACGCTTATGGGAACGAAATATTTTGCGTCTGGGAGAAAGGTACGGGCAGAGTTGGCGAACTGAGTCTTTCTCCAGAAAAGAATCATAGTAAACGGGGTGAGGGAGTTGGGGATAGAGGAAGGCCGGATGTAAGGTAGGGGAAAATACGGGGTAAGTTTCCGTGACGTGTAAATCACGCTTTACCAAGAGCTTTTGAGTCTGGCAGCAAGGTTCGTTGAAAAGTTAACAGGCCGAGGAATGAGAGAGGGCCGTGTTCCCTTGCGCTTGTGCCCAACATCGCGTACTGCTTTTACTTAATGCTTTCTCCCAGTTTCTTCTCCAGAGGTGTTAAGTAACGAGCTTGTTGTATATGAATGCCACCGGCAAAAACGAAGCAATTCTCACCGGTGATTCTGTTCTTGAGTTACATATTTTTTTTTTCATGGTGAACTTGCTTCGTCGGTGCCCGTCATCGTTGCCGACCATGTTCTAACCAAACCGCGATGAGAGATAATAAGAGTCGATAGAGTATGCTATTTTATTCGAGGGTTTGTTTCTCAAATAATTATAATCAAACCTTTCCACGATCAGATGTTCCTTCGAAACCATGAGACTATACAAAATATTACTTACTTATTTATTATTATATTGTAATTTATTGTAAACTGAATTATTATATATTACTATATATTATAACGGAATAAACTTTTTGGCATAGAATGATATAATGTTAGGTAAACTAGTACAAATACATATATGTTATGACGAAATTTGATACTGACCCATTGTTAATGTAGCAAAAAAAAAACACAACTGGTTTGGTAACATGAATACTACAGCCGCTACAACTTTTATCCACAATTGACAAATAGATAAAAGAAAGAAAAAAATGAGATAAACTCGGATTAGCATGATCTATATGATATAGAAGATATTTCAAACATACACCCGAGAAAGATCATATTTTTAGATAGGATACATCCGGTAAAGGACGCGTGGAGCTCGACACGCAAGGAAATTCACAGAAAAATATAGGTATCATCGAACTCGCGTGTGCCGCGATTCCTTTGGAATCGAGCATTTTTCAGGACTCACTGGCGGATCAAACGAAAAACATTCTTGCCTCGGTACAATCGCGACCCGTGCACACATAGGATTTCCAAAGGATCTGCCGTCGCGTCCCGACGAAAAGTATTCAAGATCCGATGAATTCCGAATAAAGAAGGCGCAGCTGGAATCCTGGAAAGCGAAGCGACGCGGTAGAAACCGGCGTGCAGTCGCTAGATGTTCAATGCACCTGGAATTTCGAGCGCATCTCTCGCACTACTTTCACCCTTACATCGCCGGAAATATTTCCAGTTACCTAAATATTTCCTCTACGAGAAAAAGACTGTTCCTCTTCGTTAAATGACCAATTTTGCGTAGTCTTTACTAATTTAGTTCCGCTCGTTATATTATTCTTATGAGCTTTTATTAGTCTCTTAAGCGTTATTGTTTATTTTTCGCTACTTTCGACATAAAAACATTATAATCGTAACGAAAATTAAATTTCAATTTGGAATCGAAATTCAGTTAGGAATCGAACAATCAATACTTCACGTTCGTCCAAGTCTTTTTCAAAGAAATCGCAAACCAAAAAACTAGTAAATCTAATCTTAAATCTGGATACTGTAAGAAATCTCACAATTCCTCTACTTTGATCCAACCATGCCACAAATGACACCGTAGTCGATGCCCTAGTAACATGCCACGTAGAATAGTCAGGCACGAAAGTGTTAAAGTTCCAAAAGGAAGAAAGGATTCATCGTCTATACTCTATGGATTAGGTTATGATGCACATCTAGAAGTACGGCTGCATCGGCTGACGCGAATCAGCCACGTGGTCGGAAAACGGAATGACGAGTCCGTATAGAAAGGCATTGACGCGGACGAATCTATATTCGCTATACACTCCAGGGACGGTCCTTATGAGAGATATCCTCAATTACTAACCATCAAAGGGATTTAGGAGCAAGACCAGATTAGTTTAAGCATCTTGTAGCAACAGCTGCTAGATGGGATTGAGAGAGATGCTGCTGAGAGAGCAAGCTGACAATGGATAATATTGTATGCAGTACCGAATTAGAGACTAATTAAACCTAAGTAGCTCTAATCATAGATCCTGTACTATGCTTATGTAACGCACTCTAATTGAAGATGTACATACTTAAGATCCTTCGCAGCTGTTTACTAATGCATTCGAGATATCCACGTAATTCCTATCAATCTTCTTGAGCTCTAAATATTTGCGAATGTCTTAGGCGATTTTGAACATTTCCTGAAAGCTCTTGTACCTTTCCTTGCAATTTCCAATCTATTCCACGAAATAATCTTTTCGAAATCATAGAATTAAGCTTTAATGTTTGCAGAATTTTTCGTTCGTATGGAAAATTTAATCGAATTCGATGGTTCTATGAAAAGATTAAAGCATTCCTAAGATTTGGTTTTCTCACATTTTCGATTATCTATCACATTTGACCATTGGCAACCTATTTAGATAGCACAGTCGTTTGCATGTGATTTTCAGGACGACGAAGTACACTTCGATTACGGGATACAGACCAGCTTCCTATGTTTCTACATGTGTTTTACGTAAAAAACCGTATTTTGCATATTTATTACAAGAAACGATTGGCACACGTCCCGCGGGAAGCATTCGGCTTTAAACACCCACTCCTTCATGCGGCTTATATTATACCTGCGAGATAGGGAGACGATAGATTGACGAGAAATACATAATGCGTGCGAGGTCGACAATTATCGCGATGGTGGTCGAAGAAAGAGGACACCCACGGTGGAAAAAGCGCAAGAAAAGCGATAACAAGTCGATCCCTTTCTAGCGTTTGCTTTGTTATCCTCCGACGTCAGCTTTCTTCGCGGAACTTTGTCGTCTCGTCGTTCGCGCCTTATGTAATGTTTTCAGCGAGCGATACATCCCAGGGAACATGCGAAGGACTGCGGGTATAAATAGCTGGGAACTTTTGCGAAACTCCGCTAGAGAATATTATTACTGGTTGATATTCATGATATAATTTATTTGACGAAGCGTACGAGTTCTTCACCCACCTTGGAAACCTGTTAGAAAAATATACTACGACGAAACAATAGCCTTTCTTATTTGCTTATTTTACTATACAAATGTTCCTAACTTCAACGATTCGATAATTTTACACACCAGCTAGAAAATGCCAAACAAATCGATCGAACAAACAGTATTCTTATATAATTTGTCCTGGATCGACTTCCGCAAACCTTTGCTCCACTTCGGTCATTATTGCGTCTCATAATAACGTTGACTACGTAGCTGCAAGAAGCAGCACCTTATTTAATAAGAGCAAGAAGTCCGTGCGCGTCGCTACAAAGCCAGAAAACTGTTTACCGAGCCGGTATGCTGTAATTATAATAATAATGCCATTGTTTTTGCAATCGGCGCGACATGCGCAAGGAAACGATGATGACTCGCTCGCGAAACATGCTGTTCGAGAAGGCTGGACAATCAAGAACGAGTAGACGACAAGAACGACAAGGAAAAGGAACGACGATGACGACGATGATGGTGGCCACCGGTGAAAACCAATGTCAAATTAGCAAATCAAATTTCTCCGAGAATTATTTCTGCTGTTCTCTGTGAGCGTTATTTCTAGCTGTTGCTAAATAGCCTGCGGCGGAACATGAACCGCTGCGACGAAGCCGCGCGTATAGAAGTATGGAAAGCTGCCGAATTTAATTCCGGTTGATCGAAAAAAAAATAAAGAGCAACCGACCGTGGGCTGACTCAACCCGATTCTGTCAGAAATTCTGACTTTAGCTTCTTTGTTCCCGAAAATTTTCATTAATGTAATCAATTATCTACTAGCTGTTCGATGAGACGTTTCGTTGGTGTTCGCGTACCTCGAAAACTCTTGCACCTTTTGTGTTATTCTCAATGTATGAATGATGCGACGAGATTGATCGAATAATCGACAGCCGATATAATTATTATTATACAAAGCTTCCGAACAAATATGTATGAGCAAAAGTAACATTTCATCTCAAAAATACTGGACTGAACGAGATTGTTTCTTTTTGTATTTGCTCAATGCTCAGAATTTCCAGCGCATTAACGGAATTAATATGTGGACATTTTACCGTATTCTCGAATCACCGGTTGAAAATGCAAGCCTATTTACTTTCTGACACGTGAGATTACGCTAGACCCGTATTACATCGATTACAAAGACGTTCATGAATATTTAAATAGGATAGTGCAGTTCAATATCTCACGGCGAGCTGATGCGCCTGAATAGATAATGATGGCTACAATTTTCGAGCCACCCAGCTGGATGAAACGTTACGTGCGGTCTATGTTCTACCAGAAAATCATTTCCATTCTATCGATCGAGAATTTTCCTAAAGATCTTTTCCCAATATCCAGTTCCTCGAAGTACGACCAACACATATGTAGTCAGGCGAGGACGATTCTAACGATAGTAAACGATTTTTTATTCTCGTTTCTTTTAAATTTCCGAAATTTGGTTTAAATTTCGTAAATTTCGCAAATGTATCGTTTGATTATTGTGCTATTTTTGAGAAAATAGTGCACCGACTAAAAATAAAGTGGAACGTGGATAGAAATTTGTCTCCTTGTTAAGTTTTCACTATATATATATATATATTTAGTATGTGTATTGTACATTTTGTGTATTTCATGTTTTCATATTTGGCTTAAGGACGTATGGTCAAAGTATATTGCGTATACTTTGCGTATTTCATATACATTTAATGTATTTATTCTATAAAATTCAATATTACTTAGATACCCAAATTTCTAAAGAAATTAGTAAAAGTGAGAACGTTACACGAACGTCGTATATGTCACCAAATACAATTGCTACTAACCGATAATAAATGAACGTTAAGAAAGTATTAGCTAATATTATTACCTAAGAAAAAATTGTGTACAAAATAAAGACGATATTAAAAAACATTGTATCGTATTTATCGTGGAAAAAATCGCACGCGTTCGACGATTAAACGAACAACCTTATAAAGAAAATGGAATCGAACGAATACTTCGATGGTAAAAATGAAATTTTCGTCTCGTTTGAAATTGTGAATCGTTATCGTATTTATTTTCGCGTACAACTGCTCTTCTCTCGCGATTTCAGTACCGAAACTACGGTAACTCGATCCACGAAAAATCATTTTCGTTTCCCTTCTCCATTTTCGCTCGGCACGAATGAACCTGGCTACTCGCATAAGTGGATTCAAACATGTCGAATTTAACAAGTTTGCCAACGCAACCGTCTGCTGCTCGATGTAAGCGCTAACAAAACTCTAATGAGAACGAGGCCTCGAATTAAGCAGAACTCGGCGTAATTGAAATTGAACGAAATTGGAATTATCGGGAATTCGATTAACAGCCAACTCGAATTCACGGTGCGAGCGACTTTACACCGTATAGCAGCGTAAGAAGTTGTATTTTGAAAAATATATCTGGCACACATTGTCCGGAAAGAAATCTAAACATCGCAAGTATCACGATAATTTCGAAAAAATTATTCGAAAATAACTTCTAATTTTGAAAATAATTCCGACTAACAATCGCGTTAGAAAAACAGAACATAATGATCGATTCGAAGCGAATTAGAAATATCCGATTCTTAGCAGAATAACTCAAAATGTAATTTAATTTGCCGTGCAAACGACACATACGATTTTCCTTAGATCCATTCAAAGGAAACGCGTTTCAATCACCTCAATGACCGGCTATTTAGTACAGCTGCTTATTCTGCGAATGGAAACGGAAGAAACTTTGTGATTATTTCTGTCGTCAAAATCAGGAAATAATTTGTCATGAGATATATGTAACGCGCACCCAAGCTGCGTTTAACCTACTGTTTTCATGGTAAATGTACACTGATATGCGATTGTATTTTCCAGTAGCAGTGCCGGCTTAAAAGCTCGCTGATTTCCATGTGTTATAAATGCGACCGATTCGATTCATGCCTGCCATAAATTGCACGACATTTCGAACAGTAATTGTGGACACTAAATCTGTATTTGATTCGCAACGGATCGGGAAACAAGAGACAGAATTCCGTCAAAAACGTTCCGGGCTTTTTGTGCTTTTCATTAGTGTCATATGATTTGAAGTCACTTCAAAACTTATCAAAGGAAAATTATTCTCGATTATAGGCAATAATTCTAAATTTATGCAACACCCACGATATCTGACGAAATAAACGTTTACAAATATTACAGATATCACGATGGTAAAAAACGGAAGCTTAACGTTCCGAAGGAGAAAAAGATACATGCTGCTAAACGCAGTCAGTTCTTCAAATTACATCCACGCGAAATCCGAAGCAAATCAATTTAAGAGAGATCCTCGGTTAGAGGTTACCAAAGAAATCCAGAACGAATAGACGAAGCTGATAGAGAAGAGGGGTTCGCTGACAGGTGGGTGGGTCGAGAGAGAGGGGACAACCGAACCACGTGAAATCATCGTCCCTGAGGGATCGACCAATCGTCGCTATACCAGCCTCCGAAGATAAACTCTTGGCACGTCTTCATTAGAGTTTTCTAGTCTATTTACGGGCATGGGGGACTTCTCTTATTACTGGACCAGAAACAACAGACCGGCTCATCGGCGGCGTTCGATCCGCATAGTTCGCTTACGTTTCGTTCTATTTCTCCTCGTATTTGTTCTCCTGGACTACGAATTTTCACGCTGTTTCCCTGTGCCCGACTCTTCGTATGCGTTCATTCCCCATTTCCCGTTTGTTCCTTGTATTTTCAAGATCGTATCCCGGTATAGAGTGCAACGAAACTCTCGCTTAATGGTACTTTAGTCGAAACCATTTGTGACGAAGACGATGGAAATGCTCAAGGAACGAGCCAATAAAAGCATTCACTTTCTTTAAGTAATCGTTTTCGCGAGATGGAATCTTCCCGATGGAATACAAAGTCTCGTCGACCATTGGACAAATTGTTTGTTAGATAAGTCCCCCCCTCTACTAAATTGTTTCTTAATAATTGTTAAATTACTTTACAGAATTAATCGATAAGATTTAATCAACCACGTACGGCTTCAAGTTTATTTTAGTTTGAATTTCCCCCTATGAATAAACCGCGATTTAATCTTGCATTGTATGCGAGACAGGACGTTAAAAAATAAATGTGTGTATCGTTTCCACTGTTCTCCATATACCCGTAATAAGAACCGATTTGCTCCATATTATACCCTACAGTTTCCCTACAGCGAGGGTTCACCTAATAACCAGCTACTTACTCTTCCGCGTAATACTATTATAGATTAACAACGTTGGACTGTCACGCGCTTCAAACACTTTGTTATGCAACTTTCACCCTCGTGTAGAGAGGAAAATTTAGGACACGACATCCTAACCCCTTCGTTACGATCAAGTATAATTCTTTTTTTTTTTAATAATTCCAAAGGAGTTACAATAAAAATACATTATTGGGATATTAATGTAAGAACAGTTTTTATCTTCTGAACGATATCTCTCATCTTTATTATTACTATCTACGCATCACCGAAATTATCCTAAAAATTCATCCGTTACAAAATTAAAAAAGCTTGCCACAAAAAATACAAAAATGAAAAGAATCAAAAAGTAGCACCCATGGGTTATCCATGCCATTCGAAACATTATGATCATTATAAAAGCATGTCTCGATTCCGAAAAGGGGCATAATTATGCAACGCTGGGTAACATGACACCAAATAACCGGTGGAACAGTTCGGAAACTAAAAGAGAGCAGAATCGCGGCTGAAATCTCTGCAAAACGAAACCATCCCCAGTATTATTATCAGGCTAGCCTCCCCCTCTCTTCAGTTAAAGCTACAATTTCCTAACGACTTTTAACCAAAGAGGTGAACACAGGGCCGGCCATGGATCCTTGGTCGAGACTCGGCTCCGAGAAATCAGAGAGTAGTAGTTTAAAATAGGGCAGAAAAGGTAGGTGGTCTTCAGCAACCAGAGAACGTGAACAAAAAAAAATACTTCTTCCATGGGAAATTTCAATATCCTGGTTTGTGCTTTGCCTGCCTACTTGCCTTCTACAATCCACGAGGGAGGACAAGAGCGAGTAAGACAAAAGAAGCAGAAATGACGGAACGAAAGGAGGGAGGAGGGAATCGTCGCCCTCGTGACACTCTCGAGAGGTTCTTCTTCGTTCGTGACTCCAGTAGACATCGGGGGATCACTTCTTTCTGTTGGTCGGTTTTCCGGCGAGAGCCGTCTTTCGTACCGGCTAATTTAATTCTTAAACCGAGAGTAAGGGTGACCGAGTGTGACGAAAAAAATAAAAGGAACAAGGGAAGTCCACGAGCTTCTATGGGAAATGTGAAAAACCAGCGAGAGAAGCCATTGCCTTTTACGGCGTTTGGTGTATGCCTGATGATAATTGGTATAAGTGTTACTCTCGGCGAGGGATGCGCTCTTTTGAGCCACGCTATTTTCACTGATTCGCTTTTTTATGTCTCCGCACGAACGCCTTGCTCTGTGGGATCAACGACGTAAGAGAAGGAGACCTCGTTGTACGTTTCACGTTTGGCATGATACTATGTTCGCTATGGTACACGGAAAGACCTAAGTATACAGAGCAAAAGCAACGCGCGTTAAAAGGACGCTCGAAGGAAAGGCAAAACGATGGAAGATACTTAAATGGTCGTCGAATGTGTTTGCGTTCAAAGCGACGAATCGTGAATGGAGAAGAAACGTGTCGTTCTATCGAAGGAAAAATAGAGTTTTAGAAAATCTTTTTCTTCGTAAAGAGAGCAATTTTCGTAAATTTATTTGGGAGAGCGATTACAAATGGGATGAAACGACTTTTTTCGAGTTGTGAATCGAAAACCCTTTCCTAACAATTTTCTCAATTTTCTAATATTCTACCGAGATTCTACCGTTAAAAGTTTGACCAAGCAACAGCAGGCCAGTCGGTAATTGCATCTAAGAGTCTCTTATTTCGCATCACCTCCTTATCACGAGTAATCTTGAAAGGATAGCTGTATACGAGAGTGAACGTAACCACGGATCGAGTAAATGCGTTAGACTGCGAAAATGGATTATTTACCCGCCTTTTAAGCTGCCTGCTGAGGAAGCCGAGGTAGACCCCGAAGACATCTTCTAACGACATTGCGGACACCAGTCGTGACCAGCTTCTTCTTCCAAAACAATGTTAGGACATGGAAATTAGAATCAAAGGGGCATCGCGATAACGCGCTTAAAGAGAAGGATGCATCAGGATTCATAACGTTTTAACGTCGAAGAATGCCGAAGTATTCGAAATCGACCACCTTGATCTTTTCTTTTATGTTCACGTAAAGAAACAAACCTCTTCGGCCGAATTAATTTCCAAAACCGATGAAAAATCGATCAATGTTCCAAAAATAGCATCCACTTTTCCAAAATATATTGTATATTCGATTTCGTCGATTTTCGTTCCGCGAAATGCGTTTTTCTTCGCACGCTTCGGTATCACAACGCCGTAACGAGATCGTTAGTGGACGGAAGAAGACCAAATATTTACCTTATCGCGCTGGGATTTCTACACGACGACCGTTGGAAAAATAGAAACGAGATATATCAGTATCAGAAGCACATACGTTCTTTCTAACGAGTCATTCATTGTACAGCAGCATATTAATCCGCCAAAGACGACAAATTTTATAAAACTTTCTCGAGTCAACCATTACGTAACAATATGTTCATAAGGATTCTCCTGCCATTCTTCCTTGAGGATGAAAAAATTAACGTAATATTCGATAGAAGAATTATGGATATTTGGTAAATCAAGAGGTCGCATAGGAGACATTGATCGGATCAATGTATAGAGAACAATGACGATGACAGTTTGATGGCGAATCACGTCAATAGCAAAGGCATGAACGACAAGACCGATGTCTGCTGGCGTGGAACAACGAAATGGACGAACGAAGCAGCACAACTGGGACGAGATATTCTCTAACAAAGGCGACATAAGTTACATAAAGTGGTCCTATACGCTCCCAGCCGACTAGCTATTCTTTACTGACTACCATATATGGGAGAAACACGGCCGTGTAGTCGTGGCAAAGACGCACACGACGACAACGACGACAACGACGACAAAGACGACAACGACGACAACGACGACAACGACGACAACGACGACAACGACGACAACGACGACAACGACGACGACGATGACGACGACGACGTCGACGGCGACGGCGATGTGGAGGCATCGCTCTACTCTTTGAACAGGCGTACAGGTGAAATACCAGCGCAGCGGAGCACACGTTCAACGATATACAGACATAACGTGGATGTCGCCTCTCTACAGGGAACAAGCCGAGTTGGAAAATAGCGGAACAGAGAGAGAAGGAAAGAATAATCCGTGTATATATATGCCTGTATATACAGGGTGTAACGCGGGTAACGAATGTTATTGATGTCCAGCACGATAGTACAGGATGGCACGCCCTTATTGTCATTTTATACGATACCTGCCTCCATTTTCGGTCACAAATATCGGATAACGGCGCGACTCCGTCGTACGGGTCGCCCCTTTTTTCGGTGCGTCGTATACGACGACGGCTATTGGCTTCGTACGGCAAATTGGACGACGACGGATCGTTTCCCCATAGGAAAATCTGTTCCCGCCAGTGTGGAGGTGGTAACGTTTTCCTTTTCATGTCCTACTTCTTCTATCCTGCATTTTCTTCGTCTCTTTTTTTCCTTCTTTCCTTGCTTCTTTTTTTAAATTTTCACTTCATCAAAGCGTAATTACCATTCCAACCGTAGCTATTCCAAGGATCGATTTTTATCGCATGTAACAAATTATAATTTCATTAGTTTGCTGTATGTTTGTATGTTGCACGGTAGAAAGCAATGCGCACAGCGCATCATTAAAAGCACGATAAATTACGATACAGATACGTCGATACACACATTAAGAAATTTTTTAACGATAAAGGAACAAGAAAAATGAATCGGAAATTGTTCAAAGGACGTAGCGGAATTACGTCAAACGTATGCGCACGCGACATTTTCCTTGTTCCCTTTTTAGTGCTTCTTCAATAAAGTTTTTCTCGATGTCCGAAAAAAATTTTTTTTGAAGATTCTTTTTATTTTGAATATCGACTAAGAGTAATTAGAACTGGAATTATCGGGGAGTATAAAGGACTTTGTCCTTTCCGATACATGGACGCGTGTAATTACATGGAGTAGATACTGATGGCAAGCGTAACGAATGTGCTGCTTTTCATTACGATGAAAAGGACGATGGTCGATGACGAAGTAACAAAAGGTTACAGATTGCGTAGGGATTCATAAAAATTACTAGTTATGGAGAGTAAAAGCTGTCGATAAAGGAGAGAGAGAGAGAGAGAGAGAGAGAGAGAGAGAGAGAGAGAGAGAGAGAGAGAGAGAGAGAGAGAGAGAGAGAGAGAGAGAAAGAGAGAAAGAAAGAGAGAAAGAAAGAGAGAAAGAGAGGGAGGGAGGGAGAGATGGCCAGAAGGGAGTCCTATTAAATAACTCGAATAAAATTACCTTTTCATGCGTTACTCTGTTAATTGCGCTAATATGTACAATGCACAAAAATAGTATCAATAGTGTTCTATGCCTTTTTATTATCCTTTCAAAACAAAACGGGCATTCCAAAATTTTGCGATCCGACTGATTCTGGCTCAGGATGTATTGAATTTCGAACGCAGTCCGTTATTCGCGTGTTAAAATCGATATAAGCTGTCGATTCAACGCGTCCTCTATGATCGTTTCAACGGAAAGAACCTCCCCCGATAGACCGTCGATTCAATGCGCAAACGTATTAAAAACCCAGATGAATCGCGACAGAAAAATAGAAAATACGCCGGATTTACTGCTTTTTTTTGCGATTTTTCTAAATAAATAATACGAGACAATGCTCTTCGCCACCCTCTATTTTTCTCTGCTTTGCTGGAAATTCCGAAATGCGCGTCCACCAAACGAAAGTTTAAAGTACCAAGAGAATTATCGTGACATCCGATCGAAATACAGGTGGAACAGGTCTGAACGTCGAAAATCTGGTCGACCCCGTTCAATCTCCCTTTATGCATGAAAATACCGCTCGTTTCCATTCCATTATAAATCCAAAAACTGCCGCGCGTGTTTCAAGTGAACCGTAAGCATTAACACTGATTATTTGGCAATTACAGAAGATTATCTCGAATTGAATATGAGCGTCGTCGATGGATATCGAACGGAGGTACGTTTAGGACGCACGACGAAATCGATAAAGGTCACTCCTGCGAACCAGCCAAATTAGCGACGAAAGTAACGAATACGCAAATTATTATTATTATTTCATTTTGAAACAGTTGATCCGCGTTACATAGGAGAACAACTCCCATAGAGGGTGAGGTATTCGTAGAAATAGGGAAAAACACGAATAGAATTGGCTACAATTCTACGAGAGAAAATTCGGCGACATTCGACGCCGCGCTACGCCGTGGCTAAAGCGAATTCTCGGTGTCTCCGTTGGGAGTTGGGTTCCGGCGGAAGTCCCTCTCTCGGCTTGTGAAATGAGAAAGCCGCCCCAGTCCCCCTGCAGCGATGCAGTCGATATCCGCCATCCATCAGCCTCGAGACACCAAAAACAACGACTATTGGGTTTCGCGCTACCGCACATAACAACCAATCACCCGCAAAACAATCGGTTGTATACCTGCATCCTACAATTGATCGATACGGGAACAATAAAGTAATTAATAAAAATCCGCCCTTAACTTGGACACCCACCTACGACGATTTTCTCTGAACGTGATCGAAAATCACCCATGATAATTGATTTGAGATAGTTGTAATAATTCCGATAAAGCAAAATTGAACGTTAATTATGACTAATTAAATCAATTATATCGTTGGTGATATTCCGCCTTTGGTCGATTCAAATTAAAAATGACTCGAATTGGAAAATCGATCGATTGAAAATAACTCACTGTTCCGTATTATGCTTTTCAATGATTTACTTTAATTTCGAAATTTGTTCTCCGAATATTATTCATGAAATTCGTGTAACGAGATATCTGTTTACTTCTTCGTGTATGAACATTATTGTTTATTTTCAATTACAGCTGCAGTTTTGCTATTACGAGATCGAACGAATATCGAGTTTCAAGGTATCATCGCGTTCTAATTTAAAGAAGTTTTGAATTTTACTTATAGGTGAACCGATTTAATCGGTTCACGACCTTTTTCTTCTTTTTAACGTTTGTTAAATAATTCTTTGGATATTTGTTAATAAAACGACCAATAACATAATATTCACTCCTCGTTAGTTCGAAACTGATCTTTCAGTGGAAAATGTTTCTAGCTAAGTCAAAATTTCCTACGCCCTACGCGCTTTAAAACAATAGTATGCGATGTTGGTTGTTTATTGAGAATAACGAAACACTAATAAGCAGAAATCTTGATAACGAGTCTCGTTGTATAATTAGATTCGTTTCAAACTTTAATATAACGAGAAAACTCAAGAGTAAATAAGCTATCCATTTACTGTACATCACAAACCAGTTATTGGTTGATAAAGAGAGTAAAACACCGATAATACTTGTTTAAACGTTTCTCTTTTCTTGCTTGTACTTGCGATTCAAGAAAGCCTATGTATTCTCTCGTTCTATTCGAATTCTACTTACTAATTAATATATGACGTACTGTATTTGTTGATAATTTCAAAAATTCGATGCCGTAATAACATATAACGATATCAAATTAAAATTGAAAAATTTTGTAACGAAATCACTTTGCAAAACACGGTATGATCTACGAAGATGAGTCTCCAATTGGAAACATCTACGTTATAATCCGTGCTGCATAAAAATCATGAGCTTCAACATTTATACATTGTTGAAGGTTACGAATATCTTGATACACGAGTTGGATATTTTTCAGACTGCGACAGCAGATATTATCATCGTTCTGAAGAACATTATAAAATCAGCGAAGCAGCAACGTTGCAAGTGTAGCAACTTTATAGCCATGTATAACTGATGCTTCAGCTTGAAATAATGAATGTTTATAGACTGTAACGTATTATTCTTCGAGGTGCATAAATGTCATTATAATTTACAATCTAAAATTAGTCAATACCCGCCTGTGCATCCCTTTCCATAAGTATTAAAATGTCTATCGTAATCAAGAGCATACAGAAGAAAAAGATATTCACGTAATTTTTATAATATCGAATATATGAAAATATACGTTACGATGATTTTTTGCTGAAAACTTTATTCTCTTATTATTACGTTTTATTTTTCCAATGAAAACACGCAATTTTTTCATAATTAGTTAATGAATATGGAAGCACGTAATTTTACGATAATTGATTAATTAATTATCAACACGACTACGGTAATAAGGAGACCGTGTGATTCGAATGAGATCGGTTTATCCAACCAGAATATTGCGATAGAATAAAACTGTAACGTTTCATCTACGAATATATACATTGCACATTGTAAAACATTAACGCGGAAGGGAAAGGTAGCTTCGTGTGTTTGGTTTCCACTTCGATAAAAACCGAAAGTTAACGTACAAAGGGCAATTTTCAATAGAAATTCCTTACAAGGTCGGCCTGTTCTACGTTAGGTTAAATAATTAAATAATAAAAATAAATGATTAAAAGTTATCGATAACGATTGCTTTACGATTACGCCAAAAATTTAGACCGTTTCATCTATATTTGCCTGTAGGTTTGCCCATTATTCTTAATATTACGAATTTGTTTCCAGACTAGTAATTCTCCAGAAGAGACAAGAAATCCTTGTGCCTCTGATCAATGTCGTATCGCGATGTTATGTTGTTAAATCTCCAAAGATGTATGTAACTCTATATGTACATGGCGCTAGAGTGTTATTACCTTCCCATTTTCTGGTTCTACGTTTTACTTTCTTCGTCTTCTACCTTGCAGGCAAAAATTTCCTTAAACCGGTGCGACGTATAACGACAGCGGGAATAACGACGTTACCCGTAACATGGCCACGTCTTCCGCGTTAAGTGACGACCAAAGTGTTACCTATGCGTAAGTAGGTATATATATGCATTAACCAATAAGTAACGACGTGGTTACCCTAACAAGTATCACTGTGTAATGTTATTTTGGTATCGAGACTACTCAGTACCTTTCACCTTGCCAACCTTCCAGAGATACAATAATAAGAATTTCGACGATAATACCCAATAAAATGTGAAAATTATCACGGAAAACATACACATTACGGAGAATTGGTTGAGAAGAATTTTCTTGTTCGCCTTACTCTCTGGTCAACTCTTTAACGCTAACCGATACGTCTTCCCGGACGATTAAACGAAACTAGTTGTTTCTCGTTCGCGCTCACTTCCTCCAATTCTCACCCTGGTAACAGATTGGAATCTACGGTTGCCAAATTGATTGTTGCCGATCGATCACCAAGTTCGCGCTAGATCGAGTGGCAAGATATTGGTGTACGGGCGACAAAATGCATCACGCCGCGGATACTTGGCGTCTTCGCGCGATCGATCATTGACACAGCACATGATCGATACGTTTGCCGTCTGATGGAAGTTCTGCCACGGCGTATACGCCATCCGACTGGACACGAGTTTGACACAGCCCGCCCAAGTATTTGGCAAATGACGACAGATAATCCATAATGATTCGAGGTCAAGCATTGCACAAGCTTTATATATTGCCACCGTCAAAAATGTCGACGAATAAGAAAGTTTCCGATCGTTATACGCGATGAGTAATATGGCAATTATTTTAGAGATAGAGAGAGAGAAGGGTTCACAGCTTTTAACCTCTTAGGTACGGTTGAAGTTTGTGCGGAGCTGTTTCTTTGTACGGCAGAGTACACTACAATGTGTGACGGATAATGATATTCTCTACACAAGCACATTGGAATGAAGTTTCTGATAATTAAATTATAATTTTTCTTAAAGATATGATGCATATACCTTAAATTTAATAATTTACTTTAATGATTAATATTTGTGGCGGCACTCGACAACAAATACAGCCACTCAACACTAACTAGCTACGGACACGGTAGCGCAGTTGTTAACGCCACATCCCTATAATTTACCATATGCAAAGGAAAATAGGAATGAAATCTATACAATACGAGGGAAACCTAGATGGTCGTACTGCAGACACTAGGTTGAGATACAACATGGCCCTCCCCCAAAAGGATACAGAAGACAAACACAGAAAAAACACAAAAAAATATTGGTGGATACGGAACCCATAACAAAAACAACAAGATAAAGAGCCACAGAACGGCAACGCGCACCGAATAAAAGTGTAAATATGTAAATATGTAAATAGATAAACAAATATTATACTAATCCCACAGAACACCCCTCCCCACCCCTTCCAGTCCATCCCCTCCCATCCCCTCCCTAATAGGCTAGCGAACTGTCCTGTTTTTACGTCCAGGCTTTCAGGACATAAATTAAAATATCGTACATAAGCACAGCGCAACAGCGGCTTAAATTTAAGGCACAATAATAATCTTAAAAAAAAAAAAAAAGAAAAATGTAAGAATGCATGGCTACGTCGTACCGTCGCGTATCGGTACTTTTGCCTGTACCACCCTACAATTAGAATTCAGCGTTTATTCTGGAAAAAAATCATGTAAAAAAAAAATATGTAAAAAACCTGGAATTAATAAACAAAGATTAAAAAAAAAAGCAGTTGTTAACGCCTTAGGTTACGAACGTTCGGGACCTGGGTTCGATTCCCGACGCCCGTGATTCGATTTTTCTTCCACACATCGAAATAGAAGAATAATTAGCAGTACCCCAGCAGCGACATCTACAGCCGGCAACTACAATCATCACGTACAACATTATTATACCACCTCATACTACAATTGAGTGTGATATTATTTTAAAGCACAGTACTACACATAGATCCACGTCACAATTTCTACACTCATAGCGCGATAGTGTTTTTCAAATTGCTTTTCGTTTTCTATTTTGAAGCGACATTTTGAGATTGAAAATTCTAAAAAATTATAAGGATACGTATTGGCATGTTAAAAAGGGCATCTAATAATGGTATATTTATTTTAACGAAAAGCAACAATTGATACCTGATACTGGTGTATCAAAAGCAAAAACTATATATTCTGTCTGTATATTGTTAACACTGTTATAAAACGTTATAAAAGCAAAAAAAGTGTGAAGCAAGACAAATGAAAAAGATCATTTAGTTCAAACGGAGCGAATGAATCAGTAGAGTGAGCCACTATAGTGGCACATCGTACTTAAGAGGTTAAATCGAGAATATGGGTGCGATAGGACCTCGTCGAATGATCATTTGTAAAATTGTAAATTTTCTTTTGGAATAAAAAGAAACGGATACGGTGCTCTCCCCTAATTTCCAGTATTTACTCAAATTTTGGAATATCTTTCGTTCAGCAAACATGTCTCACAAAAAAGGTAAAAAAATAAAAAAACCACCAGCATTAACGCTTCATCGCGTGAGAATTCACTAATAGACTTCCAAGTAGCCCGAGTCAGACCGTAATACACTAATAATTCACAAAGTGATTCTTGCAACGTTACGCGTTACGAATGTGATACAAGAAAGATGAAAACTCCGGTAATTGGCGAAACAAAGTATTGATAAAAGTAATTTTAAGAAAGTAGATGGTCCAACGGGATGAAACCTGAGGATAAGATAATATATTGGAGGCGAATTGCAATGGACAGAATCACCCCTTCGTAATTTACTTCGAGGCAGCCAGCCGGCCTCACTCTCACCCTCTCTCTATACTGTTCTTCCTTTCTCACTGATAAAGAACCTTCTGACAATCAATTATCCATCCAAGACGAAACAAACACGGGTAAAAGAGATGCAGACCATAAACCAGCGAAATACAACTTGATTAATAAAAGTCGAATAGTGCATCAGACTACGACTAACAAATTATTCCACAACCTGATAGTTTATCAACGCCGAGAATTCTTTCCTTTGAGAACTCGTGACAACTAGAAATCTAATTTTAATGTTACTTGTTCCGACCGTATTTTTTGCATCGATGACTAGTGTTGGAATTAAAATTCTAAGAAAAAGGCATCGAGCGGGGATCTAATCATTTTCTCCAACTTTGATCGTTTCTTAACGATAAAAAAGACACGCTTGAATCGAGAATAACACAAAGTCGTAGTCAGACGAGACAATCGGACTTAACTAAAGTCAAGATAGAATCTTGAATATCTTAGTATTGGTTGATGCTCGAGAGCCTTGTTACATGTGTAAAGTCCCCCTCAACGACGTACAATCTAGACAATTTCAGCAATCCGAAATCTGATGTCGGATTTAACCATCAAGTCCTCACTTAGCCATTATAATAATAATAATTAATACACAACAGTAACTGCAGCTGCAAACTGTGGACTAAGATGCGCCGTCTAATTCCTTTGAGTTTCTATGAAGAGTACCTTGTATTTAAATGGAATATAGTAGCAAAGCTGGTTATTAAGCTTGTTCATATACAGGTTAGATTTCTCTATCGTCCACAGTGTGCTATTAACTTAGCTTCAAGCACAGATTGTTATAATAGCGGCAAACTTGCAACGAATTGTTTCCTTTAACAGACCAATTACTTCGTGTAAATTCCAAATCGGATTAGAGTTTGTGCAGTGAATTGCCAACGTAAGCTTGCAATTGAAAGACCATTCAAGAAATTAATGCTCACATTTTCGCCTCTTTCGCGTTGGAAATAATTTGTTTCGTATCTTGATATAACCACCAATTAAATTATTTAAGCATCCATCGGCTTTCGTTGTTCGTAGGGTAACGAAATTATATTATCAGTTGTCGTTTTACGTCCTTTATAATATCTTGATTCCAATTCAACAACGACAGATGATATTTGATATGAAATTTAGCTTAAACTCCAACTTCTAAATAAATAAATTAAATTGAATAAAAATGTTTGTTCGAACGGAACCATGTCGCTACCAGTAAATATCACACATCAATACAAACCAACTTTTATATCGACGAAATTCCTTTTCCGAGTAAAATTTTAATTCTAACCCTTCCAAACCGGTTGGCTTCTCATATTCGTCGTTTTATGCTGGAAAGAGTTACATACATAGGGAAAACGAAAAGTTCGATTTACAACAAAACAGAAGCAAGGCGTGGAGAAGAAGAGCTAAGAGGAAATAGAATTGGGATGAGTCGCACTCGAGCGGATTCCGGCTTTTAGGACATGACTTTTCCGACTTATTGGCACTGCCTGAATAAATTTAATTCCGCCATTCTCGACGGGCGTCGCTCTTCTATTCTTATCTGGTTCGCTAAGAATTTCATCTTTGTGCCCTTTTCGATACGTCCCCGTTTCAATGATACGTCCTCCTAGACAACGTCCCTGAAAAGACGGATCTTTGTACAACTTCCTATATTTATTAGCTAATAACTGCAAATTTACTTTTCCTCGCTTCTTTTTTCCTTTTACTTTCCTCTTTCGCCTTTGTCTTTTCTTTTTCTCCTTCCCGTTCCTTTCCTTTTCCATCTTTCTCTTTTTTTCGTTTGGTCGAATTCCTGATGAACAACCCTGAATACAAGGAGATTTTTAATATAAGTACCGAACGATTCGAAGGATGCATTTCCTTCGACGTGAATGATCGCTTCAATTTCTGTTTGCATATTCAGACGCGATCAATCGTGAAAAAAGGGTCGGCAGCGGATATTAAAATTAGGTAGATATTTCCATTGTGTGATTTATTAAGAATCCGCCAACAATTATGCCGAATTCAAGACGAACCAACTTTCTTTCAATCAAATTCGCGCGTGTTTCTCTTTTTCTTTTATTTATCAAAACTTTATTAATTTAAACTGTATTGTGATGTCAATGATGTAACAATGACATTACTGCATTAAAGTCCACATTAATCATCCACAAAAAAGGAATGATTAGAATTTGTATCATCTGTTCTGATTGCTTGCGTGAAATCAACTGACTCCTTGGAGACAATGTCTTTAATTGCGCACGTGTATCCACAGAAATGAACAGCTACCATAACTTCAAGAACAGGTATTTACCTACATATGTCCAAATACTGTTTTGGCTATATGTTCGAAGACAGCAATTCGATTCGTCTTTCATCTTTTTCGTAGAAACGGTTAACCGTACCGATGTATGTACAAAACTTTACTTCCTTAGTGATCGGAATTAGCAAACGTACGGATCAAGAGTTCATTAGTTTAGGCTCGGTTATTACGCAACAACCTAATATTCTGTGACAAATGTTGGCTGACAAGTTCACATCGACATAAAGCGTGATATACGAAGTACTGTTGCGGCTTAACGCGATCTGCCACGCTAGTTTCACGACAAGAAAGGAAAGGAAGGGAACTCGCGTTATAAATAAAGCGACACCAGCTGCTACATACTGATAAACCCGAAAGACTAGCCATGCGCGAAACAAAGGTTAACTTTGACGGCCGCTAACCCTATACAAGCGTGTAGGTTCAAGCAGCAAGCGTGATGAAGCAGCCGCGGGAAACAGAACCCTATGATACCGGATGTAAGTATCTTTCGATACGTATTATAGACGTGCTTCCGTTCGACGATGGTCGATCCACTTCCGCATCTTCTATTTTCGAGCGTGTCCAATCCACTGTAAAATCGTTCGCTTCCAGTGAACGTTCGTACACTCTGCCTGCTAAAAATTTCTAATCGCGCGTAATTACATCAAGTGTATCCGTATTTCTTGTTAGATTTCATTATTAATATATTAATAGCGCCTGACGTAATATTACATCCCGCAATTTAATCATACATATTACAAAACTCGTAGGATTACCAAGTTCTTAATACTAAGTTAAAAGATGTTCGCAATTCCTGTACCAGAAAACATAAAAAAAAGTCCCAACTGTTTTATTAAACGATACCTTGCTCTGCCCTGAGCGTGAAACGAACCAAGAAATTGCGTTGTTTGCTAGTAACGAAAGACGGAAAAAGAAAGAAATACGAGCCAGAACTGGATATAGTTTGCCATTCGTAACGAGAGAGAAAATATCCGGTGACGAAGAGGAACTGAGCGAAATATGATGCTCGTCATTTGTAAATATAATTCCATTTCCAATTTTTGTTGAAACATCGACGTAGTAACAAGAGAATTTCTCATTCACAACGAGTCTATCTTTTAACCAATATCGATGCTGATTCTGATTCTCATCTGCTAATGAGCGAACAAGAAACTTAAAAGATTGTGAAAGTTTACCATGTCGCATATAGTTTTGTAGTACAGTCAGGTGTGAAACTTTATTTCTAGAACTTAAATTCTTCACAGTTGGAATTTAGTTTCTCCTATCGTCTATAAATGCACGCAAAATTTCATAAAGCTAAAAAGTTCTAGTAACTATGACGAACACCTAACGAAGGAGAAATGAACCTGTTCGACCAATTTTCAAAATCGTCGTACTCTCAAGTACCTATCTAAGTACGACCTGGCCGCGATGATCAAAGAGAAATGGTGTCGAGGTATATGATACAGCGGTAATGCGGCTAAGTAATGCCATTTTCCACTCGAATGTACGAGTTAATGCACTGACAATGCATCCAATGCACATGACTGCTTGATTTTCCGATAAACGCGCACTTGATGGATTTAGCGCGTCTGGCTGGAAAACGTTATAAATCGAAAGTTTAACGTTTCACACCCGTTCGAATTTCCTTGCAAAAATCCCCGCCTCCGTTTTATTTGCTGCAAAAATTTCCACAATCCGATAATTACTTGTAGAGCTGGTACAGATCTCTCTTTCGTTCGGAACTCAATTAACCGGGGATCCGAAACGAAGCAAAATTTCATCGATGAAGGATCGAAAATAAAAAGATTCCGTAACGAGAATATGTCTGACTGGGAAAACGTAAATCGAAGTTTCAGTGTTTTACACTTGCGGCAAATTCTGCTTGAAAAATATCGGGAGATTATCATAAATATCGGGATGTCTTGCAAACAAAAGAAATGAACAAGTTGCCGTGAGCTGTAAAACAAAAGAGTATTCGCACTGTTTATTTAATGTATCGTTACAGTATTAAGGATGTTTTAATCAAGAGAAAAGTGTAAGCGAGATTCGATAACGAAGAGAAACTCGAAGGAAAAAAATTAAAGAAAAGATCAATATATTCGTGTACGTCTCATACACGAAGACCACGACACGATGCTCGAGAGGATCCGAAAACGGGGAAACACGAAAAGAGACGTATGAACGTCTTCCGTCGGCGTCGTGAAACAAATTCAGTTTTATCCGTAGCGTCGTTTCGTACTAGTCGATTACATTGGCACCGAGTATTCAAGAGCACCAGAGTAGGTGCTGCATGGATCGTGGTTTGGATGCAGCATGGCACGCATAATCATATTGGCATTCTATTAGGCAGCGTCTTCTCCCTGGCAGCTTCGGCTTCCTCCCTTCCGCCTAACACTCTCTCCACGACCCCCTTTTCAGACTCCCGTATACCAGACCGCTGTGCAACCCTCCATGCACACGTCAATCGATAGTACAACGTGATTATAATATCTTGCTCATCCAACGAAATAAAGACCCGCGGCTCTCTGGTTGCTCTTTTCAACTTCGTAATGTCTCACGATCAGCTACCAACAAATTGCGAAGGTGAATAATCCTCAAGTTCTCTCTCAAATTTTAACGAATATCATCGACAATCAGAAATTTTCTAACTTACAATTACGAAGTACGATAAAACGAAAAGGCCGTATTACAGTCTTGCGAAGATTAAAAACCCTCTATATTCTAAAGTTACTTTTAATTACAAGAATTAATCAAAGCAATGTTTCAACGTAAACGCTTTAAGAATCTAGATCATCTTTCGGCTTACGTAAATATCCAATAATTGATATATCATCGGTATAACGCAGAGCAATGGGGAAAAGGGAAAGCCAATGGAAAGCATTTAACAAACCACACACGAAAATCAGCGAGAGAACGCTGGAATTTCTGCAAACACGCAAGAGATCAAAAGTATCGTGCTCGCCTCTGTCTGATTCGAAAATGGAGAAAGCGTACGCGCGGCCAAGGCAACTGGCGTTTTGCAAATCCGTCAATATTCATCTCACTCCCCTGTTAACACATGTGGAAACGATCAAGCGTAAGGGAAACTACCGCGCCTCTGAAATCAGCCGCTCTCAAACGTTAATATACACACATATATATATGTACCTTTAATTTTCGCGAAATGAATTCAGTCAAAAATCGTTTACCAACATCTGAAGTTAATTCGAAATCCACGAAAAAGTAATTAACACTGATCTATTTAAAGTCAGCATCATATCGCATGCAAAAATTATAAATTATTATAATCGGACAATATGACGAAGTTATAATACGATAATATATATGTGATGTATATATGATGTAATATATATGTGATAGTTCAAGAAAGTTTAAATTGAGAATGCGGGCTAGCACTCTTTTAAGAGGTCATTTTTATCCGTCAATGAAATCAATTTCCACTCTCTACGATTTGTCTTTTCTGGTCTCGTAGCCATGAAAAATTGGTACAAAATTAATGCCGTATACGTGGGAATTTCACTGATTCTGAACGATTATTCAGACGAGAACCAACGCTAACGATAACGTGTACCATAAGTTTCGCTTAACCACAGGTATGAAAACCACAAAATTGAGTTTATAATACATTGCAACTTGACAGCGAGAATAGTACCGTTGGATTTTATAAAGAAATTATTATAACATCCGAAAGCAAAAAAAATTGTGAAAATTGAATATTACATAATAGTGACGTCGCCATCTTTGGTATTTCAAGGACAGATGTTACGGTATTTATCATATTCGGCATCTATATTGTACATACATTGAATATAAACAAATGCTTATGGATAACAAAGTAGACATATGATTAATGCAATGGACATTAACACAAAATGTGCAATGTTCTACGTAACTATTCCTTATCATTTTAATTAATAACGTAGAAAATTTTTAGATATACGCTTTGCATTCTCTATAAAGGATGTTACAAAAAGGAAGGTTTAAAATTTTAAGGGTCTACTCACAAAAGAGCAACTTGTTAAGAATTGTTTATTTATTCGCAATCGTTTCCAACGCTTTTAATACAAAGAGCAATATTTTTAAATCCGACTCTATACTTGTAAATTAATTGTACCGGTAGTGAGAAAATATGCAAGTAAACGTAACGGCTTCCATAGCAATTAAAGTAAGGAAAGAGGTGACCATAAAAATAATGGAGATACAAAGAAGTACGGACTTGCCGAAGTGAAAAGCAAATTCATGTGATCGACAGTGCGTAAAATTATTCGACGAGTTATTATTCATGTTGGCTTTTACAGTGACCATGGAAACGAGTCGAAATATGAAAATTAACATGCGTGAAAAAAACGAGACATTTTTCCATTAAACAGCGCCGTTTATCTCATACGACTTTCATATGGCAGTTTATCGTGAAATAACCTTACTCTTTGGCGTTTCGACGTTCTAATACTAATCAACTACTGTGACATAGCTAAGTAGAAAAAATCTAGGACACCCATGGCTCTAATAACAATAAGGAATAAAATCACTATCGATCCTTATCCAAGTGTCTTTTGCGTGATAACACAGTCACGCGAAAACTTTCAACCAATGGAAATAGTAAAAAAATAGGAATAATTGGTTTAAAAAGCATCGAAAAGCATAATAGATTATGAAAATAACATTGCACGGCATGAATAGAAATCGGTGTTCCATTAAATACAAAATCACAGGAAATAGCGAAGACAAGGGATGATTATTAACCAGATCATAAATATGGAAAATGAATCACCCTTAAAGGAGGGCTCCATCCATTCTCATTCAGGGCTCCAGCCTCGAAAAATACAAAAATTTGTCGCATAATTTTTAACACGATCGAAGCAACAGCTGAACGAAGAACGAGCATGAATAGAAGCGACGCGAATCGATAATGGAACGGTACAAGCGAAGCGTATAAAAATTGCATTATCTGTTCCTTGACGAACACCTCGTCGGATTTAATAATTTGACATCGACGATACGAATTCATAATTTCATTGCACCTACTCCGAGCCTGAAATTACTTTACCAACCGGAAAATATATTTAAAAGGCAGCACTATTTCCTCGAAATTATAATAGTTTATTCATTGATCGTGACGCGACATATTCCAGGAATATTTTGCATATTTTTTTATTAATACAGGAGTTGAAATGACAAACAACGTAAGTGCAAAAAAAAAAAAAGGAAACAACTTTTTTTATTCTGAATGGATATTTGAAAACACGCAGATTTTCCCAATAAAGTTGTGACTATATCCACGAGTTTTTCAAATGAAACATTTCGTCAGTCCTGTCACCATCTTTCCTCGGAGCCCCACCATTGTACGCAAATGTCAAAGCGTACAGGAAGATAAAAAGGGCGAAGGAACCGAAGAACCGACGGAAGGAAGACAAACGTTTAGCATGCAAAAGAAGTAAACGTCGTTCATAAAGGACAGGAGGAATTCACAATGGACCAATAAGCGAATAATTCTACAAGAACAAATGAGGGTTAGCGAACGAAAGAGGGATTAACATCCATAATACCATAAGATGCCGCGATATTATTCATCATCAATCGCGATACTTTATTTTTCAATCAATGGAGAAAACCATCGATCTTAACGCATTAATAATATTCAAGGAAAATGTAGTCTGCGCCAATAATTTTGTTCGTCGTTGTATCTCGGAACCTTAGTTACCTGAAATAATTAAAATCAACGATTGTATCGCGAATGTTCGAGTTAATGATCGTGTGATGTTAAATTAGTACCGTGGGAAGACTTACGGGAACAACGAGTTTCCAGGCTTACATAAGTAATTACCACGATCGATAGGAACCGCTCATAGAGCATCTAGGCGCAGAGAGGCAAGTCGATTTAAATAGAAACCCGAGTGCTTCGTCTTTACAGTACTTTTCCAGCGTTACTCCGAACAGGTAGACACTTCTCTAACAATCTACTCAAACATCAAACGCCTCCCTTTCACATTCACGTTCACGTTCACATTTACGTTCGTCCTACATCCTCTACCCTCCTCATCTCGTTCTCCGCCAATCTCTCCAGGCTTTTTACAGGTACACACTTCACTATTATTCCGCCGTTTCCTTTCGAGATCGAGCTATTATATTCGCACCTTTGCGTACTCGCCAAGAGGATATAAACTCGCAAGGATCGTCGTCGAGGTACAACTAGAGGAGAAAAGACGACGACATTTCTTTCTCATTAAGAAAGCCTTAAATTCGACTTTTGAATTGACATTGAATTGACGAAAAATGAAAAAACGAACGAGAAAAAGAAACAGATAGCGTTCCTTTAATGGTTGATGTATCTAACAAGATGTTCAAGTGGATTCACGGTAAAATTGTACGACAATATCGCTTTTTAAGAGGTAAGTCAACATTGGCTCTTGCCTTTATCACTTGTGAAACTTTGATATATCTCGCGCTGGAAAGGAACGTTGCTCTTGTGAAATTGTTTCTAGAAACTCTGATGCCTCCCGATTCATTAGAATTATCGATATATAGAAGACCTGTTTCCTTGTCTTTTTCTAAATACTAAATTTCTTACTTATCTAAGATCCATTAAATAAATGCCTATATTCTATGAAATTAAGCGCATTTACCATAAATATGAGTGTAGAAGGATAAAAACTAAAAATTTTTAAGGATTTGGAAAAAAGGAAAAAAAAGCGCTTGAAAGAACTCGATGTTGCGAAAGGTAAGAGAGACGTGATGTAAATTCGAAAAGGCTGGATTACGAGCACGAAAGACGAAATCTTCTGGCAATTCACGCCTTTATAGAGGAAAATTCGACTCAAAGGAGCGTGCTAATCGGTTTGATGTCCCCGCGAAGTTAATTACGAACGAGGAGTCGCAAATCGCGTCCGTTAAATTCGTGTTAATCGACCATTTGATGTTGTAATTACAATATTGTTGAAGCCTTTCCTATGTACCCGCGTAGGAACGTAGCCAGACCATCAGAGGAGTTTCAAACTTTGAGAATATCGAACACCTACTTTACCCCTTTCCGCTGATTTCCGTCAATGCATTTTACGGGTATCGTCGAGAAATTGTTGCCGAATCTATGGAAACTCGTGAAATTTACGCATCCAACAGACCAAAAAATAGACCGGAATGTCAAACTCGACTGCAAATATAAACTGATCAGAACGTGGGATGCGTTAACGTTTCTGTAAATTTTCCTGTAAAATTTCGTATCGTCTGATTATTAAAGTATGGACAACGATATGAATTTTGAAATACTGAATGGGAAGTGAAATGTGTTTCAAAGTCGTTTAAAAAGCGGCGAGTACGAGAGAATTTTTCAGTCTAATAACTCTTGTTATAAACAAAGTTCAAGTATACTTGAAATAGAATACTGTGTTGTTGTAGAGTGTCATGTAGAAGCAACCGATCGACCAGAGAGGTCTCGTATATTTTCTTCGGAAAAAGAAAATCGACCCACATATACGAACAATTGTTTTAAAAGGGTAGCGAGACCATTTTTTGCTGTAAAATGTTTTATTACTTTTGTAGACAAATTTTACGCCCCGATGCTAATTATAGTAGAACGTAGTTTAATAACAATAAAATAATAACAATAACAATAAAATATTTAGCACATCTGCGCGAACGTGCAATTATCGAGAATAATATACCGAATGGAGTCTGGAGACGAGCAACAACGCGACGTGCATAAAATCGCGCCGACAAATCACGCTGATACGAAATCCTGGCGAGTGTATTTACTCATTCTTAGGAGGAAAGTCGGTCTGCGTTCGAACGTTCCAAGTAATTGGGCACTATTAGCGCGAATATGTGAATCAACCGTTCGATACGGAAGTATCGGTAGAGCGTACGAAGCGACGAAAACGGATCGTGTGTGAAATTAGACATTCACGCGATTTGATTAGATTGGGAATGGATTAATTCGATCAAGTGGAACCTAGGATAGGAGGGTACGAAGTTGGCAACCTCGAGTGGAAATCAAGGGGAAAACCCTTACCATAGGCGTAACGAATGAACAGCGACACGAGCGTGGAAATTTCCACGATCGTGCTTTAAAACGCTGTCGTGTTTATTCGGATGTATGTAAACGCGTTCTCGCTAATTCACCTACCACCTATGGTAAAAGATTTTATTTCTTCTATCACTGAACTGGATGGAATTTTATGTTGCATCGAAGAACGATTTTTTTAAAGCGTATATTCGTTATTGGGACAATCGATCGATAACGTTAATAGTAGCGTCATTTTGTAGTAGATATTTATAACGGTGTTTGTATTGGTTAAACGATAAAAATTACACGATAAAGTGAATTGTCGACCGAGTTTTCGAATGCTAGTTTTTCGCAGATGGGATTAACGATCAACGTGTATTTTGTTAAACAAAGAGCATGTCAACTTTCATCGTTGGTTCAGGTTGTTTGTTCGAATTTAAATTTGTTAAAAGGATGTATCAGAGAAACTTGGTTACGCCTATG
This sequence comes from Bombus affinis, assembly GCF_024516045.1. Taxonomy (NCBI): domain Eukaryota; kingdom Metazoa; phylum Arthropoda; class Insecta; order Hymenoptera; family Apidae; genus Bombus; species Bombus affinis. The sequence continues at coordinate 3,086,532 of NC_066356.1, read as the reverse complement.
AAGTCTCAATTCACCCTTCATCATGTAGGGTTTAAGCTAGGTCGTATTTCTACTTAGTCTCGAATAAAGATGGATCGTGGAAAACAGTATCGTCTCGATTCAACAGCCTTAGTGACTCTGCCGTTCATAATTATCAACTATCGAAGCGGACTGGGGATTTTGTTGTCGATTTAGGCGGTTAAAATTAATCGTCTGGCGACGTGTTATTTTCTCGACTTGATGCTAAATATAAAAAAATATTTTCATCTATCGTACAATTTAATAGCTACGATATTAAAAATGAGAAATGCTTTTTTAAAGCAATTTATTAGTCTCAATAAATTCGTCTCTAAGGAAAATAATAGCTGAGATAAATGGATTAAAAATACCAAGATATATGACGAACGGTGAATTTACAAAAGCTACACATTTCTAACTAATTGTAAGTTCACTTCCCGCGACAGATAGTCGGAACCTGTAGCTCAAAATGCGGGTAGTTCCGTCGCTTTCCAGAAGAGACCAAAGTCCAAGATACTAAAGCTACAGTGACACGAGAACTATTATTATCGAGAAACCATTAAGTACTGTGGTTAACCCCGTATTCACGATGAACACGCATAAGTACGTCTTCCGAAGGCAAATACGCAAAATGTACTTTGCCACACTTCATCGTTCGAAATCGTTTGGAATCTTGCACCGCGATATTAATATCCTTGATAACCGGTAAAAATTGCAATCGCGTATTCTGAAACTTTAATTTTACTTCGAAGATGAAAGAATCAGGGGGGAACGTAAAATAGAGAGTGAAATCATGATATTTGTATGGCAGCTTATTATCATATCGAAGAAAACTGACTGCGAATTAATAAAATAAATTCTTCAAATTCTAATACTGACAGTAATTTGCACGAGTTTAAACTTGCTTCTGACTTTTACTTTATTGCTTTATAATATGCATTAAAATGTAAGAAAACTATGTTAGTCATTAGCTAATTAACGGCAAATCCGACAATAACATTCGTATAGACTAAAGAGTAAAAGCAAATCGTTTAATTCGCTTCGAAACGGAACAACCAACTTTCCACGCGTAAAAGTCGTACAACTAGAATTTAAAGTTACACATTAGTTCATTATTATTAGGTCATCCCATAAGTTCGTTCCGTTTTTCGAGCGGTTATATATGTTAAGATTGTTTACATACCTTTCAATTTCATGAAAAAATGTAATCCCCCTCTCGTTGTACAACTTCTTCCCATTTTTCATTATTCCGTCTCGATAAAAGTTCTCTTGTTTTTCTTTAAAATATGAAATGTATACACAAAGGTCGGCACGAACTTATGGGATGACCTGATACAATGGCCATAACGTAATAAATGGTAAAAACTTGTATCATACGAAGTTGCGTTGTGTCTAGCGTTCATGGAACGCGGCAGGAAACATGTACAAGGAAACATTTACACGTCACGAGATGAAACCTATTGCTTGACAAAAGGAAACGGAGATGTCTGTGTTTCTTCGATTTATATTTCCATTCTACGAAAAACATAGCAAGAACTTCGAATGGATAATAAAGATATAACAATAGCGATATAGCACAATAACAAAGACAGAGATTCTATAATCTCTAATCTCTATCTATATAGACAGGATAAATATCGTATTGCAGGAATATACGATATGCTAATAATGCGGACAGTAATAACACTATTCGAATTTCTTGATCGATCAAAAAGAAATACAAAATACGCTGACACATAACCAAAGAAATAACATCGTCGTAACTAACTCGGAAACCACGACATCCCTGACAAATTACACATATATATCTTTGTAAGAAAGTTGTTTAAAAGACAGCGAAGCCGAGGATCAGTCGCGTATGCTTACAAAGTGAAAATCGCTTAATATCGAGTGGAACAAAGTGTAGATAGGATGCAAGAACTTTAGCAGCGGTCTTTATAATACTAGTTATGAATTGTTCTGCAAGCAATAGTCCATTGTTTCGCAGGTAAGCCGTTTTTATTAAACCAGATGATTATTCCGACGTCAAGCATCACCAATAGACGATCAAAAAAAAAATCAACAGTTGTTACAGAGAAAGTCATTAAAAACGAGCAAAAGCTTACCTTATCGCATGTCTTCGCCTCCATTCGGTTGTCAAGTTACTAATGGCTTTCGATGTCTATTAAACACGACGAGCTTACGTTATAGATAATACTGGAATATCTTGGTTCGTAGCAGGAGATCGTGACACGATGCTTCTTCGCAACCGTTAGCGGGCAACTGAAAGGGCTCCACCGTCTGGAAAATTACTCGCGGTCAGATTTCGTTGTTATATTTTGTCGGCTGCCAATTCATATAATCAAAACGAACCGAGTAAGCGAGAAAGTAAATAAATGTTGGAGCGATACGAACGACTCACGTAGAAAAAGCGTCCTAAACGTGACGCGCTCGTAATAACCTCGAATAGAATGCTTTCATTGATAACAACGCGCCTTTTGGAGTTGACGAAGAATTTTTCGAATATAATAATTACATAGTATCGTTTCTATAGTACACGCTTCGCATAGCCTTAAGTGAATTGTAGAAATCCTTTTCATAAATGCTTCGATAAACTATATTATTTGATAAACAAACTGAATCCTCTTAAACACAGCTCATTCCCATCGCCTGAATGAAAAATATCATTTACCCTTGTTAATTATTCATTTATTCATACATCCACTGCAAAATATAATCGCATTAATTTAAACAAAACCTCATGCTTGACGCGAGCGTTACGAAATAATTGATTAAATAGCCAATGTGACTCTAATTAAATTACTACGTTTAACTTGACATAAAAAAATAATAAAAATAAAAAGACGGCTATCTACTATTCTTTATGGTCTATAAATATAATCAAGATTCGCATAGCGAAAATAAAGATACGGTAAGTGTTCGTATAAGAGAAATAATCTGTTAATTTCTCACAAAAAAAAAAAAAAGGAAATGTTGGTCAGTGCTTGCGCAGACAGTCGATGTGAGGGTTCGATAAGAGAAATTCCTACTCTTTTACGGCGTAAATCCGATTCGAGATGCAGAAGAAAATATCCTAAGAAACCTTAACCACTCGTTTATGATCTGTAAATTACGGATCGTTTATTATTAGAGACTATTTCGAAAGAAACTGAAAGGCTTAAGGTCGAGAAAGGAAGGAAGAGATCGAAGGAAAAATCTCGAAAAAAAGAGAGACAAGATATGAAAAAAGAAGAGAAACATAGCGAAAGATGACGATGAGGTGAAGAAGAGTTGAATAAAAGAGTGAAAGGAGATAGGAGAATGTACTTTCGTGTGGACTTGTAGGAGTGGAAGGCAACCCTGCGGGCAGCCAATCAAATAAAGTAGTCCGAGGTTGCTTTGCTGGATGCAAATTCGGCCCCCGTGGGCTTTCTGTTTTCCCCTCCTTCCCTTTCTGTCCCTCTCGCCAGTTCGCTGCGCTTCTCACCCTCTAACTCTGTTGGAATCTGTACACGAGCTTCTGGGACACACGAAAATCCTCTAGCTACCTACCGACACCAACATATTCCCTCTACGTATTGTTCCATCCTGTGAGCTCTTTTCAATCTCGATCTACGAGAAAGCATTCTGCTCGCTTTTCCTCCCAACTCGATACACACGGCTTCTATAAACAACGGTTCTAAAAAGTGATAATTTTACAGATTTTTAATCTACTGTGAATATGTAATATCGTTAACAAAATCTCGAACTATCGAAATTGAAATGAAATTTGTATGATGACTCCGTTTATTTTCCAAAAGTTTCTTTACCATTTGTGATAGAATTTTTGTTCTTTGCGAATATGTATGAATTTCATATAAATTTCAAATCGTTGCATTGCTTAAAATAATTAAGAAGTTTCGCTTCCATCCCTCCGTCTGTTTATAAGTTCATTAAAATTCATAAAATTAAGATTTGGTATTTGTACAATGGAATTTATATCGTGAATGGTTAAGAGCCAATAAAACTTAATGTAATTATTATAATTAAAGTATATATTAAATTAAGCAGCAAGAATTCTAAAAAATACGCGTACGCTAACACAACCTAAGTATGAGTTGTAGTATTTCATTAATTTGTAATGAGTGATACTTCAAGGTGTTCCACGATCGAAGAAAATCTTAGCGATATCTGCTTAATTCTATGCACGAAATCCAAGCGACTAACGGAGCACGAAGATACTATATCGATCGAACCCGTGTATCTCTCCCAGTCTGTAACTTCCTTGACCAAGGTGTGTCTATGTATAAATCGTAGTGGTCGTGTAAGAACACAGCGAACAACCCTGAGAAGGAATCGAATCACGAGTCCCGTTCCTAATTATGCCGTAATGAAAATAAATCGTTACATTTGTACGACTGTCGTGTTCCCTTAGACATTTTCGCGAGATCATTCTCCTCCTTCATTTCACCCTTTTTCCATCGACGAGGAAAGGATTTTCTCTTCCTACCGGGAACTTCCTGATCGTCTTCTTCGGCTTCCGCCACGCCACCTGTTTGATTCTCTCCAAAGTACACTCGCTATCTATTTGTCTATTTCGGCGTTTCCACGCTTCTTTCCTCCCCATCCGGAAGTCCGCGACTTTGACAGGATTCAACTTCCAGCTAGTAGTTGGCTCACCCCGTCGCTGTCTCGCTTGAACAATCAATTCCAATTTCACGGGAATCTCTTTTAAATTTTGCATTTTCCGTGTTTCGCCTCAGGACCGTCGCGTCGTCTGAGGCTTCCTCCGTGGCCAGAGGTATCCGACAAACAGAACGATACAACCTGGCTGGAGCGACCATCTGCATCAGTGTTTCCCAACCTTTATCAAGTCATCTCACTGACTTTTTATGATAGGATAGATAATCCGTAATCTTACCTCGAATTCGTATAGAAAGGCATTTTTAATAGTCTGATCAAATAATTAAAATAATGTAAGACGTTTAATATACAGAGCGTGACAGGGCGCGTGTTACAACCAAATATTTTTACATGTGAAGCCTCGCTCTCGAAAAAGTACATGTCAAATATACTACTGGATTAAATACATTCAGAGAGAAGATCTGGATTTAGGTACGACAACACTAAATTGCAACACCTTTATGTTTATTTGTAATATACCAGTAAGAGCAGCAGTATTATAATTATAATAGTAATAATTATAGCGCAATAGCTATTATGTACAACCAAACAAAAAACAAATTCTTATGTCGTAAGTTTAGGAAAATATTTTACATAGACGCATCGAATTTAAAACCGCTTAAAACGATGAACGACATTCATGTTCCCCTTTTTTTTCTTTTTACTTTACAATCCCCTTAGAACATCTTTCGTCGTCCTTTATACGGAAATGTACAGTGCTCAAACGCCACGAACACATCCTTTTTCTTTCATGATAAATTTACATATATACGATAGAAGAACGTTTATAGTAAAGAATAAATATATGTATATATGTGCACTTAAGTATCTCTTAACAAGTTCTGTCACCAATTAATCCTTACATATTATGACCACTATCGATTAAAATTGATTGCTCGAAAAATCGGTGTTCGATCCTTGTACTCACGCTAAAAAATCATGCTCATTCACATCAGAAACGCTTGTCGAATTAAGTAGAAAGAAGACAAAATAAAAGAAAAATTTATTATCTAATACACGCGACACAAGGGTACCTGCGATCGCTACAACAACGTTTCATGTCGGATGTATGGTACAATAAGGTTTCTTTCACGCTGACCAGCCATTGTAAGCTTTTTCAAATAACAACGAGACAACATGGAAACTTTACATCGACAAAGTAGAAGATATTTTCACTGACGTTCTTATTAATCTACACTCCTTTTTCTTCGTTTCGTGTTCCCCTAATCATAAACTTGTGTATAACGTTACAATACGTAAAAGAATGTTAATGTTTCGCACAACACCGACACATATCTAGCGTACTACAATCCCCTTAATTAACTAAGACCTAAAGATAACGATATTGGAGAACTTGTTGCGAGATACGAATTGCATCTGACTTCGCTCTGTACAACGGCGTTATCCGTAGAGAGATTCGAAACGGTTTTTTTTTGTAGATTACCAGAAATCACAGATCGATCGAATGAAATTTCAACAAAAACCAAATCATCGATGGTTCCTCGAGTTTAATATACAAACGTGCGAAGCTCAGAAAGAAAGTGCATGCAGGAATGAGTCTTTGACTCGTTGAAAAATCGTAATGAAAATTTCAGCGATTCATCTCGCGAAATACACGGCGAAAAATTTGAATCCTGTTTCCACAAGTTTGTCCATTGTTCAACGTATTATGATCAAAATCCGTCCACGAAGAAGAAATCTCTTTTTACGTATCGCGAAACAAGCGAACAAAGGAAAGGAAGGAATATTCACCGAAGGCACTCCAACTTGTTGCGCCCAGGAACTGTAGTCTCGCTATTCTCGCGATGTCGTTAGATACATATAATCGTCGTCGCCCGAGAAAAAGAACAATAAATAAAAATCGTATGTTTCAAATTCAATCAATCGAATACTACAAACTCTTCATCTTTTAAAATTTTCAATGTGAATGATATTACACGAATCCACGATAACGCAAGTATCTACGATACAAGAAGGAGCGTATAAGCGTATACTCGCGGCAACAGAAAGATTCGTTTTTCCTTTAGATCTCGATAAAAAATTCTATTTTATTCATTTATATTTTCATGATCTATTATTCCTTTCCTCTGTGCTCTTCATATTCCACACATGTTATAATAATAAAATCTCGAACTCGTTTCTCGCGCTTCCATTTTTTCGCTTTCCTCTCTGACCTCGGGGACACGATATACTGCATACGTTAACCTTCCAGGAAAGGGAATATAAATATATTTCACGGGATCTGGCCCTGTACTACGACGAGATTCAGTCACTAGTTATCCCGTTTCACGTCCCGATCCTCCAATCCCTAGTTACTCGTTAAAACCTAACACCTGACCACCAACTGGCGTCAAAATACTCTCCCTGTGCTCTCACCTCCCCCCTCTCTCTCCATCTATCAATCTATCTTTCTATCTATGTATCTATTTGTTTCTATCTCTGACTGAAGGATGAGCCTTTTTTCAAGATACTTGGATATCGAACTGTTCGAAAATAGACGTATTATTCCGGCCATGTATGGTCCATGTTGAACGATACGATCTCTTCTCCTCGATTTCAATTGTCAGCAAACCTCGAGGTCTTCGGTTCCAAGACGATCTATTCGCAGATGCTGCCGCGCTGAAATGCCAACCTCTTCTCCTGGACTATCCTGACTATGCAATTGGCATGGCTCGAGGCGTTTTAACGTTTCTCTACTTGTCCTGACAGGATGTCGTTTCCTTACGCGTCGTCTCTGTAGCCTCGATCACCTCGAACCCTTCCGATGTAGAGGTATCGGTGGATGATCCATTGTCTCCGATCTTCGAGGAGGAAGCAGCGTTCCTAGATACCCCCACCTCCTCTATTTTCGGTTGCGTGCTCGCCTCCGCGTTAGTGTTCGAAGCTGTTGACTCCGTGAGATTCTCTGTCGCTAAGATTCAAAGCAATGTTCAGCAGATCCCGGTGTAACGATACTGGGAGAAGCGATGCATACAAAAAGCCATGGGAAGATTGGAAAACGAAATTAAGTGAGTAATTAGGCAGTAGAACCGTGACGAGCTGGGATCAAGATGAATGGAAAAACACGGTGATACATTTAAGTAAGCGTGGCAGCGGGCGTGAAACATTCTTGACATGCTAGATCTAATTAACCCTTTGAGTATTCGTGTCCCGAATAATCTGAATATGAATATATTTCCTATAAACGATGCAAGATTTGCCATGATCGTTAGTACCAGTATGATGATTTGTGTGGACGATATACATATATATAACTTAAAAATTGTTCTTTTATGGAAGACCCAAGTATTTGGTCACGAATTGTCATGCCTCCTGTGTTGCCATTGTGCGTAAAATTTTATAGCATAGGAATAGGTTTTCTATAAACATTATTTACTAATACATAGTTGGAAAGAATGAAAATTTGATCAACAGATAACGTGCTGATAATTGCTATCGTTTGTTCACACAATTGTATATTCGTTCAAGTTAGTATTCGAATTGATCAATACCTTACTAAGGTAGGAATTATTCGTTTTATTCGTAACTTTGCTTATACTTTCATCATCAGTTTATTTACGTAAATTGGATAGAATTAAGAGAGACGCATGGGTACGAAAATAAATGAATAACGAAGAAGATAAAAAAATATTTTGTCGTTCTATGTGAGCGTATCAAACAGCAGCGTTATCCGACTATGATAATGAGCGAGTTGTAAAAACAAACATCCAACTACAAAGTGTCTTTTATGAAAATTAATATTACATGGCGGATCAATGAAATGTGACCAAGGTATTTTTACGAATTTACATTCACTCAGTAAAATCATTCTCAGTCAGGATTCGGAAACAAAAATAGGTATTTTTGTTCCATAAAATGTGTGTTACATACAAATCATTATATCAGTAATTTTAATATAATTTAATGGAAAAATTAGGGAAGAATCGAAATACGTACAACTGTTCGTTTCTAATATAAGAGAAGGAAGATAAGAACCACTTTGCAATCTAAAGTCGCATCTAAAGTAGCTAGCTTGATAATCGTTTTTATTTTATTATTATATATTATGTACTATATATCATATATTATATATCATATATCATATATTATACATCATATATTATACATCATATATTATACATCATATATTATACATCATATATCATATATCGTATGTCATATATCGTATATCGTATATCGTATATCATATATCATATATTATGTATTACATATTATATATTTTATATATATATATATATTATTAATCACAGTGACTGTAAAATATTCTACCATATTCATTATTTCACGATGAATTATTTGCAACAGAAATATATAAATTATATAAGTACAAATACTATTCTATGAATCCATTTCACTCGTTGAGAGAATTATGGACTGCTCGAATCACGGAGAAACATGATAAATAGAATTAAAAGGGGGGAAACTAATTGGTGCAAAGCATCAGTGCGAATTGATACATGATCATAAGGTACCGTATGCTGAATGATACAAACGATTCCTGAAGTGACAACTAACTGTAGCAGGAGCTACAAAATGCACTTTCAACGTTGTATAATGTTTCAAACCGCATAGTTTTAGCAGTATACATGCATGCGTTAAGCACACGATCTCGGAACAACAAATGAAAATCAAAGGTGGTGTGTGAAAGGTCGAGGTGAGGAACTATGTAAGTGGTAGAATTAATGGAAATACGTTTTCTGTTTTTATCGAAAATATCCGCTTCTGCGCTTACATGGTTTGCCATTTCTACTCGTACATTACAAAGGAACACAAAATGATATATCTAAATTATCATCTACTTCTACCTTCGTTATTTACCTTTGTTATTTTGTTCTTCGGTGGACGAAGGGGTTGCTATTGTGATTTCGACTCGTTCCTCTAAATGAACAACGGAGGCGGTCGAATTCGACTCAGCTGGCGGTGGACTGGTCGATGATGTTTCTTGTATCGGTTCAGGTTCTATGACACCTGCTGACTCTCGTGCTGGTGAAGGTTCAGGTGTTGCTTCTGTGCTAGTCAGTGCCCGATTTAGACTAGGCGAAGGTTGTTCCGGTGAAAGGTCAGCCATGCCAGGCTGTGCATGATTGCGGAACAGGAGGTGCTGTAATTGAGCCTGCTGTAGGATCACGGGCAGCTCGTAGTGATGGAAGAAGTATAGCATCGAGTGCTAAAATTGGTACAAAAACGTGGATAAATAAACTGATTACTTTCTATTCAGCTTTTTTAATAACTTTCTGTGAAAAGATTGCATAAAGGCTGAGTCTGTAATAACCCTATAATAACTGACTCTAATTGTATGTCTCTAAATCTCGACCAAAAAATTGAGATGATAATTTAAAAAGTCTTAGAAAGCCTACGAGATTTCTTCAAACGGTAAACGGTGTCCATTTTTCCAACTGGAATTTCGTTTTCAATAATCGATTAATAATCAAATTTAACATCATTGATTTGATGGCTTATTAAAACTACGATATTTAGTTTGTGAATTTGTGGCGGTCACTATCGATAGTGTTAGATAGAATATAGGTACGAGGCACACGGCCTCGTGATATCGGCTGTTCAACGAGGTACACGCCTGTGTGTGTCGCTCCTGCCCAACAAATTTATATGGAAATTCACCAAATTTGTTCTATACCGTTTCTCTCGTTCTCTCCGTGCCCTTCGAAAGCTTTGCGTCATCCATCTCTCTTTATCCCTCTTCATCATACTTCCGAACTCACCGCCTATCGCAATATCCTTATTCAACTGTAGTTACAAACATTCCACGCGTGTATATGGGGTATAAATAATTTCATTGTTACCGTAGAATAAATAAGAAAATTTCTACTGATACAATGAAGCAAGATTGGCCATTTTTGCTCCATCGAAATTCACCCTCCATTGCTAACATTGACGAAACTTGATTGGCCGAAATTGGCATAAAACTGAGAAAGTACGCAATAATTATTGTCTCTTGAACATGGTAAATAATATCAAAATTCTATGATGCACTCGAACATCTTTCTACAAAATATCTGACAACAGCTACATTTGTCGTCGTAACGTAATTCATCATAATTTATATAATAACAAATTGCTACTTTTTCTGAAATGTTTGTCGATAAAATATATTTAGAACATTTGTTGTACACGACTGTTGTGCAGGTGACAAGACAGAAAGAAACCTTAAGGTTAGTTCTATTATCTACCTTGTACTATGCTTTGGAATACTACGCTTTTATCCTACCCAATGATATCCATTTTCAGTTGAATGATCGATTCCATAAGTTACGTTGGTCAAGATAACACGTCATGTTAATCAAGATCCGATAAAACATTTACAAAGATTACTGATAACTTAGAAACAATAAAGTTTCAAGTATCTATTACCAAAGATGATAATGCAGTCTTTACAGTCCTAAATATCATTTTACGTGGATATCGCTCTGATCATTGAAATTTTTCAAAAAAATTTTTAAGTCGATTCGTGGAATACCAGTCGCGGATTAATCCATAATTAACAAAGGACAAAGACAAATGTTCTCTCGATCCTTCATTTTCGCATGTTCTCGACGAATTATCGAAACGATATTGATCGATACGTTCGCGTTCGGAGCGACATACAAATGTAGCCAAGATTCTTCCAAGTGGCCCAGATTGAAGATCCAAAAAGAAGCAACGTCGAAATGAAACGCGTAAACCGATAACTTAAGAGAAACGAAACAGTAGAAGAAAAGGATGAGAGAAAAGAAGGGGAAAACCGGAGAAAGAGAAGAATTGGAAGAATGAGACAAACGCGGAGAAGTTGAATATAGAAAATAGATATCTCGAGACATCGGGCACCTGTCGTCGACATGAAGGAAATGGTACCCACGGTGATTCGTCCGATATAACGAAACGAATTTGCATCGTTTCAGAAAAAAGAACACATCTATGCGAGTGATAGAGTTGAACCGAGACAGGCTGCCATCGGTTAGGTTCGAGGAAAAAGGATGGCCAGGATAAAACGATAGCTAGAGTGAAACACGTTACCGAGGAAACCGGATTTTCGTTTCCTGGATAATCAACGCCGATGACATCGATATCGACCAGCATATAATCACGCCGCGGGGCTAATCGTCCCGATTCTCTCACCTATATAGAAAAGAAGCGAATGGTTGGATGAGTGAGGATGAGGATAAGAGAGAGAGAAAGAGGGAGGGAGGGAGAGAATAAGCGAGAGCGAGGTAGGAGTCAAAACGATTCGGTTTAACCGATCATGTCTTGTTGCCCGGCGGGTTTTCGAATTTTCCCGTGGTCTGGCTTCTATTCATAAACTCGTTCCGGGGAAATAATTGCCGATCGTTGCTTGGCCGGCTGGTTGCTCTTGTTAACGAGCACCGCTTAACTATCGGCTGATATTAATCGCGACTAGGACAGGAGTAAGTAACTTAATTTCAGCGCTCGAGGAATATTATCGAAATTCGCGATAGCTAGATCACCTGATGATTAACCGGTCATTGAATATAACCCAAGACGAATACGAAAATCCTCGAGAAAAATATCGCTTCTGGAAAAATGATTTTTGAAATAGTAAGATAGGTATGTACTCTAAAATAGTATTCGATATACAGTGTATGTGATTTAAATAGTTTAATATTCTACATTAAACTACCTCCATCGAATCAAGCGATATTCGTACGAAAATTTATTTGCATTTTTTCATAGAGGTATTGTTAAATTAGATATGTTGCAGATAAAGAAACAAAAACTTTGAAATACTTTCACGTTAGATTTAATTATCGATTTATTTATTATTAAATTAGATTTAATTATCGGCTATAAAGTGAAACAAAAGCTATTAAGAAATGACGAATACTTTTTTTACTTTTTTCTTCCTCTTTTTTTTTTAAGAACAAAGATATTGGATTTGATTTTTATCTTATTGGCGTAGTCTCGTTATTCATTTCAGATAACTACTTGACTATGTATTGCTTTTAAATGTACTAATTTTGGGCTTTTTTAAACCATTCAACAAAACAGAAAATATTTGAACGCGTTATAATTTGTTCCACATAATTTTTCATAAAACGATATTTCTTTATTAATTAGTTAAACATATTTAATTATACATCAAACTAAATACGATCGACTTACCGTTACGTGTATCAACCATATTATTTTCTTCTAAAAATATCCATTTATCCGCGTAAATTCGCGATCTGCTCGAGATTATTACGAATTCCACCGTACTTTTAATACGCGATGGTGTCATAAAATGAATATTCCTTTTGTGAGCATATAACAGTCGAATCTGTTATTCATTCGTATCTTTTATCGGCTAATTAGCCGCTCCATTACACTTTAATGGTATTTAATTTTTCCACGCAAAATATATATACAGTACATACCGAACGCAATTATTAACGCAACAGCTAGCTATTGTAACGCCATTAGAGTAATAACTGTTAATACGCCCATCGCGATGATCTAATTATGATTCATTGCATTATCAAAATACGCTATCGAATCAGATTACCTAGGATATAATTGTTGTACTGAAAAATTTACTTTTTGGAAAATTCACCAATTTCATTTACGAAAACGAAATGTTTACGACTATATAGTTAGTCTTTCTCATTTACCGATAAAATAATGAAAGGAAATCAATTATCAAGGTATGCTATATCGTTCATTTAATTTAAAATTTCTTCAGTAAACTTGAAATTTGCAATCAACAATTAAGACAATTACGAATGACTAATACACATACGATGCGAAGTAAATACTGATTCGTAGAAAGACATGACGAAATATTGAGTTATACATTTAAAAAAAAATTGCAAAACATTTGTATTCGTGTTAAATCCGCTCTTTATCAGATCTCCAAGAAACAGTAATTTCGAGGTGATAATGACAATTTCATCATCCATTGTTCTTATGAACTAATCTAATCAAACTAAATGAAACATACTCATTGCAGAGACTTAACCAAATCTTAGTCTCTTAATCGAAGATATGATCTCTTTTTCTGACAAAAGACAACATATCTTATGATACGATTGAATATGTAGATTAGATATATAACTAAATACATTTAATAACAAATAAATTTTGTATTATTAACGTATATCGATATAGAGCTGATTGGTTAATTATTACAACAGGTATTGTTTTCGCAAAATATTATCAAGCCAGATGCAAGGAAAATTATAAATAACATCCGTGGGGATAAATAGGATTACGAATATCTGAAAATTTTCAAGAGTAAATGGACTCGATTCTGAAAGTTATAAAGATGTATGTACAATGTATTCGGAGAGAGAAAAAGAGAGAGAGAGAGAGAGAGAGAGAGAGAGAAGGAGAGAAAACTAAAGTAAAGGAGAAAACTAGAACTGAATGGTATTTATGCCCGCTCACTGAAATCCTAAGTTGGCATTAAATTATTCTCATTGATTGAACTGTCAGGTGCATTGTCCTGGTCGCGTTTACGTAACTTAAGTTTGAGCGATGGCAGGGTCTAGACTGCAAAGCAATGGCTCTTCATTCGCTATCGTTACTGTCAATAGCAGAACTTTCACCAGAAGCCACTATAATTCCTTGTAAAATATTCGTCTTTCGTTTTATATCGTTCGAACTGACGGAAATCTATCTCTGAACACCTAATTATTAAATCTACCGCGAAAAGAACTCGGCAATATAGCTCACTATACACCACTATAGACCACGACTCTTCTGGATTGCATAACACCTCTTTTAATTTCTAATAAAAAGTAGCTATGTTGTTCTATTTTCATTCAGATATTATAACAACGATTCAAAGTTTTAATCAACTTTGCATAAAATCTGTCTTTAGATAAAACATGAATGTGAAAAAATGTAACTAAAATTTTGTTCATTCGGTTACACTTATTTGAGTCACAATTAGTCTTTCTCATCTATCAAAACGAATCCACCCTGTAACGTTCCCCGTCATTATGGTTCTCATCGATTTAATTCAGCCGGCTTCAAACGTCCAATCGAACAAGCTCTCGACCGCACAAGAGAGAAAACATATTTTCACGCACGACGAACATCCGGGGCTAAGCAATTTGAAAGGCAAACACATTTGCAGCCCTCTTGAGAAATTCACGATCGATGTCAGAAAGGAGTGATCGATCGGTAGACGGTAGACGCCAAAGGGGAAAAGTACTCCGTGACATAATTTCTAAACGCGTGTGCTCATTGTTTGTGCAGAGTTCTTTGATAACCACCTCGAACGACCACCACTGTTAAGTTCGCCAGGAACATTTATTTGGCCGAGTACTTCTCAAGTAGGTCGCAAAGCATTCTTGATTAATGCGCAGGTTTTCAGTACTAACGAGAACAAGTGTTCTTGCGCTTTCTACTTGTATTCCTGTTGAAACTGCTTACGATTATTTTACCATCCACGGCGACTGCTCGTTTGCGTCTTAATCCAGAAACATTTTACCCAAGTACACGCAATGCTAGACTTTGAGATATTCTCATATTGTTCTCTTGTTAAATCGGTATATTTTAGGACTGTTTAACTAAATCTACTTTCTTTTAAAAAATTATTAACAACGTCTAATAAACGTAAGTCTATCGTATCGTATTCTTTCTTTGTGCTTTTTAATTGTTAAGCAAGGCTACTGAAGATATACTACCGAAAATTGACTGAGTTGCGAAGAAATGAAGAAAATTATTTGCTTAAAAGTGTATCTTAAGCGACGATATCAGTTGAATCATAAAATAACAATAATAATAGTGTTTATTTGTAATTAACGGGTAAGAAAGCATGTAGTTACATATTACTACAATTGGCGATTAATGATTACGGACCGTGTTGCAAACTGATAGTTTGAAAAAACCTAAAGATTTACAAAACAAGTCAATAATATTACAAAACTAGTTAGCAATTATGTATACGTAATATTTAACAATTTGAGGTAATTAGTTGGATAGGGTTCGGATTTAAAGAAAGTAGAGAAATGTAGAAGTTTATACTTCGTGTAAGGTATTAGGGAAGATGATCATGCTATGGTGCGCCGCTGCTCAACGGTCAATAACTCAGACGGGATTGAATAGTTTCGTAATCATGACAATACTAAGACATAGGTGTATTAGTTAAATATGAGGCGAATCTAAGAAACTTGGCTTATACTGATTCTATTTGGATAATCTGATTTTTGTATTAAAGAGATCAAATAACAGAAACGTGTTCAAAATGAGGACGAACTAAAGAATTATAGGAGCACGGCGTACGTAGTGCAGAAATATTGAGAAAAAATTTAGCGGTACGATAAATAAAGTGAAGTGTTTTGTATGAGGTATGAATTACAATACTTGTTGGCAGTGAACTTGAAAAGAAAGGTTGTTAGAAAAGAATATTCCATGAAACGCGAATGCGGTTGACGATGGATAGGTAAAGGCGAGTTTACGATTGAAGTGAATTATATTGCGTTTGGAATTGTTAATTTCTAATCTGTTTCTGGTGCATTATTAAGTAAATCTATCAAGATCCCTCTACAGGATAGTTGCATTTTTCACACACGCAATTACTCGATAAATCTTGACAAAAAGTAACATTTTGTTGTGCAAGAAGACAGAAGAGATATCATTTATAAAGAAGATAAAAATTAGCGGACCAAAATGGGATCCCTGAGGGATATCTAAGAGAACAGCAGTTGGCTTCGAGTAGCATTCATTAAATTTAATAATTTGAAGCCTGTTAACGAGGTAACTATACTGTATAGCTAGGATAGGTTAACATTGAAGCCGAGGGATTTAAGTTCTAAAATAAGAATTACATGGCTAGCAGAGTCAAAGGCTTTACATAGACCAGTATAGATCGAATCCACTTGTAAGCCATTCTCGATCAAGTTTGAGGTGAAATGTTGAACCAGAGACAAAGTCATGTTTTATTTGTCAATTATTAAATTTTTAAGATACAGTGGGACGTGATTAATAAATTTCGGTTGCCTTTTATGGTCTGCATCTAAACATTGATTGATTAATATTATAAGAATGAAAATTTAAAACAAGATAGTATTACAGTAGAAATTTGTATTACTACATGTAAACATTGTACTTTTATAATTTTTATTCTGTGAATATTATTTCGTAAATTTCTACTCTCCATAGTCATCGAACAATATAATATGCAAGAAAATTCTTACACCAACCATTTATCAAAAAAGATACTTACCTGTATGAAAAGCCAAGATGTAACAAGGGCCAAGCTGCTGTACTGCCCATTAAATCGGTAATGATATGCGTAGAAGGAGAAGTGATAGAGGTAAAAAAATCTGAAACAAAAATTATTTCGTCTATAAGAAGAAAGCATGCGGTTTTACTTTTATGTATTATATCGTATTTCTATCAACAACAACGTTATTTAACAGATTATATAATTCCCCGATATTTACAATATAGCGGTACTCGTGTAACAACATGGAGGCTTTATCGATCAAATCATATCAGGTTCCTGCTTATTGAAATATCAAGGCTGGCACGTTATCTGGGACGTCATTAGTATGACTGGAAAATTATAAGTAATGCCACATTTACAATTTTTCTCATGATTAAATTTTTATACATAAAACTAAACGAAAATTCCGTCAAAAATTAAAATACGAAATAACAGTTTCTAATAACAACATAGCAATATATCATTTACAACATCGCCGTTTAGATAAAAGAAACTGATAGTACATTTAAAACAATAACGATTTACTTAATAATAGTGATACTCAGTGAAGAATGATTGCGGAAAACATTTAATAATCAGATTTAATAAATTATAAATGATTTATTATTCGTAATCGTTGCAGTTACAGTAGAGCAGAAATATTATAAAAACACGTAAAGATAGCTACGTAGTAATGTTACTAGCTATTAAGTAATGACCATCTATTTATTATAATTTATCGAAACGTTTTTGTATCGTTATAGACAGGTTATTTCGTTTACTAACGTCCATGGGGTAATAAAATATTTTTAAACCGGCGAAACTTTCCGATTTCGCGTCTCGAAAAATCATAAAGTTCTTTCTCATCGCGTCAAGAATTAATCCACCTCTAGTTTATGGTAAATAAAACACAGAAACATTTTATCTCTTAATCTTCTTCTAACTTAATTACTTGTTACGGTATTTCGTGCTACCGCGTTCGATGAACAAAGTCGCAAAGATTTTTCTTCATAATGCTTGCAACTGTCCGAAACAAGATTTTAATTTGTTTGTTGGAAAATTTACATAGTAACTAGCAATTTATAAATTCATTATTAGAGCAATTAACTTATTTTACTAACTCAAAGAACGTTCCATTTATTTCTTACCTCTTAGTAAAGAATGAGAACCACTGATCCATAGAATATTGAAAGTTTTTTCGTGCCAAATTTCGTGTTTTCCTCAATGATCATAAAAAGGACGTAGGATGACTTTTTTTACTTTCCGCCTCATCTTACGGTGGCCCTTGAGGTGATAAGGGAGGGGTTGTAATCAAGTGATTTTTACGAGTAGCTGTTACGGGGTAGCCAATATTTGCGGTTCAGGGTGGAGTTCAGAGTGCAACGCCAACCTTAAGTGAGGAAGAGGTGGCATGCGAGGAAAATGCCAAGAAAAATGGTTATCGTATACACCCTCGATAAATAATCTGACTAATTTCCTAACATTTATGTTGAAAATTCCTTTAACTTTCCGTAGCGCACCGTGGTAACCCATAAAATTTCTAGTAAATCTGCAGAAATCGCGATCCCAAAAATTTCGTTACAGATAGGGATGTATCTACTGACTAATTTACGCGATGCAACGCTATTTTTGCATAACATTTCCTTTCCCGTTAGCAAGTTATAAAACGTATAGGAAATAGTAGAAGAAACGTCTAATATCGAACATTTACGATATCTTCCAAGTTTAACGAAAATGACATGTGTCATTAATCCTTGACAAGCGATACGCAGAAATGTTTGTTATATTCAACCGATTATCATTATGCCTCGGGTGTGTTTTCATGAAAACTTTATGATGAATTTAATCCTGAAGTAACTAATTTTACATATTAATGATAACGTGATAACCACGTTGTAGCGAAGTTGTTGCATAATTATATTTGACGTTCTGTATGAATATTAAATATATTCAGTTTAAATAGTTATAATTAATCATATGCAACGTATCGGAGACCTAGGAAAATAGACTACAACGCGAAAATGCTACGAGCAAATATCCTTAAACCATCGGTCGCTAAATTTCATATTATCATTTATAAATATAAAATAATCAGCGGCATAAAAGAGAAGCAAGAATACAATATCAAGCCGATCTTATCACTGACTTTATCATTGGTGATAACAGATTAAACTTTACACATGTTTGGAATACATTGGTAGTCGTTACTTAAACAACGACTATTTGTCCATAAACGATTCCATCTCAACGTACAACTCTGCCAAAATATTACATCGTGCGAATTTATGTACGTCAAGCAACAGTCCAAGAGCATTCTGCATTACATTTTACGGTGCTGTCAGTCGTAAAATACAGTTTAGGCGTCCGGTCCGTTCCGATTTTCGGTTTAGTACTCAAGTTACACGAACATCTAGTACATCGAGATAATCAGATCAAGGATATATAACCTAGATCACACAACATAACAGGTGCAAACCTTTATAGTTTTCTTTCGTATATAATTCTGCAGAAGCAATGAAATATCTACAGAAATTGAAGTATTTCATTTCCCCAAGCATATTTATTGAAAAAGTAATATTTTTGGATATATCAAGCAGAATGATAGTTTAGTAACGGATATAGAAAGAATAACATGTTTATTATTATTTTAATAATAAATTTACCTCTATGATATTAATTCGCAACATCGATTAGTTTAGAGTCGATGAACCAAAGACACTATATTTGAGTAGATACTGCCAGTCAGATAGCCTTGGCCAGACAACGAGAAATTCGTCCGAACGGATGATACATTCTCTACGTTTGCATAACAGGATAATTCGATTTTAACGTAAGCGCCGAAAAAGTAGAAAAAGTGGAAAAGCATAAAAATAGGAGGATAGAGTGCAGAAGGAAAAAGGATAAGAAAGAATGCACGTTCAAAATCCCGAGTTACGTATTCCGGGGACATAGCCTCTAAAGTGTCCCACGCTCAGGGAACCGCAACCATCCGACGACGATTCATACGTCTTTCCCGAGAATAGTAAAGGTAAAGAGGGGACTGGAGACTCTCCAAACGCATTCTGAATTCAGTGAATAGCACTGCCCCTTCTCTGGATCGCGAGAAGGGATACCTTCGGACCTTGACGTAAGATTTCTACAAGTTACCAAGTTCCGGTCCATTCCTTTGAATTTTCTCGTGCGATAAATCCTATCATTATCGTATCAGCTGTTTGTCTATGTATCTTTAAATGGCTCGATGATTCATTTATCGATACACTTATATGATATCTATAAATATTGATAAACAGAATATATCTATAAATTAATAAACAGAAGTAAATTCTTTTATTAGTTTGAGAAGTAAGCTACGAAATATTCGTTTAATATTGATATTTAAGAAAATCATGGTTTGATAAAAATATTGAAATAGAGATATAACTGTAGATTTGTAATTTGCAATTTGCAGTTCATCGTTTCCGAGCAGTGAAGATTTACGATGCAATATAGGAGTCTCTGGGTGGAGCAGATCACACGAAATGGTTTCGCCAGGGTGTACTTTGTCTTTCGTTCACTTTCTCCAAGGGCTCAATTCATGATAGCCCAACATACCGACAATGGATTTACGATACACACCAGCCGACAGTTTCCTATAAAATAGCCGCTCTGAAATATCGAGATGGCTCGTATTTAATTCACTTCGGGCAACATTTTGCGTAATCCGGAGAATAAGGAACAAACAAACTTCTAAATATACCAGTAGACTTGAAACAAAAGACAACGTTGCGTAACACTGATGCGGTTAAAAGAAAGGTGGCTTTCAATGGACGAAACGGATATCCTTCAATGTTTTTCTATACAATGATTCGGAGTATTATCTTCTTCTGCCAGGTATATTACCAGACAATTGTCATCACTTCATAGAAGCGACAAAAAGATAAAGAAAACTGAAAACCGGAAAAAGGAAAACGGCAAAGTATATTGTGATGATGTAAATATAAAAAAATGGATGGTATTAGATAGAGACAAAACAGTCAAGAGAACAAAAAATAAAGACGAACGAGAAAAAAAGAAGAAGAAACAGAAAAAAAAGAAGAAGAAAAAGGAGAAGTAGAGGAAAAAGAAGGCAAGAAGGGCTATTCAATGGGGGTGTGACCGTCTCCATAACTGTACGGTCCACTCGACTAACGTAAGTATATTGTCAATCAATCCACGGTATAAAAGCAATCTGAGGTTCGGTCGACGGGGTGGCAAGATCCCGTGGGGCGTGGATGGGCCGGTCGAGCCAAGGATCTAAGGAACAAGAGAAAGAAGAGTAGCTCTGGAAAGGAAGAGAGTAAAGAGTGCAAACAATCCCCCCTTGGTCCTAAGAGAAGGAACGAACGGAAGAGAAAAGTTGATAGAAAAGGAGAAGTTCTTTACTCTGGCCACTCGAAGGGCCCTGCCCAACAAGTAGGATGAAACGAAACTCCTGCCAGGCTCTGATACCTATACTTATACTCGGTGGGCACAAGTGTACGTGCGTCGCGGGATATGTGTGCCGTATATAGCGAACGACCAGCGTAACCAAACGGATATAGCCAATGCTAGGATATATCTAAAAACGTTGCCGGAAGACCTCGATGTTCTCGGGAAGGTGACGTGTCCTGCTCATGCTGAGTTCCGAGTGCTAGGAAAATATATCGATTCGACCAGCGGAAGAGACAATGATAGGAATAAAGATACTTAGATTCATGGACTTTCTTTCGATAGTTCGTTTAAATTTATCGATGACTAAAACGGGCATTTAAAATTGACTCGTTTCAAGTCTGACGAATCGGCCGTTTCGATTTATAAAGATTTTAGTTAATTTTCTTTCTTTCAAAGAACAGAAACGTGACAAGATTTTCCGATCAATCTAATTTGTATATAGCATATTTTCCTTTAAGAAGATGCTCAAAAAAAGAACAATGATGAAGAAATAAAGGCGGCGATACCGACAGAAATAGCTCCTATCTAGGTAAGATAACGTAGATGACTTCAACCATGCACCAGCAAATAAGGTTACACATCCCTTATAACCCGACGGGAAGTTGTCTCTGCAGCGTCCAACAGAAAGTGGGCTGGAGTAGCGGAAAATGAAATAATATCGGCGCAAACACACGGGACTGGACGCCAAAAAGGCCGTGGAGAATAAATACGTAAGAGAGTTTACGGATGTAACGGTGGGAAAAGGATATTGAAAAGAAGAAAAAGAAGGAGGAGAAGAAGAAGAAGAAGAAGGAGAAGGAGGAGGGGGAGAAGAGGTGGAGGAGGAGAAGAAGGAGGAGGAGGAGGAGAGAAATTGGAAAGCAGGGAACGGAGGAAAGACGAGATACGTCGTGAGATCGTACCACGTGGCAAAGCTCTTTGGATACCGCAGGTTTTTCGACGTTGAGACGGCCAGCAAATCTGGATAATGTATTTACAGAATCTTACGTTGTGACCCGTCGCAGTCACGTAAAAATTGCTCGTACCATCTTTTTACCACGTCCTCTAGATCCTCGAGCTCGTAGTTTTCATGATAAATTTTCTTATCGGATATTGAAAAACAACGAATGCGAATTCGGATTTACAGACTACCGTGACAATATAAAAAAGACGAAAAATACGAAATAAGATCTAAACCACTCTGTGAGAATTGTTAAAGCAGATACACGAACCTCATAAAATCCGTTGAGTGCGATAGAATGATCTCTTTCAGGCGTGTTGAGCAAGCAAGGCGTAGTAAGAATCATTAATCATGCGCTACCACCTGTGGACCACCTCGAGTTACACTCGAGAAGTTCGAAAGAGAGGGACGAAGAAGAATGGAGTGGCACGAAAGCAGCCTCCCAAAGCTCGTACCAGTTATTGTACCGCTGGCAGGTTTATCCGGCCTTTAATGCGTCCCACTGCATTATACCAGTTATATACAAGGTCCGTGCTGTAATAATACAGAATAGAACGTGGAAATTGTTGATTATTCCACGGGAGTATACCGGATTACCGTACACCATGGCGTTGAATGTTACATCATGCTTCTGGAGTCAGAAAAAATGGCCACGGTAGCACAGTTACGCATTCTATTCTACGAGGACCAAAACCACTTTTACAATTTTATTATCACTTCCATTTCGTTCTTGCGAAGAAATATTTGATGTTCCAAGAAACCTGATAGAATTCAAAGAACACTGATATTTTACATGTGTA